>NC_067487.1:14464063-15064063 GCF_947179515.1 Apodemus sylvaticus
CTGGCTTCATTTTCTACCTACTCAACAGGAAACTTAATATACTCCCATCTTCCAAATTAATCTACTAAGTCATTAAAAAAATAAATTTCATGCAAGCGGGTCTCCAATGTAATGACAAAATTAATTGGATAGGGATGAGGGAGAGAAGTTAGTAAGATCATAAGAAAAAAATGAAAGGCAGTATGCCAGCAGCAGCAAAATACAGATAAAGAGCTGCTCTTGTAACCTCAGCTTATAATCAATCAATGGCTACAAGCACATAGAAAACTTTTTATGAATTATCCAATCAGTTCTCACTGCATCTTAGCCATGGGTCTCTCGGTCTCTCTCTCTCTCTCTCTCTCTCTCTCTCTCTCTCTCTCTCTCTCTCTCTTTTCCTCCATTCCTTTCCTCCTTTCATCCTTATCCCTTTCTCTCCCCCTTTCTTTCTATTCCTTTTTTCATTTTATTTTATTCATTAATTAATTTTTTCACTTTGCATTCCCATATCTGCCCATCCCCATTCTCTCCTTCCTGTCTCACCCTGAAAAATTAACCCCTCCACTTTTTCTCAGAGAAAGGTGAGCCCCGCCCCCCCCCCCCCCCATCGATATCAGCTTGCCCTGGTGCATGTAGTTCCAGGAGAACCAAGCACATTCTCTCCCACTGAAACCCCACCTGGCAGTCCAGTTAGGGGAAGGGGATCCAATGACAGGCAACAGAATCAGATCCAGCCCCTGTTGTTAGGGGATCCACATGAAGACTAAGCTGCACTTTGCTACAGACCTAGGTACAGCCCCTACATGTTCTTTTGTTAGTATAGAGTATCTGTGATCCAATATGGGCCCAGGTTAGTTGACTCTGTAGGTCTTCTTGTAGTGTCCTTGACCCCTCGGGCTGCTCGATCCTATCTTCCACTCTTCTACAGGACTCCATATGATGTTTGGCTGTGGGCATTTATTTCCATCAACTGCTGGATGAAGTCTCTCAGAATACAATTTTGCTAGGCTCCTGTCTGCAATTATGATAGCAGAGTATCATAATTAGTGTCTGGTGTTTCCTCTCTCACATGGGACAGGTCTTTGGTTGGCCCAGTCACTAACTGGCCATTCCTCCAATCTTGGGTCACTACCTCTTAACCTTTCCTACTTTCCCACATGTAAAGAAATCTGGCCATTCAAAATAGAACCTTAAAATGCTATGGACCAGAAGCAGGGATTTATGATGTGAATTGACATGACAAGGAGCCTCCAGGAGGAAGTCAGTTCACAGTATTGAAAAATGCAGCTCTGAGGAGAGAGTACCAAGTTGATTTATATGTGCATTTCCCAACTACCACCAATATGTTTAGCCAACTGGTGGATGATGCAGTTAGTGAAATAATATGGGTCACATATTATTCATTTTCAATAGGGCTGAGAAATTTTCTGAGAAAGTATAGAAGGCACTGTCAAATTTCATCATTGAGGAATAAAATTTTAATGAAATAGTAAAGAATTACGGCAATATTTCAATACATAAGAGTGATAAATAAAATAACTCCAGATGTTCATGTCTTGGACAAAATGTTGACGCAACATGATTATCTAGTTTTTAGAAAACGTCAAGTGCTTGATACTGGAGGCCAAATGATGTCTGAATAGTTTAGTCTCCATCTTTTTATAAACTCAAGGAGACATTAACTCCTAAGCTACCATAGGCTTTCATTCCATACCATTATTCACACAAAAACTCCAGCATACTCTCAGATTTCTTAATGTCCAATCCAAAATATGAAAATGGAGACACATTTATAAGACATAGATGTGTCCTATCCCAAATGATGTAGCATCTTTGTGTAGAAACACAATAAAGTAATTGTATAATGTACTGAATAATAATCTGAAAAACATTATACACTGAAAAATATATATTAGACATAGCATTACCAAATGTTTTCTAAACATCTTGAAAACAGTAATGGAGCAAATGACCACATTAAAATGAGTCTCCAAAAAAATTAATCTCTTTTTTATTAGGCATCCTAAAGGAAAGAATATATGGAAGGGACCTAGTTAAAACCTTGGGAGTCAATGATTGTCAATTAAAAACAAACAAACTCATGTATGGTGCCAAGGACCACCATCACCTTGGATAAGAGTTACTTAGAGAAGGGATGTCTGAGAGCAGCAAAACAAACAACTGGAAGTCAAATTGTGGTTTACAAGCTGATGACTGATGTTCTGCTCAAGACAGCTTTCTCTTGCTATTACAAAAGCTCTCTTGATATCTCTTGAAGATCAAAAGCCAGTCTTTAATTTACACATCAGTTCAGTCATTACTCTAGGTTTGCTTTTGATTATCCCATGAATTAGTGTCCTGCCCCTTGATTCTTGGAAAGAGAGGGCAAGCCCAAGCACAGACATTAAAATAACTGGAATCAAAGACACCTGAAACTGCAGCATGCATATGGTGGTTTGAATGAAAATGGGCCCCCTGGGTTCACATATTTGAAAACTTAGTTTCTAGTGCAACTGATTGAAAAGTATTATTAAGAGGCATGGCCTTATTGGAGAAGGTCTCACTGGCTGGACTTTGAGGTTCCAAAATACAACTTTGACTTCCAGGTTGCTCTCTTCTCTCTCTCTCTCTCTCTCTCTCTCTCTCTCTCTCTCTCTCTCTCTCTCTCTCTCTCTCTCTCTCTCTCTCTCTCTCTTTGCCTTCTAGTTGTGGATACAGACATAAGTGTTCAGTTGTTCCTTTGCTCTACAATGGGTACTCTAACCCTCTAAAATCTAAGTCAGATAAAGTCTTTCTTTTACAATGGTGTTTTATCACATCAATGGAAAAGTAAGTGATACTATGTAGAAGCAGAAGTGTAATGAAACATTTGGGGGTAGCCTGTTACAAATGACAATGGAATAGTTACTCAGAGACAGCACACTGCATTGAATGTGCACAGTAGACACATTGAATCCGGACCATTTACCTGGTGTCATGGCCCCGATAAAAAGAAAAAAATGCCTGGGTATTGGAATGGATGTGAGAGGAAAGAGTAACCTTGTTTTTTGGTGATCTACTGGATAGTTTTTTACTTCTCATTCCCATAACTCTCTTCTCTACATAACTGAAGATGCTGGACCTAGTGGTTAAATGCCTGCTTAGCAAGGCAGCTAGAAAACTGACACTGAAGTACAAACAATGGATTCCAGACTCTTGGTGCTCAAGGACTACCCAGAAAATAGAGTTGCTACCATTCTGAGATTAACTGTTCTGTCAAGTATCTGCATGAAACACAAATGCTGAGCAATGGGATAGAACTGAAGCTTTGTGAATAAGTCCATATATCTATGTGCACCTGATTCTTTCATAAAGAAGGCAAAAACACACATTGAAAAAAAGAAAAAGACACACCTTCAAAAAATGATTCTGGCCAAACTGGATGGCTGCATATAAAAGAGAACAAATAAATTCATACATATCACCCTATGCAAAAATTCAACTTCAGATGGATCAAATACCTCAAACATAAGGCCAAATACCCTGAATCTAATAAAAGACAAAGTAGAGAATCGTCTTGAACTTTTAGGCACAGTAAAGACTTTCTGAACAGAGCACCAAATGCAAAGGCACTAAAAATAATTAATAGACTGCACCACATGAAACTGAAGAACTTCTGTATGATGAAAAACAGCATTTCCCAGAGAAAATGACAGGCTACAGAATGGGAAAAAAGTCTCCTATATCCAATAGAAGGTTAATATCTAAAATATATAAAGAATTTTTAAAAACTAGATATCAAAAAATAAACTAATTAAAACGATGCCCAAATAATTCTCAAATGAGAAAACTCAAACGTCTGAAAAACACAGAAAAGTTCAGCATCACCAAAGAAATGCATTCTGGCACACAACAGCATGAGCAAGGTCTTGAAGTCACCACCTCACCCTCATAAAAGGAAATCAGAGCTAACATTATGCTTCTCAGGAGAAGTTAGCCAAATAACTGCTGTGGTTCCCTCCATATTGAGATACTATAACTCAGCAAATAATCAGGTCCTGACCCTGTTTTCTAGCAGTAAGTGTCAATAATGAGGAATATTCTTTACTTTAGGTGTGGCAGATGTAGATAATGACCAGTTAGTGACAAGGAAACTTGGCCATATTAGGTTTGGATACAAGAACACTCAGCAAAAACCCAAGACTTTACAAGGTAGGGAAGGTCTAGAGCAATGGTTCTCAACCTTCCTAACACTGTGACCCTTTAATATTGTACTTCATGTTGTAGTGACCCCCAACCATAAAGTTATTCTGTTGCTATTTCATAACTGTAATTTTGCTACTGGTATGAATAAAAAATATAAGTATCAGATATACAGGATATATATCTTTCTGAAAGGATATATAGACCTTTCGACCCCTGTGAAAAGGTCTTTGATTCCCAGAGAAGCTGCCAACTACTTATTGAAAACTACTGCTCTAGCAGGGTCCTCCAGAAGTGTCATGCCCAGTTTTCTGAGGAACTGGCAGACTGATTTCTAGAGTGGTTGTACCAGCTTTCATTCCCACCAGCAGTGGAGGAGTGTTCCTCTTTCTCCACATCCTCTCCAACACCTGCTGTCTCCTAAGTTTTTAATCTTAGCCATTCTGACTGGTATGAAGTGAAAGATCAGGGTTGTTTTGATTTGCATTTCCCTAATGAGTAATGATGTTGAACCTTTCTTAAGGTGCTTCTCAGCCATTCGACATTCTTCAGGTGAAAATTCTTTTTTTTTCTTTTTTTTTTCTTTTTTTTTATTCGATATAATTTATTTACATTTCAAATGATTTCCCCTTTTCTAGCCCCCCACTCCCCGAAAGTCCCATAAGCCCCTTTCTCTTCCCCTGTCCTCCCACCCACCCCTTCCCACTTCCCCGTTCTAGTTTTGCCAAATACTGCTTCACTGAGTCTTTCCAGAACAAGGGGCCACTCCTCCTTTCTTCTTGTACCTCATTTGATGTGTGGGTTATGTTTTGGGTATTCCAGTTTTCTAGGTTAATATCCACTTATTAGTGAGTGCATACCATGATTCACCTTTTGAGTCTGGGTTACCTCACTTAGTATGATGTTCTCTAGTGAAAATTCTTTGTTTAGCTCTGTACCCCATTTTTAATGGGGTTATTTGGCTCTCTGGAGTTCCCCCAGCATGGAATAAGGATACATGCTCCACTATGTTCATAGCAGCCTTATTTATAATAGCCAGAAACTGGAAAGAACCCAGAAGTCCCTCAGTGGAGGAATGGATACAGAAAATGTGGTATATTTACACAATGGAATATTACTCAGCAATTAAAAACAATGAATTCATGAAATTCTTAGGCAAATGGTTGGAACTGAAAAATATCATCCTAAGTGAAGTAACCCAATCACAAAAGAATACACATGAAATACAGTCACTGAGAAGTGGATATTAGCCCAGAAGCTCTGAATACCCAAGATACAATTAAAATATCAAATCATTCCCAAGAAGAAGGAAGGAGAGGGCCCTGGTCCTGGAAAGGCTTGATGCAGCAATGTAGGGGATTTCCAGATCAGAGAAGTGGGAGGGGTTGATTGGGGAATGGGCAGAGGGAAGAGGGCTTATGGGACTTATAGGGAAGGGTGAACCAGAAAAGCTGAAATCATTTGGAATGTAAACAAAGAATGTAGAAAATAGAAAAAAAAAAGAAAACTACTGCTCTATAGCTGAATACATTTGGCTCATTCAAGTGATTCTCTACTCCCAGGTTAGATGTGAAATCTTTTTTCCAGCAGTCCCATTTAAATAACTGAATAAATGCTAAGCTTTGTTTTATTAACTTTCTTGTGTGACAAAGAAATGGAGAGATTAGAGATTTGATGCTAAATGTGTTTACTTACATGGGAGTTAACACAGTCATTCTTTGCCAAGGTGCCTGGCACCTTGAAGACTTATCCAGAAAGTTCTGTGTAGTAATTAGCACCTGCTCTGGGCTTTGGGGAATGTGTAAGGTTTGAATGGGTAGAAAACAGATGGAAGATTCACACGAGAGGGGGATCATATGACCAAACTCACAGTCGGGGGATCGGGAATCATCTGAATTCTAGATGAGGATAGAAGAAGATTAAGAGATAAGATTCAGAATGGAAATATATTTGTCAGTTTTCTAAATATGAATGTTATAACATATATTATCCTGTTTAATTTTATTTATCATGTGCAACTAAGATAAGTTTTTCCATTCAGTGTGTGTAACAGGGCTCCAGAAGGTTAAGAGGTAGCTCATAATCACACTGCTAAAAAACTGTCAGGCCAGAGATAAAAATTCAGATTGATTGACTAAATGTGCCTCTTCCAGCCCCACCCCCAAAAAAAGTGAAGAAAAAAGAGAAGAATTTTTTGAAAAATCTAAGTTATAGAGAACTTCCTTTCTAAATAAACAGTGTGTTTTATTCTGTGAGCAGATTTGCATTTCTGAAATGCTGTTGATATGTTTCTGATGGAAGGCTAGGGAGACTGCTCAAGGGATAAAGTTCTTTGAAAGCACAAGGACTTGGATCTCAAGCACTCCTGTAAAAGGCTGGATACCTGTAACCTGATCATTGAGAGGAAGTTTCTGAAGCCTGCTTTGTGGATGGTTTCTTGATTCAATGGGAGATCTTGATTCAAAGAATAAAGTAGAGGATGGTATTGTAGAGCCTTGTATTGACCACTGCCTTCTGCAAGCATTCATATATGTACGCATACACATTGATATACCACACATGAATGAATGAATGAATGAATGAATGAATGAAAAAACAAATAATAGTTTCTTATGGGAAATATAGTGATCACTGGGGGGGGGGGTAAAATTATGTTCTCAGATAGGAAACTTTGTCAAAACATCAGTGTCCACGCCTAACCTCATCGAATGATCCTGTTGTCTTTACCATAATGTGTCAATGTAAACATCAGATATATCCCCAGATACACAGACCAGAGTATACTTCATTTCTCTCTCACCTGTTTCATTACTCAAAAGACAAATAATACTTTTCAGTGAAAATACTTGTCTTATCTACCCAAGCTATACAAATTATTGTACTATTTTTCATGTTTCTAAATACTGTATCATAGGCTAGAAATCATAGCATCGTACATACTGTGATAATGTGAAACACAACCGTGCAAAAAAAAATAAATAAAAGGTTGCTGTAACTTTATTTACACTAGTCAAGAGATGAAAGCGGCCTACAGGCCCAATGGAGGGTAAATGGACAAAGAAAGTCTAGTACATACTTATAATGCACTAATTACTGAACCTCAAAGGGGAAAGAAGCCCTCCAACTTGCTACTGCACAGGTAAACTCTGATTAAAGAGATCTAACTTAAACAGGCAAGCACTATGTGTTTCCAATTATATAAATCATGAAGCAGAACGGTGGTTACTAGAAACAGGTGGGAACTTCGTCAATAAGTATTGGATCTCCACTTTGTAAAATGCAAAATTCTACTAGAGATCTGTTAAACCCCAATATGAACTTAATACTACCAAAGTGCACAATTACATTGTTTTAAAAAACTCAATAAAACAATATTTAATTATTATATTCTTGATAATAATTCCCTACCTTGTAAGACAGTTCATAAAGGGCTCTAAACAAGCAACTGTAACAGTAATGAAATGAAAACAACCCACAAGGACGAGCCAAGGAAGCAGAGCTCAGCTGGTCCCTGGGGTGCAGGAAAGTATCCCATGACAGCCCCGGGTATAGGAGAGCAGGACCTAAAGCCTGCAGGTGCAGCAAGAGGTTAACAGGCACCATAGTCACGGACTCTCTCAGCAGACTTCCATGCTTCTGTTTGCTTTATTGCTTTTCCCTTCTCCCTAGACCCTGAGCCTAAATGCAGACATGATGGATGCTCTTGTCACACTGAGTGCTGATAACTGTCCAACTTCTCCTCCCTGTCTCACCATAATGTCCTTTAGGAGGCTTGGCTCGCTATCGCCTGAGTTCGAAAAGAGCCGTTCTTGCCACAGTTAAGAGAAAGGAGAGAAAAGAAATATGGATTTGTGAGCCCCGTACAAATGAAGAGGTAGCACTTTCCCTGGAAATATTAAATTAGAAGACACGATTCAGGCTTCTGGGTCTCACTCCAGTTACTGGCTTTCACTTAAGAAGAGGAGTTGATAAAGAAAAAAATAAAGTTGTGACGCCAGTTTTTGACAAGATGTTGGCATGGAAAAATCGTTCAGGTGCTCTGGTAAGATTTAGGGGAATGTCATAAAATACATTTATTTCACATAGCAGGTTATTTTTGTTGTTAAGGAATTTGGAATTCTTGACTGTGTGTGATCCTTCACATAGGAGTAATCAAGCAATGTTTTCTGTTTGGAACAATCACAAAGCAACTGGGAACTGGAGAGAAGGGAGGACTTCATAGGATCCAGTCTAACCCGAAGTCTCAGACGACCAATTGGTTGTGGTGGATAATGGAATAAACGAGAGGTGCCTCAGCAACGAACAGAGAACGAAAATACCGCACACCCGGTGAAACTTTCTTCAGCCAAGATGAAAAATGAAGTCACGTAATTTGTAGGAAGATGGATATTATATCACGTCAGATCATTCGGGCTCAAAAAGACAGATACCACATGCTCCCTCTCACACGAAGTTCCTGTATTTGAAGTTGCATGTATGAGGGATTGAGGCCATGAAACTATAAAGGAGCTAGAGAAAGGATGGGACTAGGCAGAGTAATGGAACACAAGTCATGAATGTAGAATGTGGGATGCTGGGAGGAGGGGGAGAGGGAGACTGGGGCAAAAGCATGAGAGGGGCGGATGCCTCCTTCAAAGGCACACATTTGCAGTGGACCTGAGTGCCATTTCTTGTGCCCACATCAGGAAGCTTATGACCTCGTAAAACTACAGGGTCTGTGGGTACTCTAATCACACACACACACACGCTCGCACATACACACACACGTGTGTATACATATATATATAATATATATTCACATATATGTATATACTAAAAATAAAGAAATCTTTAAAACTTTTAAAAAGTAGAAATTAAAACTAATCAGACATAAATATTCAAAGAGAAAGGGGGCTACTCACAGTGAATATCAATCAGACAACATGGAAGAGAGTGAGTTGTATTTTGTTCTTAGTGCCTACTGAGAGTATCAGATGGCCCACATCAAAAACTGCAGGATTTGAGATGCAGCTGCTCTAATACACATGTCTGAGAAAAGTTCATGAAAAGGACAGCTAGGAAAGCACTGTTCTCATTCAGTAATATCAGACAAACTCCTCTTTCAAACCCCAGCAGTAATAGTAAGGATGAGTTCTTAGAGGGGAAAACAACTTTGCTTTAGTTTCCCTTGGACCCTGAAATATTGATGCACGTTTGTCAATTGAAGACCATATCTAAAATCAGGCAACAATTTTTGCTCCAGCCTTTTGCAAGTCAACAGGAAGCCGCAAGCTAAATGTCCTTTGCATTAGAATCATGTTCAAGTTTAGCAGCCTGGGCTGTTGTTTACCAGTTTTTCTTAATTTCTAAGTATAAGCTGTCCACCAGACCATAAAGTCCTTATACCTCATAGGTAAGCAAGCTAAATGCAGTTTCAGGAACTTTAGAAGAAGGGGAAAAAAGCAGCTTCATTAACAACCAGATCCTAGCACTATCTGTGGGGACACACAAAAATCTGAAATATTCTCATAAGCAAGACACAAGTAGGAGGGCATGCACCAGGGGATGATGGTGGGGATATGGTGGGGGTCAGTGTTTCATGAATTCATGAATTTATAAAGTTCAAAAACTTTAAAATGGTACAAAATGATACATAGGTAACATAGGTTGGGTTTCATTTTCCCATTATAGGCAAACACGTTAAATATAGTTACTGCTCAGCCTGTATTCCAGGGCATAACTAAAGTTTGTTTGACAATTCCAAAGAAAGAAGACAGTGCTTGGTGCCACTGTGATGATTCTGACCTCATGAATAACTGACTGTCATCATCGATTTATCAGGTGGCACTTTTGCTAAGATCCTGTAAAGAACTGAATAATGTGATTTATTAGAAATTCTGGAAAACACATAACTGACAATATAGTGTGAACCTTGTCAAAGTCTAAGGGCTAAACTCCCTGTAAAAGGTTCAGCGTTTGGATATTCTCTGGGCCTTTGCATAGGCTGCAGTTTTCTGTCTGTCTGTACTCAGCATATCAGTAAGCCCCTCTATTTGACCCTTTTGATATTCATTCACTTGACAGCCTTATCAGAAGCCTACATATGACTACATAAGGCAAAAGCACCTGTCCTCGCATGTAACACCTAATTAAAAACTACAGTTGTCAAGAAATAAGGATTACAGATGATTCACAAGAGGTTAATCCAATCAGCTAAAGGCTTTTTTCTTTCTTTTTTGTTTTTGTTTGGTTGGGTTTTTTGTTTGTTTGTTTTGTTTTTGAGGCAGTGTTTGCTTAGTAGACACAGGTGGCTGTCACTGAATTCACAAGCCCTCAATCCTCCCACCTCTGCTTTCCTCAAGTTGCAACATTGATTCCTGCCTGAGTTTTCAATGTGCTCCACAAATAGCAAACTTAGTAGCCACCAAAATGCTACAGTGTTTACTATTTCTTAAAATAGTGTGTGTATATAACTTGTGTACACACACACAGAGAGAGAGAGAGAGAGTGAGAGAGACAGAGACAGAGACAGAGACAGAGAGAGAGAGAGTGCTGTTTATCTGGAGAATTCTGACTCCACCTCTTCCTCTCCCCTGCTCTGCTTTCCTCCTGAATGTTTTTATATCATTTTGCAGACACACACCCTTGTTTCATTCAGTGATTTCTACCACAGTGTCTAGGACTAACAGCGTCAAAACACATGTATGCTTAGATGGGTACTGTCACTAATCACTGTCTTAAGGACTTGCAGTAGATGCTCTTTTTCTTTCATCCAATTAGACTGTAAGGCTGATAGTCTTCTCTGGTCCCATTTTGCAGGTGCAAAACTTGATTATAAAACGAGCCCTGGAATCCATGAAGCCGGCATCCATGGAGTCCAGACTCTCCAACACCACATCTTAAGCCCTAGTTCCTACTTTTCAGCTGTAGCAAAAATCCATTTGCAGAGAATCTTATGTCCCAAACTAAAAGAACTACTCATACATAACAATCGGTTAAAATTTGCTACCGGCCCGTGATCCTGTGATTTGGAGGCACTCAGACTGGAGCAAGAGAATTTTAGTGTAGAGGGAGGGCGAAGGAAAAAGAATGGGATACTGAATATTGTCAGATGTTCCATAGATTTTAGTAAAAATAGATCTCAAAAAAAAATTAAAGTAGGGAAAATTGGTGCACGGCAGAAACTCTGAAATGAAGCACAGCTGAAAGATCAAGGGACATTTGGAATGAAAGCATGTCTGTCATCCTACATTATTCTAGTGAGGTGACTAAACCGAGGGAGAGAAACCAGAAGGAGGCAGACATTTGGAGCAGTCCTCTGGTGAGCCCCAGAATAGGAAAGACTAGACTATTTCCCCCATGGCTGTACCTCCCCCCCACCAGGTCCTAGAGCCCTAGAGCCCAGGCATCCTAACAAGCTAACCATCCTGCTCAGAGTTTCCAGGACACTGTCCCCACCTAGAGGCCAGACAACAAAGAAAATGAAATGTGTTCAATATTGAGCCATAGAACACAACCGGCAAATTCCAACAACAGTTGTACATCACCAGGGAAACAGCTTCTAAATGCCTAAAAAGAAGTTACCAGAGGAGGTAGTAATACCAAAGGAAAACCATAAATAAGTTTTCAGACATATTGTTCTATCTTAGAATAATGGCACTAAATGTTAGCAATATTTTTTAACAAAAATTGCATTTTTGCTGAGAGGCATTATAAATAAATATATGCTTGACTTCCAGTAGCTTAGTTAGAGAACTGATTCAGGAATACTACACAAACATTGTGGATTACACACCAGGAGAACAGCATCCTGTTTTACTGGAACTAAAGAGGGGGTCACACTGAGGGTGAGGTGATGCCTGACTGGGAAGAAGCACTCTCTATCATCCAGTGGCTTCTTACTCTGAACATTATCATCCCCCTTTTCCCCCCGCCTGTCTATCTGTTCTGCTACAGGGAGAAAATAATGCAGTCAGGCTGTGTGACAGAGCAAGCTGGGGACCACACCCACTCTGCAGAAACCCAAGAAGTCAAGGCTGGCTCTCTTGGATGATTTAATTGTGTATTTGATTTGGCTAAACCTTCGGGGGGAAAGATCATGTCATCATGCTTAATAAGAGCCACCTGTTGGAGGGCTGGTGCCACTGCCTCCACATTAATGCCTACACAGCAGCAAAGGTATCTCCTGTAGGAGGACCTTACTGAGACTGCCTGAGAGACCAAGGATTGCTGAGGCAGCCAATGGCAGCCAACCAGGAACTACTGTTTAGAAGAGATGCTTGCTGGGGACCAATGGGGTGCAGGGGGGTATTAAAGGAGATTGCAGACACATTCAGAGGAGCTTGCCACAGTCTCTCACCTGCTCCCAGAGTCTGCGCAGTTGATTCTGCGCCCCTGCCACCACACCTCCAACCCCCAAGGGCAAGTAGGATTGGACTGGACGGCAGGTGGTCCAGTGCACAGGCATAGTCACCAGAGTGATGGGGCTACCTCTTAGTTGCTTGTTGTGACATCCTGAAATGTTTCTGTCATTCCAACCCTCAGCTTTCTGATACAGTACTCCACCCCAGAGCATGAGTCTGCAACCCTTCTCCTCAAAAGAGTTGGGAAAGGAAAAACTACCTTGGGGCATTTTAGGAATGGCATACTTGAATTTGGATGTTTCCTCTTACTTTGAAGGTTTGAAAGTGGGTTCTAGATCAACTTTCTAAATCATACATTGCAAACTCAAATTCAATAATAAATTTCCATTAATTCTCTCTTACTGAGAAACCAGACTATTCCTCTGTTGTGTACTTTCCCAAAGCTTTAGAACAAGCTAAAATGAGCTAACATTGCTTTTCCTGGTGTATTCTTTGTGATGCTCAGCTGATAATGATGAAAGTGAAATGTCTTCAGTTGGATCTTTAGTCTCTTAAAACTTCAACATGCACTTGAACCTAATTGAGGGTTTTAGGGAGTTTTGCTTTTGTTTCACTGTTTTTGTTTTGTTTTGTTTTGTGTAGGCTCTGACAGCAGGATAAAGTTAGCAGGATAGTAGTCTGGATCCCTATCAGGCTTTATATGATACTTCTTAACATTCTGTCTAAACTCCCCACCCCCACAGTTGCCTGGCAACAGCCAGGTAGACCTGGACCACTATAAAAGGAACTGCTTGCTCCTCCTCCCTCTCTTGCTCTCTTGCTTCTCTCCTACTCTTGCCCTCCCCTTTCCCATTCCCTTCCTCCCCAACCCCCATGTGCTCATGGTCATGGCCAGCCTCTACTTCTCTACTCTCTGCCTTTCTCTGCCTTTCTCTGCCTCTACTACCCTCTTAACTGCCCTCCCCATGCCCTGAATAAACTCTATTCTCTACTATACCATAGTGTGGCTGGTCCCTCAGGGGGAAGAGATGCCCTGGCATTGGCCCACCGAGGCAGCCCCTCTCCCCCATACCTCACCTTGAGAACATATCCCCCTTCTTTATCTTTTTATAAACACATCAATCCCTATATGAAATCAACATCACTGATCTAAATCACACACTTTGCCTATTATTATATTTAAATTTTAATAAAATTTACTGCAATGAACCTGTAGATAAAACGCCATACAGCTAGAATAAGGCTAGTGCATGGTCGTCCTGACTCTATCAAAGTATATTGTACAGAATTTGAACATGGCAAGTGTTTGAGTGGCTACCTTAACCTACCTATTTGAAGGCATACACTTTGAATAGTAAGGCTTTAGTTCAAGAAAATTCAAGCCAGCAAGCCTCTTTAAATCACTAGGAAGGCTACCAAAATATAACACTGAAACTTGCATCTCAGTTGCAGGGAGCCAGTATTATCTGGTGCCCTCAAGATGAATAAGTCTTAAAAAAAAAAAGTAATTTATACTGCTCTGCAGTGATATCTGGAGATGTTAAAGCATAGTAAGTTAAAAATGGCAATTGTATGAAAGTCAGAAGTTATCCAGAGGAATAACTCAATAATAGCACAACTAGGAAATTATTTGCATTTAAAAGATCATAAAAGTAAGGATGATCCAACACATACTCCTATGTTCTATGTTGCTCAAGCAATTGGGGCTCTTATCAGATGATAGTGATGTCATGACATGCAACCCACATTTTAATTTAAAAGCCGGTAAGTAGTGACTTTCTAGAATGTTCCAACATTCTAGTTAAGCAGCACCATGAGCAAAGATCAGAGAGGACAATGGAGACTTAGCGATAAAAGAATGAAAGCATAAAAAGAAAGAATATAAATTATTAACAAGAGTTCAGGTGTGTGTGTGTGTGTGTGTTTAGAAGATTTATGGTCTCTGCCAATAATAGCTTCTCCCATTGTCTCAGGTCAAGTCATTGTTTAACTATATAAATTATATAGTTAAATAAATCATCTTTCTCTTTTCAGTTACCATTCCTTATAAGGAAATGCCCATACCTACCCATTGGTGCCAGGAAAATTTCTACTCATTGCTGTCTCAGTCTTTACCATTACCCTTGTCCTAGTTACTATCAGAGACCCACCACTGGGTGTGGGAATGAATCCTCCCTGAAAACTGACTCAGGGCAAATACCCCTTTGTTGTTAATGTCAGCATCCACTCTATTCCCTTCCATTCCCCTTCAGTTGATGCTATCTAGTCTTAAACTGATCTTTATCATTAAACAAAATAACATGGGACACCTGGAGGCCGGCTGGGAGCAAGCAGTGTGCTCTGGTAAGTCAGGAACTGCAGAGTGGAGGATACAGCCTTGAGGCCTCTGGCAGGAGCCTTCAGGCCTCCTCTTCAGGATCAGGAACAGGCTGGGCCACGGCACCCGGTACCCAAAAAGTACAAGAGGACAGAGGTATACCCAGAGGACTGCAGAGAGCAAGCAGCATGATCTGGTAAGTCCAGCTCTGCAGAGCAGAGGATCCATCCCTGAGGCCTCTGGCAGAAGCCTTCAGGCCTCCACTTCGGGATCAGGAACAGCCTGGGCCACTGCACCCAGTCTCCAGGCAGTGCATGAGGTCAGCTGTGCACCAGAGGCCACCTGGGAAGAGGCAGCTTGCACTGGTGAGTCCAGCATTGAGAACAAGACCAAGTAACACCAGTGAGAACTAGATGGCAAAAGGCAACGCAGGAATGTCACTAACAGAAATCAAGGCAATATGGCAGCATCTGAACCCAATTCTCCTTTAACAGCATGTCCTGGATACCCCATCACACCAGAAAAACAAGATTTGGATTTAAAATCACTGGTCATGATGCTGGTAGAGGAACACATGAAGGACATACCTAAAGAAATTCAGGAGAAAAAGGATCAAAGGCTAGAAGCCCTTACAAGGGAAACACAAAAATCATTGAAAGAAATTCAGGAGAATACAAAAGCCAATAAGGAGGAAACACAAAAATCACTTAAAGAAATACAGGAGAACTTTGGTCAACAGGCTGAGGTCATGAAAGAGAAAACACAAAAATCTCTTAAAGAATTACAGGAAATCACAAACAAGCAAGTGAAGGAGCTAAGCAAAACCATCCAAGATCTAAAATCAGAAGTAGAAGCAACTAAGAAAACTCAAAGGGAGACAACTTTGGAGATAGAAAACCTTGGGAAGAAATCAGGGGACATAGATGCAAATATCAACAACAGAATACTAGAGATAGAAGACAGAATCTCAGATGCTGAAGATACCATAGAAACCATGGACTCAAAAGTTAAAGAAAATGCAAAATGCAAAAAGTTTGTAACCCAAAACATCCAGGAAATCCAGGACACAATGAGAAGACCAAACCTAAGGATTATAGGCATAGATGAGAGTGAAGATTTACAACTTAAAGGGCCAGCAAATATCTTCAATAAAATTTTGGAAGAAAACTTCCCTAACCTAAAGAGAGAAATGCCCATGAATATATAAGAAGCCTACAGAACTCCAAACAGACTGGACCAGAATAGAACTACCTCCCGTCACATAATAATCAAAACCCCAAATGTACTAAACAAAGAGAGAATACTTAGGGCAGTAAGAGAAAAAGGGCAAGTAACATATAAAGGAAGACCTATCAGAATCACAGCAGACTTTTCACCCGAGACTATGAAGGCTAGAAGATCCTGGGCAGATCTCATGCAGACTCTAAGAGAACACAAATGCCAGCCAAAACTACTATAGCCAGCAAAACTCTCAATCACCGCAGATGGAGAAACTAAGATATTCCATGACAAAACCAAGTTTACCGAATATCTATCCACAAACTCAGCCCTACAAAGGATAATAGGAGGAAAACACCAATACAAGGAGGGAAATTTCACCCTGGAAAAAGCAAGATAGTAACCTTCTCTCATCAAACCCAAAAGAAGTTAACCAATCAAATTTAAAAAATAACATCAAAAATGACAGGAAGTAATAATCACTATTCCTTAATATCTCTTAACATCAATGTGCTCAATGCCCCAATAAAAAGACATAGACTAACTGACTGGATACATAAACAGGACCCTACATTTTGCTGCATACAGGAAACACACCTCAGTGTCAAAGACAAACACTACCTTAGAGTAATAGGCTAGAAGACAATTTTACAAGCAAATGGTCTCAGGAAACAAGTTGGAGTAGCCATTCTAATTTCAAATAAAATGGACTTTCAACCCAAAGTCATCAAAAGAGACTCTGAGGGACACTTCTTGCTTGTCAAAGGAAAAATACAACAAGAAGAACTCTCAATCTTGAACATCTATGCTCCAAATGCAAGGGCACCCTCATTCATAAAAGAAACTTTACTAAAGCTCAAAGAACACATTGCACCTAACACAATAATTGTGGGTGACTTCAACACTGCACTTTCCTCAATGGACCAATCAGGAAAACAGAAACTGAACAGGGACACAGTGAAACTAATTGTAGCTTTGGACCAATTAGATTTAACAGATATATATAGAAAATTCTATCCTAAAGTAAAAGAACATACCTTTTTCTCAGCACCTCATGGTACCTTCTCCAAAATCGACAATATAATTGGTCACTCAACAAATATAAGAAGATCGAATTAATCCCATGCCTACTATCAGATCACTATGGAATAAAAGTGGTCTTCAATAGCAACAAAAAAAACAGAAAACCCACTTACATGTGGAAACTGAACAATATTCTTCTCAATGATACCTTGGTCAAGGAAGAAATAAAGAAAGAAATTAAAGACTTTATAGAACTTAATGAAAATGAAGACACAACATACCCAAATTTATGGGACACAATGAAAGCAGTGCTAAGAGGAAAACTCATAGCCCTGAGTGCCTCCAAAAAGAAAATGGAGAGAGCATACACTAACAGCTTAATGACACACCTGAAAGCCCTGGAACAAAAAGAAGCTATTTCACCCAGTAGGAGAAGAAGGCAGGAAATCATCAAACTCAGGGCCGAAATCAATCAAGTAGAAACAAAGACAACCATACAAAGAATCAACAAAACCAGGAGCTGGTTCTTTGAGAAAATCAACAAGATAGAGAATGAGAATATTGATGCAAAAATACTTAATAAAATTCTTGCCAACCGAATCCAAGAACACATCAAAACGATCATCCACCAGGATCAGGTTGGCTTCATCCCAGGAATGCAGGGATGGTTCAATATACGGAAATCCATCAATGCAATCCACTACATAAACAAGCTCAAAGAAAAAAACCATATAATCATCTCATTAGATGCACAAAAAGCATTTGTCAAAATTCAGCATCCTTTCATGCTAAAAGTTTTGGAAAGAACAGGAATTCAAGGCCCATACCTAAACATAGTTAAAGCAATATACAGCAAACTGGTAGCCAACATCAAACTAAATGGAGAGAAATTTGAAGCAATCCCACTAAAATCAGGGACTAGACAGGGCTGTCCTCTCTCTCCATATCTTTTCAGTATAGTACTTGGTGTTCTAGCTAGAGCAATTAGACAACATAAGGAGGTCAAGGGGATCCAAATTGGAAAGGAAGAAGTCAAATTATCACTATTTGCAGATGACATGATAGTCTACTTAAGTGACCCGAAAACCTCCACCAGAGAACTCCTACAGCTGATAAACAACTTCAGCAAAGTGGCTGATTATAAAATCAACTCAAGCAAATCAGTTGCCTTCCTATACTCAAAGTATAAGCAGGCTGAGAAGTAAGTTAGGGAAATGACACCCTTCACAATAGGCACAAACAATATAAAGTATCTTGGTGTGACTCTAACCAAACAAGTGAAAGATCTATATGATAAGAACTTCAGATCTCTGAAGAAGGAAATGAAAGAAGACCTCAGAAAATGGAAAAATCTTCCATGCTCGTGGATCGGCAGGATTAATATAGTTAAAACAGCCATCTTGCCAAAGCAATATACAGATTCAAAGCATACCCATCAAAATCCCAACTCAGTTCTTCACAGAGTTAGAAAAAGCAATTCTCAAATTCATCTGGAATAACAAAAAAAAAAAAAAAAAAAAAAACAGGATAGCTAAAACTATTCTCACAAGTAAAAGAACTTCTGGGGGAATCAGTATCCCAGACCTCAAGCAATACTATAGAGCAATAGTGCTAAAAACTGCATGGTATTGGCACAGTGACAGGCAAGTGGACCAATGGGATAGAATTGAAGCCCCAGAAATGAATCCACACACCTATGGTCATTTGATCTTTGACAAAGGAGCCGAAAACATCCAGTCGTAAAAAGATAGTCTTTTCAACAAATTGTGCTGGTTCAACTGGAGGTCAGCATGAAGAAGATTGCAAATTGATCCATTCTTATCTCCTTGTACTAAACTCAACTCCAAGTGGATCAAGGACCTCCACATAAAACCAGACACACTGAAACTAATAGAAAAGAAACTGGGGAAAACCCTTGAGGACATCGGCACAGGGGGAAAGTTCCCGAACAAAGCACCAATAGTTTATGCTCTAAGATCAAGAATTCACAAATGGGACCTCATAAAATTACAAAGTTTCTGTAATGCAATGGACACTGTCAAAAGGACAAATCAGCAACCAACAAATTGGGAAAAGATTTTCACCAACCCTACATATGATAGAGGGCTAATATCCAATATATACAAAGAACTCAAGAAGTTAGAACCCGGGGAACCAAATAACCCTATTAAAAATGGGGTACAGATCTAAACAAAGAATTTTCACCTGAAGAAATTTGGATGGCCAAGAAACACCTTAAGAAATGCTCAACATCATTAGTCATCAGGGAAATGCAAATCAAAACAACCCTGAGATTTCACCTTACACCAGTCAGAATGACTAAGGTTAAAATCAGGAGAAAGCAGGTGTTGGCAAGGATGTGGAGAAAGAGGAACACTCCTCCACTGCTGGTGGGGTTGCAAGATGGTACAACCACTGTGGAAATCAGTCTAGTGGTTCCTCCGAAAACTGGACATGACACTTCCGGAGGACCCTGCTATACCTCTCCTGGGCATATACCCAAAGGATTCCCCGGCATGCAATAAGGACACATGCTCCATTATGTTCATAGCAGCCTTATTTGTAATAGCCAGAAGCTGGAAAGAACCCAGATGTCCCTCAATAGAGAAATGGATACAGAAAATGTGGTATATTTACACAATGGAATACTACTCAGCAATTAAAAACAATGAATTCACGAAATTTTTAGGCAAATGATTGGATCTGGAAAATATCATCCTAAGTGAGGCAACCCAATCACAAAAGAATACATATGGAATGTAACCTCTGATAAGTGGATATTAATTAGCCCAGAAACTCTGAATACCCAAGCACAATTAGCAAAACAAATGACTCCCATGAAGAAGTAAGAAGAGGGTCCTGATCCTGGAAAGGCTTGATCTAGCATTGGAGGGGAGTATCAGGACAGAGCAAAAGGAGAGAGGTGATTGGAGAATGAGTGGAGAGAAGGTTTATGGGACATATGGGGAGGGAGGAACTGGGAAAGGGGAAATAATTTGGAAAGTAAACAAAGAGTATAGAAATGTAGAAAATAAAAATATATAATTTATATACAAAAAAAACAAAAAAACATGTAAATTAAGATAGTCTCATTTCAACATCAAATAACATCACTTGACCTGACAAAAGTCAGTTTTCAGCTAAATAATGATTTCAGGTAAATATCTTTCTAAGAGTGGAGAGACCATTTCCAAGCACAGAAGTAGAGAGAGAAGTGACTAAAATAAAAGGCTGATAGGTTTCATCATCCAAAGCCCACAGCTATGCAATGCAAAGAAAGCATGACATATATATATATTTTAATATTTTTATTTTCTATATTCTTTGTTTACATTCCAAATGATTTCCCATTTCCCAGATTCCCCCTCCCCATATGTCCCATAAACCTTCTTCTCTCCATCCATTCTCGAATGACCTCCCTCCTTTTTTTCTCTGTCTTTATATTCCCCTCCAATGCTAGATCAATCCTTTCTAGGATCAGGACCTTCTCATACTTCTTCATGGGAGTCATTTGTTATGCGATTTGTGCCTTGGGTATTCAGGGCTTCTGGGCTAATTAATATCCACTTATTGCATTCCATGTGTGACTGGGTTACCTCACTTAGGATGATATTTTCCAGATCAAACCATTTGCCTAAAATTTTGTGAATTCATTGTTTCTAATTGCTGAGTAGTATTCCAATTTTCACCTGAAGAAATTCGGATGGCCGAGAGGCACCTTAAGAAGTGCTCAACATCATTAGTCATTAGGGAAATGCAAATCAAAACAACCCTGAGATTTCACCTTACACCAGTCAGAATGGCTAAGGTCAAAAACTCAGGAGACAGCAGGTATTGGTGAGGATGTGGAGAAAGAGGAACACTCCTCCACTGCTGGTGGGGCTGTAAGATGGTACAACCACTTTGGAAATCAGCCTGGCAGTTCCTCAGAAAACTGGACATTACACTTCCAGAGGACCCTGCTATACCTCTCCTGGGCATATACCCAAAGGATTCCCCGGCATGCAATAAAGACACATGCTCCATTATGTTCATAGCAGCCTTATTTATAATAGCCAGAAGTTGGAAAGAACCCAGATGACCCTCAAAGGAGGAACGGATACAGAAAATGTGGTATATTCACAGCATGACATATATACTCTTGGTATGTTGTTCCGGTCCCCACCTCTGGTTTTCTCTATTGATTATGTGTACAGTCCTAAAAATGACTACACAAAGATCTCTATTCACCCCGTACCAAAACCAAGGCTAATTTATTGAAGCTTTCTGAACTTGACTTGAGACCGGGAGACACAGATAGAATCTGCCTGTCTCAGGACTCAAATTCTAGAGTACTTAGACAACCTAGTTCCTACTGCTTGATGGCATAAATTCATCCTTTATAAATCCAGGTTATTATTCATGGGAGTCTGGGTTTCCTTTGTCAGCTCAAGAACAGCCAAAACGACAAACCTTTGAAAACATGGAAAGCGTTGAAGAACAACTTTGCTTCGTTCACAAACAGGCCAGTATAACTTCTTCTGAGCACCTCCCATGCTGGTGATCTCCTTTCTCCACTCCAAGACCCATCCACATAGGAAGCAGTCACAGATGCTATGACAATCCCTCATAGCAATCCCTCATCATGACAAAAGAAGGTACCCAAGAGGTCACCTTCTGACAGCCACCGCATTCTTACATAGGACACTCATGTAGACTTCAGTGAATGTTCACTCATCAGTCTTGCTACCTTTAGTTACTGGACAAAACAAAGAAAGAAGAAGAAAGAAGTAATGGAGCCAAGGAGGGAGGGAGGAGAGGGAAGTAGGGGAATGAAGGAAGATAGGAAAAGATAGTCAGTCAGTCAGTCAGTCAGTCAGACAGACAAGCCATTGTAGCCTCATCATCAGTGTGTGTGTTGCAAAATGTGCTGCTTATCAGTGATCAGTCACATGCACCCTCTCCCACGTCTCTCTATCTCTCTCTTCACCTTGATTACAGTTCCAGAATAGTATCACTAAAAATAGCAACATTGTAAAGCAATGTTTTATGTCTCATTTCAGATAAATATCTTTCTAAGAGCAGAGAGACTATTTACAAGCACAGAAGTAGAGAAAGCAGTGCCTAAAATAAAAGACTGATAGGTTTCATCATGTGAAAGCTCCAAATAGGTTCAACAATGCCTTCCAAAAGCAAAATCTGAAAAGCACACGCTAGGAGGAAATTGGACGGCCATAAGCTAACATACAGTGGGTCATTACTCCTAAGACAAAAATGCTCTGACATAGAAAGAAAGAAATGTGCCCATAAGAAACTGGCAAAATGTGAAATCCTGAGGTACAGTAAAAAGGTATAGGTAGTGTACTGGCTGGTTTTGTGTGTCAACTTGACACAGGTTGGAGTTATCACAGAGAAAGGAGCTTCAGTTGGGGAATTGCCTCCATGAGATCCAGCTGTGGGGCATTTTCTCAATTAGTGATCAAGTGGGGAGGGCACCTTGTGGGTGGGGCCATCCAAGGGCTGGTATTCTTGGGTTCTATAAGAGAGCAGGCTGAGCAAGCCAGGGGAAGCAAGCCAGTAAGAAACATCCCTCCATGGCCTCTGCATCAGCTCCTGCTTCCTGACCTGCTTGAGTTCCAGTCCTGACTTCCTTTGGTGATGAACAGCAATGTGGAAGTGTAAGCTGAAATAAACCCTTTCCTCCCCAACTTGCTTCTTGGCCATGATGTTTGTGCAGGAATAGAAACCCCGACTAAGACAAATTGGTACCAGCATAGTGGGGTATTCCTGTGACAACCTGACTGTGTTTTGGGGAGGACTGTGGAAGGACTTTGGAACTTTGGGCTAAATGATCCATTCAGTGTTAAGAGCTCTGTGGAATGTTCCATAGGATCTTAGAAGATAATGTTGAGAATATTGCAGAAGATGGAGGCCTGACTTGTGAAATTTCAGAGGGAAGATTAAAGACTCTTATCAGGGCCATGTTTCGATTGTGAAGATTCTGTGGTTTTGGTTAGCTGGGGCTGAAGAATCAGCTCTGAGTAACAAGATACCAGAACCACTAAATCGAACCTTTGTGTTACTGGGACTATTGATACTGGTAAGCTGGAGCTAAGAAATTAGTGGTGATTAAGAAAAAACAAGCATCACTGAGGTGAAATCTTCTGGGAAGTGTTTTCTGAGAGTACAGAGGCTGTGTTCCAAAGATAGCCACAGTTGTACTTTGTGCTGTGGCTGGACTTGGTACTGTGTAAGAGTTACCCAGAGGGTACTGGTTTTGAAGGCATGGAGGGGTCATGAAGAGCAGCTGAGGCTCTTGGCACAGTGAGAGGCCACGGGAGGCCATTGGTGAAGGTGCAGTCTCAGTTGCAATTTATGGCCCAGGACTTGAAGGGGTCATGCATAGGAGCAGAGGCTTGTCACTATGAAGAGAGCCTATGAGAGGCTATTGGTGAAGCCTAACTACAGTGGAAGATAGCAGTGGTTTGGAGATGCCAGCACCGGTGCAATGACCACCAAGAACAGCAGCAGCAGTGGAGTATAGGCAGCTGGAGCCTAGAAGACAAGCTGTGTGCTACAAAGGGCAGAGCTGGAGAAGTGACCCAAGCCCTTGGAAGAGCCTGGAAGATTGTGAGTTGGATCCCAGACATTGAACCATTGGAGTTTGAGGTTTGCTTTTGGTTGTGACTGTGCCCTGATATGTTTCCCTCTTGAAGGAAGAAAGTACTTTAGTGGAGCCCACAGTTAAGAGACTTTGAATTTTCAAAAGACTTTGAATTTTAAAGAAATTGGACATTTTAAAGTGATTGAACTTTTAATATGTAAAGACTGTGGGACTTTTAAAGTAATTTAGATCTTGGGATGAATAAGAAAGTAAGGGTTGAGGCTTAATAGTGATGTGTTTGTGTCTCAAGTTGACAAGGGGTCAATTGCACTAGCTGGTTTTGTGTGTCAACTTGACACAGGTTGGAGTTATCACAGAGAAAGGAGCTTCAGTTGGGGAAGTGCCTCCATGAGATCCAACTGTAGGGCATTTTCTCAGTTAGTGATCAAGGTTGGTAGGGCCCCTTGTGGGTGGTGCCATCCCTGGACTGGTATTCTTGGGTTCTATAAGAGAGCAGGCTGAGCAAGCCAGGGGAAGCAAACCAGTAAGAAACATCCCTCCATGGCCTCTGCATCAGCTCCTCCTTACTGGCCTGCTTGAGTTCCAGTCCTGACTTCCTTTGGTGATGAACAGCAATGTGGAAATGTAAGCTGAATAAACCCTTTCCTCCCCAGCTTGCTTCTTGGTCATGATGTTTGTGCAGGAATAGAAACTCTGACTAAGACAGGTGGGGACATACATGGTCTGAACAGCTCACCTTACCAGTCTCACATTCAGTGTTATCATTCATGCATTTATTTTTCTGATAGTGCGGGAAAGCAAGTAATTATGCAGTACAGGTAGAAATGTTAAATCAATATTATTCTCCAATATAATATTGGTAATTTACCAATATGCATCAAAACCCACAAAAATTCTACCACTTCAACTTCTAGAAATTTGATGTAAAGATCAAAAGAATCAAACACACAAACCCATTAATAAATATGTTAACTGCATAGTTACTTATAAAGAAGAAAGAAACAAACAAATGTGTAGCAGCTTAAATCTAAAGCATTAAATGGTGCAATATCCATAAATAAGAGATAAGTCATCCAACAAAATTTATATCAGAAGCCAAGCATAATAGCATATATCTTGATTGCAGCCCTTGAAGGGCAAAGCCAGGCAGATCTCTGTGAGTTTTGAGACCAGTCTGGGCTACATAGTGAGAATCTGTCTCAAAAAATTATCTCAAAATAGCATTTAATAAAATAGATAAGATATGCTTGAAAGTTGTGAATTGTATAATATATATGTTGTATGTTGCATGCTATATGTTCTGTTATCTATTACATATTATATATTATATATGCTATGTGTTATGTGTTGTACATGGTATAGTGTATGATGTATTATATATTACACATTACGTATTACATATTAACTATATATTATATGTTAATTATACACCATTATATATATTAGTTCTAAAGAACACAATGTATACTCATGCAGTATGATATTGGAATGAAGGTAAGAAGATTGATAAAGGAGAAGAAAAGGTCTGAGGGAAAGCTGGCAGGGAGACATAGTGAGGAACAGAACACACGGGCAATGAAAGAAAAGCAGGGCGCAGGTTAATCTAACAAAGCAGAAGGAGGGCTGTGGGAGGTGTGGGAGGGCAGTGGGGGAAAGTACACATCAAATCAAAGCATAGTGGTGCACACATGAAGATGCCTTAACGAAAACTGTTACATTGCCCTAATTTAACAGTGAAGTGTAATCATGGCCATAGCTCAACATGAGGAAGCCAAGTGGTGAGAACAGCTGTGGATTCTAAGCCAGCCTGGGCTACATAATGAGCCTTGTCTCAGAAAAATGAAAGAGAATTAAGGACAGCAATCAGAGTAGTATCTTTATGTCTTTATTGTTGGACAACCTCTCTCTGTTATGGCGTCTAAAGCAATTAAAATGTTCTACATTTATGTTTATCTTTATTTTCCTTTCAATAACATTTTGAAAATATGCATACACTCACAAGTATGCACTGGACATCTTTGTGACACTGAGCATGAAATTTGACATAGCAGTCCTGGTGTGAAATAGATTTTTTTTATTCATTTTTCCGTTTTTCTGTTGTATGTGTGTATGAGCATGTGCAGGTATGTATGCATGATGTGTACATATTCATTTATCTTGTTTTATGTGTCTGTGTGTGTTATGTATTTACTCATTTATGTGTTCGTGTGTGTGTTATTATGTATTCATATATGTGTTTCCATGTGTCTATGTGTTTGCATGTGTGGAGATGGATGTTTGTGGGAGGCACAGCATTTAAAAACAGGTCAGAGAACAGTTTGGAGGAATGGCTTCTTCTCTTCCGCCAGACAGGGCCTGGTGGCTGAACTCGGGTGCTCAGTGCACACAGAGCCATCTCTTTAGCTCTCATTTCCCATTCTAACCAACATTTGATGCTCTTTGAGTAATAAATATCCAGTCTTCACATATCCCACCCAACTTCCAGTATCTACCTTGGGATTTCTGTTTTGACTGATTAGACATATTTACATTCTGCATACAACTAAACGATTTATCTGTCTGTACCTGGCAAATTAATATCTTTTAGGCACACTTTTACCATAATTACAACATCTCTGTTTTTTAAGAATCAATATTATCACTGTGTGTGTGTGTGTGTGTGTGTGTGTGTTCTATATCTACTTACTCATGGATGGACACTTAGGTTAACTGGCATTTGTAGCTATATTTAAATAAACCCAGGAATTTGGCATCCTCTTTCAAAAAAGTTAATGCAGATTCTTTGACTCCATAAGTCTATAGTATCAGTAATTGTATTGGTATCTTAGTACCACTGTGTACTAAGTCTACAGGATCACACTGTGAAAGGCATAAAACACTCATATTTTTCTCATCAATATTTTTTTATTCCTTGAAAATATCAAGCATGTACTTTGGTCATGTCACTCCCTACTCTCTCCTTCCAACTTTTCCTGCCCTCTACCACATCTCCCTCTCAAGTTAATATTTTATTTTATTTTATAATCCACTGAGTCCAATTAGGGGTCTCTACCTATGTATACATGTGTGTAGGTTCAGCCATGGGGCATGGGCAATCTACCAATGACCACCCATCCCCAAAGAAAGCGGTTCTTTCTCACTCAGTAACCACTGACTTCCAATCGTTTCTCAGCTATGGGCTGGATTTTGACAGCACCCCTCCACTTTATTCTGTTTCTATCTTGTACGGGTAATTACAACTATACTGAGTTCACGTTTGCAAGGGTGGCATCATGCCAAGGGACCAGCATTTCACGGGACTAATCCTCATACACTCTCTCTTACATTCTTTTTGTTCCCTCTTCTAAGCATTGGGGTAGAGAAGAGGATATAGATGCCCCGTTTACAGAGCCCCCATCATAGTTCAGTCTTTGCAATTTGTAACTTCTCTGACCACGGTTGAGGATACAATAAATCTGAAGACAGTGTTGCAGGTTGTAGGACATAATGTTGATCATGAATCATGAACTTGCCAGGTTAGCTTCATGGTGATAGAGGAAGGATGCTATGCAGGCTACTGAAGGTCCATATCACTGGACCTATGAGATGCTGAACCCTGCATGCTACATTTCCAACCTACAAAACAAAATTTGTTCTTTGGTACGATAATGGCATTGATGTATTTAGCATTCTCATGCTTGGAAGTGAGATTTGGGAGGGAGGCCATGCCTGGTTATGTAGGCGTGGTCAAAATTCATGGCTGGAGAAGTCATAGGCCCTAAGGGAGAACTTACTGATATTGCTTTGCTAAATGGTCATGTGGTCCAACTGTGTCTTCTGAATATTTATGTTTGTCTGTATTTTATATTTGACCTGCATCCAAATGATTATATAGTTGGTTAAGGCAGCCATGAGAAAATACCAGAGAATGGGTGTTTAAATATCAGAGATTTATTTCCTCACAATCACAAATCACAAGTCAGGAAAAATCCTAAAATCAAATTACCAAGAGTACGGATGAGACTTCTACTGTTGGCTGGCAGGTTAGTGTCATTTTTGTGTATCCTCACATGAGAGAAAAAAGGAGTGTGGGGGGGGGGGCGGGGAGAAAGGCAAGGAGAGGGAGAGAGAGGGGAAGGGGTGAACAAGAGCAAAAGAGAGGAGGGGGGCTGTGAGCACTGCTGTGGTTTCTTCCAGTGAGGCCCAGTGCGGGTAGGCAAAAGCCCACCATTATGATTTCATTTGTAGCCATAATTGTCTGCTCCACCTGTTTACACAGTCATTTCCAGAGTCAGAGCTTCTGCATGCAATTTTGAAGGGACACAGCTTTGTTCATGGCAATGAACTCAGAAGTGCCATACAAAATCTTTAAGGTTTATGTTTAAATTACTAAATGTCAAATTGGGCATTACTAAATGTCAAATTTGAATCACAGTTTCAAAACATAATTTATCTGAAGTTCCAGTGTATTGGGTATTAACCCATTTTCCACTTACAGACAAATAACTTTCTTCCATGAGAGGTTGGTTTGTGGTCTCTCTAGCAAGCATGAGAGCTGACATCACGTATTCAGGAGAGGAATATGATTTTCCAAAGACTAAATATGAAGTATTTGCACAACCTGTAAGCAAATAAGAAGTAAATTTCAGTGTCCCCATTTACAGGATAATCCTCCTACCTGGTCTTTTATGTGAATAACTTCGACTTGCTAAGTCTGGGTGTGAGTACCTGACTCAAACAGTTCCTGAAATTACAGAAAATTCCCATGCCTATTGTGGAAAATGCATTAATCTGATTACAGGCCTACTTCTGGAGTCATTATGCAGCACCTTATCAATATGAGGTGGGTCTGTGGCTAATTCCTTTCGAGTTTTCATACAGATGACAACATACAGTCCACAAGCAGAGGGAACAAGGTTCCCTGGTAAACCAGGGCTAACTCCTACCCTGCTGTTTTCACAGGGCTGAAATGCATCAGGAAATTTAAATTTGAGGAAAAATCTTCCGGGCCTGCACTTTACAAGAGAAAAATGTGATTAAATTACAGGTCTTAACCAGCAAAGAAGGGAACAGCGGCTGAGTCTGCTTATTAGGCATTTTGCTTGTCTGGTTTCCACCTGTCTTGTTTTGCTTCATTTCTGGGTTTCTTTTCCAGCGTGAAGAAGCAGTCAGAACAATCAAAAACAATCGCTTCTCCCCAGGAGAGAATGAGTCATTAAAAGAAAGGAACCCACTCTTGCTAGCAGAAGCACGGAGGAGCTGTGAGGGCACCTTCAGGCTATGACTGCCTAGTGTGTTCCCAACAGGAAGGGATGACCAGTAGAAATGTCACTAATCTCCTCGCTCCTGTCTAGCAGGGGAAATTACAACTCAATTACAAGACTTCACAAATGTATGTCTCGGTGAAACTGTTTACTTCACTAAAAATTAATCAAACTCCGGGCCACAAATATTAACTCTGATGAGGAAAGCGGAGCAAAATACCAGTCTTCCAATGGCTTGAGACACAGCCGTGGCTCCTGAGGACTCAATTAGCATTTCGGTTTCTCTGAAAAGATAATTCTAGCAACTGAAATGGAGAAAAACAAAAACAAGGCATTCCCATAGTCTCCATCATGTTTTCTCTTTTTGTTTCTCTCTCTCTCTCTCTCTCTCTCTCTCTCTCTCTCTCTCTCTCTCTCTCTCTCTCTCTCTCTCTCTCCTTTATTTTTGGCTGGTCACGTCCCTGAATTGTGTACCATAGACTCTGAGCTTTACCAGGTCGAAAGTGTAGTTCGTCATTGTTGTTGTTTGTTTGTTTAGTTTCATTTTTCTTTTTCCTTGTCCATCTACTCACTTACTCAGACAGTCTCAACCACACACTACTGTCTGCTACCTGCTATGTCCTGTCAAGAGGTGGGAAGGTCTCCAACCCACAATGTGTGCACTATAGCAGAGGATGTAAATAGTATGTAAGCACACATGCATTCCAGTATCAAGCAGCAAATACCACATTTCCTAAATGAGTAGAATAAGATGAGAAAGAGAGAGTGAGGAAGATGCTATTGTTCCCAGTGTGGGAAGTCAGGGAAGAACTCTTAGATGCATTGAGAGACAGTCATGTGATCATCCGAAGAGCTAAGTCTCACCGCAGGGGAAAAACCAAGTGTGTGGTCCTGTGCTAAGAGCATCTGTGAACTTGTGGTAAGGGCAGAGTGATAGGCAGAAGGAAGGGGAGGATAATGAACTCCAACAGCCAGGAAAACATGCCATCTGGCCACTAGGAACCATGAACCATGATTCTGGGGACTGCTGCATGGGTGGTGGAGAGTTATTCACAGGGTATCCCTGGCTAAGGAGTGGGTTAACAGGCAGAAGACAGATGGCCCCTAATGGACTGTTGAACAGTCCAGATAAGAGTTTTCTGGTATAGTTTGGTTGGAACAGGCTGTGGGAAGCAATGGATTTGGGGGTATATTTTAAAGATGCTGCCAATAAATATATGAAGGATCAGATGTTAGGGTTAGGGAGAGAGGAAATAAAGACAAAAAGGAGGTTTAGAATAGAATATAAGGGGGTACTTATTGACCTCAGAACTGGAGGAAGTCTGAAGACTGCCTGGGGAGGGATGTCAAATCTGGTTTGAAAATTTTAAACTGAGAGTCATCCTAATGTCTAAACACAAGCATTGAATCCGTGATACAAATCAAGTGCCATGACATCTAGACACATGCTCATGGCAACCCCATTTGGAAAAGTTTGCCATCATATTTTTCTGGGCCTTTGTACGTCTGTTATAGACAAAGTTACATTTGACAAAAACGAATAACAAAGAGAAAAATTATATATGTGTGTACGCGTATGTATACAGGTATGCACACACGATCATGTACATGCATAGATGGTCTTCAAAGTTGCAGTGTTGAAATTAACTGTAATATACTCTACAAACTGTGGCTTACAGCCACATCAAATCACTTTCACAATTTGGGGGAAATGCTTTACTGAGGCAAAGCCTGGGTCATCCGTGGTTGCTTTATGCTATGGTACCAGAGTAGAGCGGTTGTCACAGAAAATGTTTAGCCTGACAAAAAGGCATAAGATACTTATGATCTGATCATTTACAGGATTAAAGAAGGCCAACTTACTGTAGAGTTGAGCAGTTGCAAAAGCAGCAGATTGGCAGACATGCTATGGTATCTTTGAATATCTAAGGATCATCCCCTTGTGGCTTTGGACTGTATACAACACAGTACACAGAGGCAGCGGACACAGACACTGTTTCACACCAATTCCCATCACACAGGAAACAGAGGCCACAGAGAGGATGCCCAAAGACACAGCTGAAATAGCAAACTAATGAGTAAATGAAGGAGTCAGAAAATTAATTTTAAAAGTAAAGCATCAAGGCTGGAGGGATGGCTCAGCGGTTAAGAGCACTGACTGTTCTTCCAGAGGTCCTGAGTTCAATTCCCAGCAACCACATGGTGGCTCACAACCATCCGTAATGAGATCTGATGCCCTCTTCTGGTGTGTCTGAAGACAGTGTACTTAGATATAATGAATAAATAAATAAATCTTTGCTGGGCGGTGGTGGCACACACCTGTAATCCCAGCACTCTGGGAGGCAATGGCAGGTGGATTTCTGAGTTCGAAGCCAGCCTGGTCTACAGAGTGAGCTCCAGGACAGCCAGAGCTATACAGAAACCCTGTCTCAAAAAAACCAAATTCAAAAAACCAAAAAAAAAAAAAAAAAAGTAAAACATTGAAACATTTAGTTTTGCAGTCTACCAGAGTGCCAACGTGATTTTATGACAAAAATGTGGAGACTGCCCCGAGGTCCCGAGGAGAACTACAGTGTGAAACTTGCATGGCTACGATTAAAACAGCAAAGTCGCCTGCAATTGTGATGTTTTAAGTTTCCCTTTGGCTCCTAAAACCAGGCTCTGCATATTTATATTGCAGGATCCAAAACCAGAGATGAGACGGCTAAAATGAAAGGCCTGGTCTTCTCAACTACTTTCTATTCTGTTGCCGGAGAAGATGGACACTTTAGAAGCCAATCTGTGTAGTGTCATTTATCCCTGCCACCCAGCAGACGTAAGGATTACTTTGGGGTCCACTCATTTTCTGTGATGTTTCATTTTATAAGCCATCAGTACTTCTCACATCTATGGCTGCACTGGGTATCTCCTACAATATTCTCTCCCCGGGGGGCTGTGCACACTGCCTGCTGGGTTCCAGGCTGTCACCACAGGGCCTGTGCAGCAATTGACCTACTTTCCTGAATCTACCTGAAGACTTAGCTGAGACGTTTAGGTGCTGTAAAGGTAAGAATTCAAGAAAGTAAAATCCGTAAGTATTTCATGAGCAATCCCCACATACTGCCATCCTCAGCAACACAAATCCTTTCAGAATATGCCAAAGAAATAATTCAATTCCAATAATATCAAAAAGTCAATTTTCACTGTTAAATTTTACTAAGATAACTTTGCAGTTATTTCTAGGATGGATAGTTTTTGTTTCTATGAAGAAGGAAGTTCTGGGAGGGGAGATGGGGGAAAACACTCACCTCACAGGCATGATTACCCAAGTTCATTCCAGAGAATCTACAATGAAAGGAAAGAACCAAACTGAAAGTTGCCCTTTGACCTCCAAATGTACATCATAACACTGCCAGATACACACACACACACACACACACACATCATGCACACACATACACCACACTCATTCATAAATATATATACACATAAATATACATGCACACATATGCATACACATGTACATAAACACACTCACATAGAAACACAAATGCCACAGTCACTCATATATATATATATATATATATATATATACACACACACACACTAGTGTATACACACATATGCATATATATAAACTAAGAATAATGAATAAATACATTTTAAAATTTTATATTTAAAAAAAGAAACGAGTAGGATTACAATATCATAGTAAACTTTTCACTATTACTTAGCATGAACTGACAGATTTTTAATCTCAAATACCTGTGGCCATAGCACTTCTGTTTTGTCTGGGTTTGCTTTATCACTCACCTCATCCTATGTGAAGCATACATGTGACCTGTAAATGGTTCTAAAAGAACACAAGCAAAACTGCCCATGATTTAGTGAAGCTACTTATGAGTACACTCAATGTATAGATTCCATAGTGGTAATGCTACCCTCACATGACACAGTCTAGCATCAATGCATTACCCCAGAGTTAGCTTATATAGTTTTAGGACCTCAGCAAAGTGGCAGTTCAGTCTGGCTAAAATCAAATAACAACACCTAATATGGAAAGTATTAATTCATGGTTACCTGGATAAGCTTTTATTTCTTCTGACCTTCCTGCGAAGGCAATGTTTGAAAGAAACCACAGGGAGGGTTTTCTTTATCTTTGCCAGTCATTCTGCTTACACAGTGAATAGCATACCATGTTCAAACAAGTGCTTCCTAAAAGATACCTCCCATCCTGCAGCATCTCTCCGCAAGACTAGCAGATGCCTCCCCTGATACTCTTTGGCAAGACGTTTCCTCGTTAATCTGCAAGTTTAAGTCTCCATTTTACTTCTATTCTCACTCTTTCATTTTATCTAAATTCAGAGTGGAGCTGTGATACCCTGAAAATTGTATTTTATAATGTAAATGAACTCATTAAGTTTAAACCGCGTGTGAGGTGGGGTGGGGTGGGGTGGGGGGAATTTATCCTGATATACTTCAAACACTTAACACGATTCCAAGGTACCTACTTGCTCTCCAGCTCCAAGAAAGACAAATAGGTGCCTTGAACATAATGGGCTTTATCCACCATTTTCCACTTAACTAATGGTTCTTAGTCAATATTGATTAACAGAAAACAGAAAATATGAAGAGAGAAAAAGGTGTGCTGGGGTCTGAACCTAGGAGGAGTTGGAGAAGGCAGGTGCACTGATATCTTTTATATTCAGTCTTTTATGAAGTTTCAAATAATAAAACATGGTAAAACTCAAACTTGGCAAAGACCTAGATGTAAGAGAAAATATAAAGGAAAGTCACTTTAAAAAAATGAGGAACTTGGTTTTTTTTTTCCTCTTCTTTTTTTTTAATTTATTGATATATTTATTTACATTTCAAATGATTTCCCCTTTTCTGGACCCCGACTCCCCGAAAGTCCCATCAGTCCCCTTCCCTCCCCGTTTTCCCACCCAACCCTTCCCACTTCCCTGTTCTGATTTTGTTCTATACTGCTTCACTGAGTCTTTCCAGAACAAGGGGCCACTCCTCCGTTCTTCTTGTACCTCATTTGATGTGTGGATTATGTTTTGGGTATTCCAGTTTTCTAGGTTAATATCCACTTATTAGTGAGTGCATACCATGATTCATCTTTTGAGTCTGGGTTACCTCACTTAGTATGATGTTCTCCAGCTCCATCCATTTGCCTAAGAATTTCATGAATTCATTGTTTCTAATGGCTGAATAGTACTCCATTGTGTATATATACCACATTTTTTGCATCCACTCTTCTGTTGAGGGATACCTGGGTTCTTTCCAACTTCTGGCAATTATAAATAGGGCTGCTATGAACATAGTAGAACATGTATCCTTATTACATGCTGGGGAATCTTTTGGGTATATGCCCAGGAGTGGTATAGCAGGATCTTCTAGAAGTGAGGTGCCCAGTTTTCGGAGGAACTTTTCATTTGAAATGAAAAGGGAGATATTACAACAGAAACTGAGGAAATCCAAAAAATCATCAGATCCTACTACAAAAGCCTATACTCAACACAACTGGAGAATCTGGAGGAAATGGACAATATCCGTGACAGATACCAAATACCAAAATTAAATCAGGACCAAATAGATCATCTAAACAGTACCATAACCCCTAAAGAAATAGAAGGGGTCATAGAAAGTCTTCCAACCAAAAAAAGCACAGGACCAGATGGTTTCAGTGCAGAATTATATCAGACCTTCAAAGAAGACCTAACACCAATAATCTTCAAACTATTCCAAAAAATAGAAACAGAAGGAACACTACCCAGTTCCTTCTATGAAGCCACAATTACGCTGATACCAAAACCACACAAAGATCCAACAAAGAAAACTTCAGACCAATCTCCCTTATGAACATCGATGCAAAAATACTCAATAAAATTCCTGCCAACCGAATCCAAGAACACATCAAAATGATCATCCACCATGATCAAGTAGGCTTTATCCCAGGGATGCAGGGTTGGTTCAATATACGGAAATCCATCAATGCAATCCACTACATAAACAAACTCAAAGAAAAAAACCACATGGTCATTTCATTGGATGCTGAAAAAGCATTTGACAAAATTCAGCATCCTTTCATGCTTAAAGTCTTGGAAAGAACAGGAATTCAAGGCCCATACCTAAACATCGTTAAAGCAATATACAGCAAACCGGTAGCCAGCATCAAACTAAATGGAGAGAACTTGTTATAGTTTACTAAGACAGGTGTGAAAGAATACCAGAGACCACGACACTCCAAAAGGAGAAATGTATTTTCTAAGATGATGATCCCAGCAAGCCTCCTGTGCATCGCTTCTGGGCTTGCAGATGCTGCTTTGTCCTTGGGTCTTCGTGTGGTCTTTCTTCTGTGTATGTATGCACACAAATATCCTCATTATAAAAACACCAATTGTATCTGATTAGTGCACACACTAATGGCTCTACTTAAACTTTGAAATAAATAAAAAGATCTTCATTCCTAACGCAGTCACCCTAAGGCTGGGGAAAGGGACGGGACATCACCATATACGCTTAGGAAGACATGGCTTTACCCTTGGGGTAAACTAGAGAAAGAGAAGAGGGATGTGGCATGTTTAGCCTAGAACCTGAAGTAAAGTGAAGTTAAGTCACTTACCTATACCTTTTTAGTATGAAGATTTCTAAGCAACAAAATTATTTCTGTCCCCACCATGACTTCTGAAGTGTCAGTGTGGAAAGTAGTTGAGCACTCTAGAAGCCAATGCCCTGTGGATGCAGCATTCCAGAAAGGCTCCTGGCTTGCTGTAATGCTCTACTTTCTGTCATAGACTCTCTCAGTGTATCCCACACTAGTATTGTAAAATGCTCTGCAATGAGAAGCTTTCTGTGGCCAGAACCCCTGAGGGAGAGTTGATCCCCCTATCATCATTGACATGGTATCATCATTGACAAAGCTCTGTGGAAGTCTCCAGGCATAAATAGCAGTATCCATTTTGCATAATTTGCATTCCCAATGTGATGTGACCACAAACCCCTTTATTCTCAGTGTTTATTGATATCTTACAGAATCAACATTAATTAATAATAATGTCTGAAAATACATTATTAGCTGTAGTTTGGAATTACATTCTGCAATTAAAAATCAACCCTCGAGTTGTGATTTTAAATGTGAGATTATTGGATACTGAGACATGAAGGAAACACCCAACAACAGAGTCACAGGAAAGGCACCAACATAAAAAGCACACAGAAGGCAGAGATGGTGACAATGGCAGCTGTTTTCTCTTACCCCACAGGGGACAGAAAAATCACCTCGTCAAAAAAATCTATGCCCTGGTTTCGGGAACTTGTAAATAAATTGTGATTATTTAACAAGGGGGAAAGGAAGGTTGTAAATGGAGTTGAATTTGCTAGTTATCAAGCAACACAATCAGAATATTATCCAGGTGTATTCTAAGTAGTCACAGCTCTCCTGAGCTGAAAAAGGAGACAGAAAAAAAATGTTATAATCTGACCTATAGACTGAGAAGGGCTGGACTGGCTACTGATGTCTTGGAAAAAGAAAACAGACCAGAAAACACAAAATACAGATAGCCTCTCAAAGCGGGCAAGGTCCGCCACTCAGCTTCCCAAGGGAACACAGTGTTTCCAACCACTTGATTTTAACCCAGACAATTTCAGACTCCTGAACCCCAGACTCCTGAACCCCAGACTCCTGACCACCAGACTCTGATCCCCAGGCTCATGACCACCAGACTCTGACCCCCAGACTCCTAACTTCCAGACTCCTGACCCCCCAGACTTTGACCCCCAGACTCCTGACCACCAGACTCTGACCCCCAGACTCCTAACCCCCAGACTCATGACCCCCAGACTTTGATCTCCAGACTCATGACCCCCCAGACTCCTGACCCCCAGACTCTGACCCCTGACCCCTGACCCCCAGACTCTGACTCTGACTCTGACTCCTGACCCCCAGACTCCTGACCTCCAGGCTATAGGTGGTATGCTTCCTTCAGCCATTACTGTTTTGTAATTTTATCTTTAATGAAAATGATTAAGAACTAAAATAAAACCTCACCAACAGCTTTCCAAGGGTAAGTTGTATGCTTACTAGACACAATGTACTAACTAAATAAGGGTTTTCACATTCACTTTACATCCTGGCTGTTTCAAACAGTTATAAGCCTACTTTGATTATGCAAGAGTCACAGAACCATTCTAGTTAACAAATATAATGCACAGGTCAGAGAACTCTGCATGAGGCATGCGAGATATATCATTTGTTGATTGTAGGTCATTTTGCAGGATAATTCTAAGATGACAGCCTAGCTTGCATGGAAAAACCTTGTCCAGTGCTGGTTAGTACTGTATAAGTTGGTTGCTACCCTGAGCCCAACAGTAACCATCCCTTTCACAGCGATGAATGGCAGTGAACCCACTTGATCTGGACACTGTTGTAGGGACTATGATGGAGACCAAATGGGTCCTTGTTCATGCATAGCTTACATTCCAGTGGAAGAACCAGAAAAATAGATGAAGCTCGCCTCTTATGCTAAGGTGGAATATTTGGTTTCTAGAGGTTCCATAACAAGCTACCGCAAATTGGGTGACATTAGAGGGAGTCTGTCTGATAGTACATCCTGATAGTCCTGATAGCTAGAAATGTGAATTCAAGTGACAGCAAAGTTGCTTCTCCCTGAGGGATGGAAACAAGAATTACTCCAGCTTCCCCCAGCCTCCTGCTAGCCTCAGCTTACAGATTGCTTTCTTCCAGTGTCAGTTCCCAAATTGACCTTAGATGTAAGGATATTCAACACACTGGATAAAAGCTCACTTAAGCTGATTATTTACCAAAAGCCAATTTCAAAATAAAAGAATATTTGTAGGCATTGGGAATTATGACTGCAAAATATTAGGACAGACATGTTGGCATATGCCTATAATCAGCACTCAGGGGCCTGGGACAGAAGGAGAGTGACTTCAGCGTCTCAGCCACAGAGTAAGACCTTGTCTCTGAAAGAGAGAAAGAAAATGGGAGCACAAGTTGGCTGTTGGCAAAACAAATAGAAAACTCTGCTGTCAGCTGTAAGAAAGGGCCAACTGGCAGCACACACAATTACTTGCAATTGGAATCAACAGTAATGATGAAGGTTGAAAAAATAGTGGAATATGACCCAGGATGCTCCAGATAAATATTCCCAAAAAGTTATTGCTTCAACCTGCCTCAGTCTCCCAGTAGATGAACTGAGAAACTGCCTCTTCGGAGTCTCAATCCTATGTTGAGTGTGGAGCTGGAAAACGCATCTTGATTATTGTTTTCCTGAGGTAATCAACCCTTCATTTTATCACAAGACGTGTATATTCCAGCTTGATTCAATTTTATTCACTTCCTTCTTCCTATTATTCAGATTTTTTTCTAAAAATATGCATATCAAAGGAAATTTTCAAAAGGCAGATTAGCATTTCCTCATAAGAGGCTGTTCCAAAAGCATTCTGAGAAGGCTAGATGCTGCCAGAGTCACTCCAAAGGCTAAGCAGCCCATGGGGGGATTAATTAACAAAGATGTGCTCTGTGAGCTCCAGAGAAGAGGAAGCTTGACTTTCCATTACAGCCCTGTGTTCTGTTGTCCCTATAACCTTTGTAGAAACTGGCAAAGTGTCAGAGCAGTCCACGGGCTTCCGGAAGAAAGAAGAGAATATTTAACAGGAATAGGTCAAAGACTGCTATTTCATAATAACTTCTCAGGGGGGACACTTGATTCCAAGGATGGAAACTGAAAAGGTTAATAGTCAGTGGGAAGAGGGACCCATGTTCAGGAATGATCATCATACAACCTCCAGCATCATCATATTCCCATTTCCATTCAATGGCACACACTTGCATGCACACACAAAGATCCAGAGAGTATCATGAGATACCTACATTCCTAGATATTCCTGACCATATCCAGAAGACAACATGACCTCCTTTTATTATTTTGTCTTTTTCCTTCATTTTTAAAATCCTATATCTGAACCTCAAGTGTTGAGAAACTGATTTATGAGTTTATCCCCCATGCTTTTCTTAACAGAAATAAAATCTCACTGACTGCTCAATCAACCCTTGATCTTGTTATTAGATTCATAATTCCAAGAGTGAAAAACAAAAACAAATGATGATTTGCATCCAAACCATACAAAGACTTTGACCTAAGGCCTTTTACGGAATTACTACAAACAGAAAACGTACTCATGATGAGCAACTTGATAGTCTTGCAAAGTTTCCAGATCAGCTTCTCCTTTTAAAATGTTACTACTAGACATAGGCCATGCGATGCTATCAACTGTTTAGGTGGAAACTTATTTTTGAGCCAATAGCCTCAATTTGTCTCCTCAAAGAATATACAGATCACTGGTAAATTTAGAACTTGGATGGATGGAGAGAGAAACAGAGAGACAGAGGAGCTTTGAGAGCCCTTGTTCAAGTTTCTTCACCTACATTAAGCAGTAATCTTATCACATCTCAGTAGATCTCTGTATAAATCACAAAAGACATATGCTCCACCCACTCATCCTCCATGTTATCTGAATGGTACAAAGGACCAGGGATACCCATATCCTCTTTTTATCGATAAGAAAATTGAGGCGTGTAAGTACACACCACAATAATCATCACATGTGAATGTTGGGTTTTTCAGAACAGGCTAGGGGATGAGAAACAAAACTCAAATACTTTCTCAATTATCTGACACTCTAGTACAGAAAACCCACTTACAGAATAGAAATCATACTTGTTGATAGCTCATAAGGACTGTAAAGCTACATATACTGAACAGTTCCTTCTCCAACACTCAAGAAGTAGTACAAGGAAGTGATTGGAAGGTAATCTCTAACACACCCATCATAAATGAATGTCACTTACCTCACTGATCTTACAGTCACCTCAATATGTCAATTGTAATACCACTAGGCATTACCCCAGAGTCCAGAGTGGTTGTCCAGCATGTCTCATCTCCATTTTGTAAAGCTTTGTAATGCAAGGACTGTGCATCTGCCCCTTGATAAACATGCCATACAGCGATATAGCAAATAGGGCCTCCCGCAGATCTCATTCCTTCCTGTATTCTGAATGCCATAGCGGTTCATTCTTTAGATTAATGAATGCTAGTTTTTGTTAGTAAAGCCTCTATTTTGTCCTGCTTTCTTTATCTCTCACATAATTTTTGTTGCCTAAGCACAAATATCACATTCAGTGTACTAGTTGAGAGACAAATCATCACAATCCATTTTCAGTACATTCAATGGCATGCATACACTTGCATGCATACACAAAGAGCCAGAAAGTATCATGAGAAGATACTTTCTCTCATCTCAAGAATGATGCCTACATTCCTAGTTATTCTTGGCCATAGCCATAAAACAACTTGACCTCCTTTTATTAATAGTTCATCAGTTGGCAGCTGGTACCTGCTTTTCTAGGTCATCCTAGTGTTGAGAAGATACATGCAGTCTGTTATGTGACTACAGGACAGAAGGGAATCTTCAGGCCCCAGTACAAGCATTGACAAAGACTTTGTGTTCTAAACCAATAAGGTGAGACATGCACAGAGGAGGTAATGCAAGATAATGGAAGGTTTGAACATCTCTGGAGAACTCAGCCAATTAGGTATCAGAGTGAAGAAGATGCACTTAGGACTTCAAACACACCTACCTTTTTTTTTTTCCCCTCTAAGCTGCTGCCTAACTTTCTATGGTCTTTGTGGTGGTTTGTGTATGCTTGGCACAAGGAGCAGCACTATTAGGAGGTGTGGCCTTGTAGGAGTTGGGGTGTCACTGTGGGTGTAAGCTTAAGACTCTCACTCTAGCTGCCTGGAAGTCAGTCTTCCACAAGCAGCCTTCAGAGGAAGATGTAGAACTCTCAGCTTCCCCGCATCATGCCTGCCTGGATGCTGCTATGCCTCGATGATAATGACTGCACCTCGGAAACTGTAAGACAGCCCCAATTAAGTATTGTCCTTATAATGCTACCTTGGCCATGGTGTCTGTTCACATCAGTAAAACCCTGACTAAGATACTCTTACAACAAACTGTTCAGCTTTTGTTACTGAGTCTCCAATACTCTCATTACAAAGTGAGTTTATGATTTCTTCCACTTGCTGTAACTTCTTTCTAAAAGATTAACTACATTTATTGATTTGTGTACGGGGCGGGTGGGGGGAGGAGGAGGATCATGGAAGGAAGCAAGGTACTTGTGTGAAGGTCAGAAGACAATTTGTGGAAGTCAGTTTGCTTCTTCCACCAAGTGGATTCTGTGTGTTGGATTAGGTCCTCAGGCATATCTGTTTGATGAACCATTTGTCAGACCCCTGTCATATCTTCTCAAGCTACAAGCAGCTGTCAACGTTCCACAGACTCCCTACTTTTGTTAACCTTGAGATTATTAAGGAGAAGATCTCTGGGTTTTGTAGAATGTCTCCTTGTTCAGTGAATTGTATAGGTGTTGTGTCCAGCAATAGGACCTTACTGACAGTTTGTAGAGAGCAAACAGTAGACTGTAGGGACAACCTGAGTAGCTTGGGACTTCCTGTGTAGTCCCGTTGGCCAACAACTCAAATAGATATACCTCATTCCCTCCAATGCAAGCTTCACTTGGTGGTGCCAGAGATTAGCTGGGGATTCCTCTCCCCTTTATTTGGTGAATTCCTCTTAGATTTCCTTCATGTATGTAAACATATTAAGAATCTTCTACTATAGTAGGTTTCCATACTACCTCCCTGAAGCCCTGTAGTTTTGGTAGTCCCTCCTGATGGTCTCTGCCTTAGCTCCCTCTTCCTTACCCCTTTATCTTTAATCCTCCCATACCAGTCTCTTCTTTGTCTCTCCATAACTATATTTCCCCGACTCCAGGAGTTTCTTCTCTCTCGTTAGTCCCTTACTCTATACCTAACATCTATGGTTTTTGAGATCATAGCATGCCTACCAAGGGCTTAAAATCTGATATTCAAATAAAAGAGAATACATACTATGTTTGTCTTTGGAGGCAAGGATTACATCAATCAGAATGATTTTTTTCCTTGCTCTGCTGAGTATTTAAATCTAATATGTTTTTTAAAGTTTTTTTTTTTTATGAGTACACTGTAACTGTCTTCAAACACACCAGAAGAGGCAACAGATCCCACTTGAGATGGTTGTGAGCCACCATGTAGTTTCTGGAAATTGAATTCAGGACCTCTGGAAGAGCAATCAGTGCTCTTAACCACTGAGCCATCTCTCCAGCCCTAAATCTAATATTTTTAGAGGGGGTGCCACAATACTTTCACTTAGAATTCCATTCGTCATTTCTGATTCTTTCCCTCAACTATATGCTGGAGTAAATAAGAAGTCAAAATATGTGTGGAGTCTAATTTTACTGCTGAATATAAGTTCCACTTTTATCACTGAGCACTCTGTTAGACAAAAGCTTCTGGCCACAACAAACAAAAATATAATTTCCCACTATAAGATGGTTATAGAACTTGAGTAAACAACAATTCCATGTAATTCAGATGCTTGGGATCTGCTTTGAAATTCAGCTCCATGCACTTTCATGCTTCCCTTTATCTATTCTTACTTTAACATCTGTGTGTGTGTGTGTGTGTGTGTGTGTGTATATATATATATATATATATATATATATATATATATATATATATATATATATACACTTTATTTACCTTTATACTGTACACAACTAACCCTTACCACCAAGGCTACAAGGCATTGAAGGCTATTTATCCCCATTTTATGGCTGAGAAACTAAGACATCGAAGACTAAAGTAGAGCAAGCTGGAAAGCTGCAAACATTGGTGCACCATGTGAGGGAAATCCAACCGAAGATTCATCAGATCCAGCCCTCCTGTGGCGTGCTGGTCACAGTGCTCTCAGCCTTTCCTGATTAAGATGAGCCTTGCAATCAATGCAGTTCGATGCTCTCCAAGGCCTTTGCAGAGGCTGGCATTTCTCCTGCAAAGGTCAGCTGGTGCTCTGCACCTCTCAAGGCAGACAGACACTGTTCCCTTCTGCAAAAGGAGCCAGGCTGAGCAGATGATTTCAGCGGCTTTTTAGGACCACCTGGGGTTCTGAATCCCCAGCTCCCCAAAGTAGCTTCACAAACAAGCTCTTCATTTCTTGTCCTCATCCCGCAAGACCTTTATTCAACATCCTGTTGCCTGTTAGGCTTAGCCTTCCTTTTAAAACAAACAGGGCTCATTTTTGTTCTGAGGAGTTAATCCCTATTAAGCCACCAGCAAACACTGGCGGGAGATGTGGCTGGGAGTTCCCAGTGGAGATTTATGCAGGGATGGAAAGGGAAGGCAAAAAGCAAATGAGTGTCTGTATGGTGTGACAGCTAGGGCCTAGATTTCAGGACATTCCTCACAATTGGCTTTCTGAATTAAACCCAAGCTACCCCTCTGGGCTCAGTCGCTCCGTGGCAAATGCAAGGTGTGTGAATCTCTGTGACTTTCCAGCCTGGAAACTGAAAGTCTCCACAACACGACTTCATTTTACAGGTACCTCATGGGATAAAAGTTTTCCCTAGAGCTGGGGGATGTCTCCATGGGGAAAGTGCTGGCCAGGCAAGGACAAAACCCTGAGTTGCACTTCCCAGAAGCTACATGAAAGCTGGGCAACCCTGGGGTAACCCTGGCACTCCAGCTGTGACATGGGAAGAGGACCCAGGGAAATAATCAGAAACCCTTGGACAAACGAGAAATGTTGTTTTAAACAACAAATTAATAAAGAGACAGTGTCTCAAACAAAAGTGGAAGAATATTAACATTCAAGGTTCGCCTCTAACCTCCACATGTATACCATGGCCTACATGAACCTGTGTATGCACACACACACACACACACACACACACACACACACACACACAAGGTCTCTCAAACCAGCACTCTTTGTATGAATGTTTCATCTAAATTTTAATTTTGCTGTTTTCCAGTGTTTATTTTTAATCAATGATTTAAAATTGTAGCTGTGTACATGAAGTTGTGAATTATGTGTATATTGTGGAATGGTTAATGTCTTGGTATACTAACACTGAACTTTGCTCCATTTCACTGTCTTAAGGCAAGTGACTTGAGACCTAGTACAATAGTTTCCTGAGACACTATTGATCTAAGACTAGCAGGTCTAGATGGCAATTGACATAAAATCCAGTATTCACTTGGCAAGTTTATAAGTAGATAATATTATCAGATCCGCAATGCACATCTTATAATCCCACGTGCTTGGATTAGATTTCTTCTTCTTTGTTTTTATTGAAATAAAATTGTATCACCCTCTTCCTCCCAGTCCCTTTATTACTTTTCAAGAATACCCGACAGCACAGATCAGATGCATTTGCCACTTTTGGCAAATGTATTACATAGGGTAAGGGCATGAGGTCATGAACACACAAGGACTTACACATCAAATAGGCAACAAGCTAAGAGCCTAGACTCTTAGAGTATATCCTCCACCAGGAAAGGGAATGCCTTGTTTTTTGTGTCACTGTCCTCTTCACAGAGGTGCTCAGCATCCCTGGCCTCACACTACCCTCAATACTGCTGTTAAGGAAAAGAATGGCATTTACCTCTAGAGACTCTTCTTTGCTCCTCCCTTAAGAATTAATCCAGTTAGTCAGGTTCATGACCTGGCCGAGGAACCACCCCCTCAGGAAGGGAGGGACCTCTAAACTTAATCCGTGCTAAATTCATGGGAAGATAACTGCCCTTAGTGAGACAATGGACAGTTCCTTTCCAGAATCCCACAAGACTCAAGGCCATAGCATACTATATAACAGCCGCGGGACTTGCTAAGTTTGTCCACTATTCTCAATTATTCAGTGTTGAGAATTGGTTCTAATGCTTTGTCTTAACTCCTCTCCCCAAATCCACACTTCCAGATGCTGTTTTCCGGTTTTTATTTTTAATCGATGATTTAAAATCGTAGCTGTTGAGGGTATACCTGAAGTCGTGAATTATGTGTACTCACATAATGTGTGGGTTCCTGTCACAGCTGGCTTTGATCCGTAATAAAGAATTACTGTGCAGCTACAATGCAGAAGCATCACTTTCCTTTTCTTATTCACACCAATCTCTGTTCTAAGCATGTTTTCAGGAATACTTAGGACTTCCATGCTTTTTCCTTAATGCCCCACCCCAGGCCTGATCTTTGTCAGGCAGCCACAAGGCTGACCTCCATGCCAGCCTAATTGATTGACCTGGCATGATTTTCTTTTCTTTTCCAATTCTCATCCTGCAGGTAGCTGAAAAGATTTTCTTTCAAATACTGACAAAATAGTCTTCAAGACTCCATTTTAGTTCAATCTTACATTCTTTTTTTTATTAATGAAATTAAGATCCCTAAGGGAGCTGGACTTTCCCAGTATCACCTAGCAACCATAAACCATAAATGAACCACCTCTGATTTCTTGCAACATCATATTGTAACAAACAGAACTTCCTCTTGCATTTTCAACTATATTAACTCCCACCAATGTTACTCTGGTCAGAAGCCATTATAGTCTCTGGATATCAAATATACTGCAGATTAAAAAAAAAAAAATCCAACTTGAGAATTTAATGCCAGAGCCAGAAAGGTGTATCAGTGGATCAAGGCTCTTGCCTCAGAGCTCTGTGACTTGAGTTTTATCCCGGAGCACAATAAGAGAATAGATCACTTCAAGCTGCTCTCTGACCTCCACACACCTGTCTTAACACCCGCATGTGCATGAGTCCATGACTACACAATAAATAGGTTTTAAAAGGATTTAAACAATCGATTATTTCATAATGAAATATATTTTCAGGTGAAGGGAATATAAAAATAATAGAATATAAGTTCTGTAGGAATTCATAAACCTAAATTCACTGTGTTTGTGCAGTAAGGTTCAGAAAACTTTTCTTCAATTATTCTGAACCATTAAGTCTCTACTTCCTCTCCTATCAGAACAAGACAATTGCTAGACCAAGGTTCAAACTCCCCACAGGATAGATTTAATTTAATGTCTTCACAAACTGTACTCATAGTCACTGATACAAGAAAAGATAATTGTGTCATTTTCCATTTTGATTATATTCCAAGACTGTGAGAAAATGGATTCATTTGATGTCCTTCAGAGTTCTCCTCAAAGACACAATCAAAGGGAGAAGGCATGGCTAAATAGGGGTCCTTTCTTGTTGTTAGCCTTCATTGCTCATGATGAGCTAAATTAAAATTAGAAAGGACCCAGATGAAATCTATTCTATGTACCTTACAGTTCTTCTGAGACTAGCTTGCTCATTATAAAAGCTTCTTCTGTTAGTCAATCATTTTCTATACATTTGTTTTAAAAATAAGTAGATAAGACCCCCACCTCTGATAGCTCATAAAAATTAATTGCCATATATACTTCGCAAACTTAGAAGAAATTTAGGACTATTTTCATCTTAGAAACTCAAAAGACTTGAATACGACAATATTAACCTTGAAACATGTGTCACTTTAGGCTGTGAAGCTCTCTAATCTTAGAAGACACAAATAGAGTTAAGAGAAGAGATGGGTGTAAGGGTATGAGTGTTGGAAAACAATCCTTGTCTCATCATTCAATACCAAGTAAAACTCCTCTTCAGGATCAGATGGAACCTGAAGATAAATACAGGTCTGATTAAAAGACCTAATCTTCTCAAGACACTCCCCTAACTTAAATACACACACTGTGCACTTTTCAGAGCTCACTTTTTACCTCCTGGTTTAAGCACAGAATATCATTAGCTTTATGCCTTGGGTTTCCCCATAGCCCTGACCATGACAAAACAACACTGGGAGGGGTGCAGCTTACTACTCAAGTGCATATGAATCTTTTTTGAGTGGCAGAGACACCACCTCCATTGCAAAACTTGTAAACTAGAATATACACTTCAATCTAATCCGAAAATTGTAGCCTTATGAATTTCTAATTGCCCGTTGATAGGATGAGCTCACATTTTTCTGCCTCTTTTTGTGTTTACCCTCTATGTGTGGGCTTCTGTATTTGCGTGATTTCTGTGTATATTAGGTAAAAATGAAAGTAAGTATTCATTTCCCACAACCTCTTTATGTGTTTTGTATTTCTTATTATATTTCTGAGACAACTGTGATAAATGGCTTTAGAAACAAATGAAAGAAATCACTTTCCTGTGAGGAGAAGAAAATAAAAATTAATGGCCACAAAAATGTTTGACATCTGACCAGCATTAGTTAGTCCTGTATGGAAAGGTGAACTATTTTTTTTTTTAAGAATGTCAAGACTGACTTCATTAACCTTAAACTCTGTGTCACTTTGGCTGTAAGATTCTATAATCTTGTATGACAAGGATATGGTGAAGTGTAGGGAAATAATTCTTGCCTCTGAAACACTCAGGGGAAGCACCAAAACTTATACTTGGGCATCACCATGGTCAATGGGACACGGGATTCCACTGTCTCTTGAATAAAACTCCTACATTGGTAAATATCCAGTAACTCCCAACCTTTGGGAACATTAACATTTAGAGAGCTTACACCTGGTCTTCTAGCACCCGGAGACTTTTAATCCTAAAGAATTAAGCAATGAAGGTTTGTATAATGCAGGTAAAAATTCCAGTATGTAGCATTGAGACTACATCTCTAGCAGAGGAACTGTTGGCAGTTAATGGCTGTTGGATGAGAGGGTAACTATTGTGGGGATGTGGCCAGTGGTAGGTTTCTCATGCTCCAGTGTGTGGCCTCCACACCAATGTCTATGTGGGCATCACAGGTTGGACTCTGTGGGTTAAAACCAGGCATCAATCAAGAAATAAACACAAATTTACTCAACCACAGTGAATGCCAGTTTAAAAAAAAAAAACTATAGAATTGCAAAATTTTAGTGTTCATTTATCGTTAAATAAAAATTGGGTGATTTATATTATCAGAATATGACTAGATTTGATTAGGAAAATTATTAATGCAAACATGAAATATGATACCATGCTAACGCTTTCATCTGTATTCAGAGGACACCATACAGGAATGTCCTGTAAAAGACTGAACGGATCAGAGAGGAACAAGAAGGTATTGTAAATAACACAGCTTGGGAGAGGAAGAGACATTAAATCAATGTATTCTTGGACACCATCTATTTAGGCTGACATTGATGAAAAACTAATTTTTATTACACTCTGTGAGAAGAAATCAAAATTAACCAATGTATAAAAAATTGAAAATTCACTTTTGAGCCTGACATCAAGTAATTCATCAAAATTAATATATGAGAGTAAGAAAATTTTTAACTAATCATTAATGATATTATATATAATATAATATTAATACATATATTAAAATCACCTGGTGTTTAAAGGGTTAACAAGGAACAGTCCAAACCACCATCTGTCTTTGTACAGACTAGGATGTATGCATTGTCTCTTTGGAACTCAAGACTTTAATGTTGTAGAGTGTACTTTCCCTTTAGAGCAATTTATGTAATACTAACTTGGTTTTGTCTGCTATTTGCTTTGACTGTTAACCTGATTTGTTCTTGATCTCCATTTCAAAGAAGAAGAAGAAGAAGAAGAAGAAGAAGAAGAAGAAGAAGAAGAAGAAGAAGAAGAAGAAGAACAAGAAGAACAAGAAGAACAAGAACAAGAAGAACAAGAAGAAGAAAAAGAAGAACAAGAACAAGAACAACAAGAAGAACAAGAACAAGAAGAACAAGAACAAGAAGAAGAAGAAGAAGAACAGGAACAAGAAGAACAAGAAGAACAAGAACAAGAACAAGAAGAAGAACAAGAACAAGAACAACAAGAAGAAGAAGAACAAGAAGAAGAACAAGAACAAGAACAAGAAAAAGAAGAACAAGAAGAAGAACAAGAACAAGAACAAGAACAACAAGAAGAAGAAGAACAAGAAGAAGAACAAGAACAAGAACAAGAAAAAGAAGAACAAGAAGAAGAACAAGAACAAGAAGAAGAACAAGAAGAACAAGAACAAGAACAAGAAGAACAAGAACAAGAACAAGAAGAACAAGAACAAAAAGAAGAACAAGAACAAGAAGAACAAGAAGAACAACAAGAAGAACAACAAGAATAAGAAGAACAAGAAGAAGAACAAGAAGAAGAAGAAGAAGAAGAAGAACAGGAACAAGAAGAACAAGAAGAACAAGAACAAGAAGAAGAACAAGAACAAGAACAAGAAGAACAACAAGAACAAGAAGAACAAGAACAAGAACAAGAAGAACAAGAACAAGAACAAGGTAGACATCGGCAACCAACAAATTGGGAAAAGATCTTCACCAATCCTACATCAGATAGAGGGCTAATATCCAATATATATAAAGAACTCAAGAAGTTAGACTCCAGAAAACCGAACAACCCTATTAAAAAATAGAGTTAAACAAGGAATTCTCACCTGAAGAAATTCAGATGGCAGTGAAGCATCTTAAAAAATGCTCAACTTCATTAATCATTAGGGAAATGCAAATCAAAACAACCCTAAGATTTCATCTTACACCAGTCAGAATGGCTAAGATTAAAAATTCAGGAGACAGCAGGTGTTGGAGAGGGTGTGGAGAAAGAGGAACACTCCTCCACTGCTGGTGGGGTTGCAAATGGTACAACCACTCTGGAAAGCAGTCTGGCGGTTCCTCCGAAAACTGGGCACCTCACTTCCAGAAGATCCTGCTATACCACTCCTGGGCATATACCCAGAGGATTCCCCACCATGTAATAAGGATACATGTTCTACTATGTTCATAGCAGCCCTATTCATAATTGCCAGATGCTGGAAAGAACCCAGGTATCCCTCAACAGAAGAGTGGATGCAAAAAATGTGCTATATCTACACAATGGAGTACTATTCAGCCATTAGAAACAATGAATTCATGAAATTCTTAGGCAAATGGATGGAGCTAGAGAATATCATACTAAGTGAGGTAACCCAGACTCAAAAGGTGAATCATGGTATGCACTCACTAATAAGTGGCTATTAACCTAGAAAACTAGAATACCCAAAACATAATCCACACATCAAATGAGGTACAAGAAGAAAGGAGGAGTGGCCCCTGGTTCTGGAAAGACTCAGTGAAGCATTATTCGGCAAAACCAGAACGGGGAAGTGGGAAGGGGTGGGTGGGAGGACAGGGAAAGAGAAGGGGGCTTACGGGACTTTCGGGGAGTGGGGGGCTAGAAAAGGGGAAATAATTTGAAATGTAAATAAATTATATCGAATAAAAAAAAGAAAAAAAGAAAAAAAAGAACAAGGTAGACCCCAGAGAACCAAATAACCCTATTAAAAAGTGGGGTACAGAGCTAAACAAAGAATTTTCGCATGAAGAACTTCAGATGGCTGAGAAGCACCTTAAGAAATGTTCAACATCATTAATCATTAGGGAAATGCAAATCAAAACAACCCTGAGATTTCACCTCACACCAGTCAGAATGGCTAAGGTCAAAAACTCAGGAGAAAGCAGGTGCTGGCAAGGATGTGGAGAAAGAGGAACACTCCTCCACTGCTGGTGGGATTGCAAGATGGGACAACCACTTTGGAAATCAGTCTGGTGGTTCCTCAGAAAACTGGGCATGACACTTTCAGAGGACCCTGCTATACCACTCCTGGGTATATACCCAGAAGATTCCCTAGCATTTAATAAGGATATATGCTCCACTATGTTCATAGCAGCCCTATTTATAATAGCCAGAAGCTGGAAAGAACCCAGGTATCCCTCAACGGAGGAATGGATACAAAAAATTTGTATATTTACACAATGGAGTACAATTCAGCCATCAGAAACAATGAATTCATGAAATTCTTAGACAAATGGATGGAGCTGGAGAACATCATACTAAGTGAGGCAACCCAGTCTCAAAAAATCAGTCATGGTATGCACTCACTGATAAGTGGATATTAGCCTAGAAACTTGGAATACCCAAGACATAATCCACATATTAAATGATGTCCGAGAAGAAAGGAGGAGTAGCCCCTGGATCTGGAAAGACTCAGTGCAGCAGTGTAGGGGAATAACAGAACAGGGAAGTGGGAAGGGGTGGATGAGGGAATAGGGGGAGGGAAGAGGACTTATGGAACTTTTGTGGAGTGGGGAGCCAGAAAAGGGGAAATCATTTGAAATGTAAATAAAAAATATCAAATACATAAAAAAAAAGGAAAGAAAGAAAAAAGTGAACAAGAACAAGGACAAGAGGGTTTTTGCTGAAGAAGTTGGACTGATATCCCAAGAGACCATAATCCTTTGTTTATCCAGAGAAAAGTAAAGAGGAAAAAACAATGAGTCAGGGAGTGCCATGGTCTCCAGCATAACTGATCTCACAGCTGAAAAGCTCTCAGGAAGCCCTGCCAGCAGATACTCTGATTTTTTTCTTTTTTTCTTTTCTTTCTCTTTTTTTTATTTGTTTATTATTTTCTTTACTTTCATTTCAAATGTTTCCCCCTTTCCAGGTCTCCCCTTTAGAAATGCCCTAACCCATCCCCCTCACCCCTGACTCTATGAGGGGGCTCCCCACCCACCCACTCACTCCTGTCTTCCCACCCTGGCATTCCCCTATACTGGGGCATCAAACACTCTCATGCCAAGGACCTCTCCTCCTGCTGATGTCAAACAAGGCCATCCTCTGCCACACTCACAACCAGATCCATGGGTCCCTCCAGGTATACTCTTTGGTTGGTGGTCCAGTCCCCCAGAATGCCAGGGAGTCTGGCCAGTTGACATTGTTGCTTCTTCCATGGGACTGCAAATCCCCTCAGCAACTTCCATCTCCTCTCCAACTCTTCCATCAGGAACCTTGCACTCAGTCCATTGGTTGGCTGCAAGCATCTGCCTCTGTATTTGACAGGCTCTGGCAGAGCATCTCAGGAGACAGCCATATCAGGCTCCCATCCAGGTTTGGCGACTGTATACAGAATAGATCCCCATGTGGGGCAATATTTCCTCCTGTGAGTATTTAGTTCCCCCTTCTACTTAACCTTCCTTCTTCTTGGGCTTCATAAGGTCTGTGAATTGAATCTTGGATATTCCAAACTTTTGAGCTAATATTCACTTATCAGTGGGTACATACTATGTGTGTTCTTTTGTGACTGAGTTACCTCACTCCGGATGGTATTTTCAAGTTCCACCCATTTGCCTGTGAATTTCATGAAGTCATTGTTTTAAACAGCTACGATGCATGGGATTATTCCAGTCTTATATCTCTTGAGGCCTGTTTTTGACCAATTATATATCTAATTTTGGAGAAGGTATCTTGAGGTGCTGAGAAGAAGGTATATTCTTTTGTTTTAGGACACAATGTTCTATAGATATCTGTTAAATCCATGTGGTCCATAACTTCTGGTGGTATCAATATATCTCTGTTTAGTTTCTGTTTCCATGATCTTTCCTTTGATGAGAGTGGGGTGTTGGGGTCTCCTAATATTATTGTGTAAGATGCAATGTATGCTTTGAGCTTTAGTAAAGTTTCTTGTATGAATGTGGGTGCCCTTGCATTTAGAGCATAGATGTTCAGAACTGAGAGTTCTTCTTGGTAGATTTTTCCTTTAATGAGTATGAAGTGTCCTTCCTTATCCTTTTTGATTACTTTTGACTGAAAGTTGATTTTATACAATATTATAATGGCTATTACAGCTTGTTTCTTTTGACCATTTGCTTGGAAAATTGTTTTCCAGCCTTTTATTCTGAGGTAGTGCCTGTCTAAGACACTGAGGTGCATTTCAAGTATGCAGCAAAATGCTGGGTCCTGTTTATGTATCCAGTCTATTAGTATACATCTTTTTATTGGGGTATTGAGTCTATTGATGTTAAGACATTAAGGAATAGCGATTGTTGTTTCCTGTTACTTTTTATGTTATTTTTATGTTTATGTGGCTATCTCCTTTTAGGTTTGTGGAAAGAATATTACTTTCTTGCTTTTTCTAGGGTGTAGTTCCCCTCCTTTTGTTGGAGTTTTCCATCTATTATCCTTTGTAGGGATGGATTTGCAGAAAGAGATTGTATAAATTTGGTTTTGTCATGGAATATCTTGGTTTCTCCATCTATGGTAATTGAAAGTTTTGCTGGGTATAGTATCTTGGGCTGGCATTTGTACTCTCTTGGGGTCTGTATGACATCTGCCAGGATCTTCTAGCATTCATAGTCTTTGCTGAGAAGTCTGGTGTAATACTGATAGGCCTACCTTTATATATTACTTGACCATTTTTCCTTACTGCTTTTAATATTTTTCGTTGTTTAGTGCATTAGTGTTTTGATTATTATGTGACAGGAGGGATTTCTTTTCTGGTCCAATCTATTTGGAGTTCTGTAGACTTCTTGTATGTTCATTTGTATCTCTTTCCTTAGGTTAGGGAAGTTTCATCTATAATTTTGTTGTAGACATTTACTAGCCATTTAAGTTGGGAATCTTCATTCTCTTCTATGTGTATTAGCCTTGGGTTTGGTCTTCTCATCGTATCCTGGATTTCCTGGATGTTTTGGGTTAGGAGTTTTTGCATTTTGCATTTTCTTTGACTGTTGTGTCAATGTTCTCTATGGTATCTTCTGCACCTGATATTCTCTCTTCTATCTCTTGTATTCTGTTAGTTATGCTTGCATTTATGACTTCTGATCTCTTTTCTAGGTTTTCTATATCCAGGGTTGTCTCCCTTTGTGATTTCTTGATTGTTTATATTTCCATGTTTAGATCCTGGAAGGTTTGTTCAATTCTTTTTACCTGTTTGGTTGTGTTTTCCTGTAATTCTTTAAGGGTTTTCCTGTTTCCTCTTCTGTGTTCTCCTGTAATTCTTTAAGGGAGTCATTTATGTCCTTCTTAAAGTCCTCTATCATCATCATGAAATGTGATTTTAAATCAGAGTCTTGTTTTTCTGCTGTGTTGTGGTGGGAGAACTGGGTTCTGATGATGCCAAGTAGCCTTGGTTTCTCTTGCTTATGTTCTTGCCCTTGCCTCTTGCCTTCAGGTTATCTCTGGTGTTCACTGGTCTTGCTGTTTCTGACTATGGCTTGTGCTTCCTGCAAGCCTGTGTGTAGATATTCCCGGGAGACCAGTTCCCTCAGGAAAATATGTCACAGGGTCAGCTCCAGGGTACAGACCGAAACCAGAAGGATCCTGTCCCTGGCTGTTCCTTGTTTCCTGTGTCCTGATGGCTCTGGGTGGGTCCCTTGGGGCAGAAGTGCTGGTCTTACCTATGCTCACAGGCGTGTCTGCACTCTTGGAAGACCAGCTCTCTCAGGGATTATTTTGGTAAGGAGCACTATGGCATGGGATCAGCTCTAGGCACAGATGGAAACCGGAAGGATCACACTCTGATTTTTTAAAAAAAATCTTCTCAGAGGTCCTTTTGCCCAGGGAAGCAAGGCACAGGCCTAATTATCAACTGTATTCTTGCTGCATGTAGAAGGCACATGGCTCTGCTCTGCAAGGAGATAACAGGACCCAGAGGTTTCAGTTGCTCCATTTATTTCTTATATCTACACAGGAGGATTTGGCATTGCTTAACTCCACCCACAGAACTGAGATGCCCTGGAGACCTGAGATGCAAATAAGACTAGAAAACAGCACCTGAGAAACCAAGACAAAGGAACACAGTTAAGAGGTCTGACAAGAGGGTCTGCACATACACCCTAAACACATACCCAGTGATAAGGGCTTTAAAACTGGGTGTATGTTTTAGAGCTATAACTTTGATGGACATTATGTAATTTAAATTGGATTGCACTTGTTAAAGATGGTGATATATGTCTACATGAAAAACTCAGTTTCTTTGGGAAGAGGAGAAAGACTTTTATGGTGCTTGTGGCTCGACCTGTAAGTGGGTAATGTTATGGATATAATCAATGTTATATGAAAAGCAGAGGTTGAATATAAACCATGAAATCTGGCTCTGCAGAAAAGACTAAGAAAACAGAATTTAATAGAATATGCTTTGATAAAAAAGGCTTTAGATATGTTTATGAAAAGAACTTTCAGAGAAGAGGCAAACAACTTCAGAGGAGAGATAATTGACTATTGGTGTTCTCCAGGATACTAGGATGCCACATTCTGGGAACAGTCCAGAAACTGGCTTTTCTCTGAAGAAGTGATCACCTAGCAGGGAAAACTGCTGAATGGAGAAAGAGGCCCCAGGTGTCGGTGTCCGGTCAGCCCAGGGTTCAAGATTGATTTGCAAATGGTGATTTTTCTAATGGCTAAGGAAAAGGGAATGTATATTTAGAAGAGTCTAGGGTGGTTACATTGCACAAATATAATTAAAGAGTGATTATTTGATCAATAATTATGACAAACAGAAACAGCAGCGACATAGTGTTTTAACATTCCTATTATTTTCAAAATCACTTATATATTCTTCCACTGAGATAATAAAAAAGAGAATTAGTGAAATGGCAAATCTTTGCTAGTGGATTTCTAAAAGTTAATTATAACTCTGCCATCTCCTTTGTGTTTTCAACATACTACTACAATTTATTTGGTAATAAAAAGAATATTAGTTTTCTTTTCAAGTACACAACCAGGAAAGAAAGGGGCATAAGTAAATACACTTTCTACTTTAATTAGTGCTAAACTGTGGAGATACGTCCTGGAAGTGTTTGTCTCAGTACTAACCTGTAGAGGTACTTACTGACCATGTATGCCTTGCTCCCCTTTTATGACAGGCTCTTCCTTTTTCTTTCTTCCCTATGTGCTAAGAACCAACTTTAAGTGAATATTCTTGTCTCGGGAAGCAAACCTCCAGCTCTATTCTGAGAACCCTGAGATTTTTCAGCCTGTTACATCTGTGACAATGAAGCACATAAAGATTTTGTATTATCACATTAGCCTCCTCTGGAATGTGGGGGAGAGCAGAGGGGAAGAAAAGCCTGGCTGGAGATGTATGGGAAATAAGAAGCTTCTTTAGAAACTCCATTTTCCAGACTGGAACAAAGAAACAAACAGAGAGAAATTCAGAATCAAGTCCTGTTACCATTACCTATGAATTACAAAGGTCACTAGACCGTTTTCACTGCCCCAACTCTAGTTGCCTGGCCAATCCGCATTCATCCTCTCTAACATCAATATCAAGACATTCCTCCAACTCTGTCAATGCTAACTTCTAGTTAATATCTTGTCCTTTTCTGTCAACTTCTTCAGTTCCTTTCTTACCTGCTACAACCACTGCAGGTGTGCTTTCCTGTCTCTGCCACTTATAACTCTTTCTCTACACCAAGGGACTGGTAAACTAAGGCCCATCCTACACAGAGATAAGAATTTATATAATGAGAATGGTATATCTGTCCAGCTTGTATCTATGTTCTCTTAACGACTGTGAAGGTTTCTGAAATTTCTAAACATTGTAGAATTTCTTGTGTCTACAAGAAAACTCTATTCTCAAAGTTTAACACTAAGTGCATTTGCTTATGCTATACCAGCTGCTTGAATCCTGATATGTTGACCAGATTCCTATTATTATGAAATTGACTAGTTTCTAGCTTCAGAGTTTTTAGTTCATGGCCACTTGGCCTTGTGGCCCTTGGGCAGGCAAGTGGTGAGGCATTCATGGTAGAGAGCAAAGGGTATAACCAATGAACTGTCTCAGAAGAAAACAAAGAGAGGGTGTGGGTATGATGTCTCAACATCACCTTTTAAAGACTTGATCTCAGTGACCTAATGTCCTCTAATTAGGCCCTTCCTCTTTTTAAAAATAAAAGTAAATATTTATATTTAGGTATTAAAATAATAAGTGTACAAGGTTGTTCTACTATAAAGTAATTTAAATGAAGAATAATAAGCTATTTATGAATGAAAACCATATGTAGTGCCCCAATACAATGATTAATTGTACACTCGAGGAAATTAGACATATCTAGCAGCTTCACTTCAGAAGTCATCACTTGAACTTACTGTATGTGCATGTTTACTACATGTGTACATATAAAAATTTTGTATATTTATGTGCATGTTCATGATTGTGTGCATATGTATGAGTGCTACATGTGGATGCATATATATTCCTCAGTTACTCTTCATCTAACATTGTAGGCAGGATAGTTAATAGAACCTAGAGGTCTCTGATTGGCTGTCTGAGTAGGCCCTTCTTCTTAAAGGCGCTATCACCTTCCAATAGAGCCATGAGCTAGCACTCAAATCTTTAACACATGGGGCTTCAGCAGACACTGAGTGCCAACCAAAGAAGCCAGAAAAACTGAATTATTATTTATCTGGATATTTATAGGAAATATTTTTTTCTTCATTCTAGAAAATCTGAGGTTTTAGAATTCAATGTCTAAAGAGCTATGGGTCACATTCCAGGAGCTTTATAAGACTTCTAATCAAATTCATCCCCTCAGACATGATTGTTTCTCGGGTATTTTTTAATATATAATTATTCCAGACAACGGCTGTCAGGGACTGAAGATTGAAAACAAAATCTACTGTTTACATACATACACAAGACTAAGTCCTCACCAAATCTAGACAGAGCTGGATCTGAGGCTAGAAAAGAATGGGTCTCCATACTGCCACATTATGGTGACCAACTAGAGTCAAGAAGTCTACATTTAAGCCTGTCTTAATTACTATAAAGCTTTATTTATTGTCATTAAAGAAGATCACATACTTTGTAATATTTTTAGGTCATATATAACTCTTAGTATAAAACCAAGAGATGTGACTTCCCCATGTATTTGTGAACTATGAATGTTAATGGACCTGTATTAAAGAAAAAATTCTGGTAGACTTTAAATTTCCATTTTATGTAGATGAATTAGCACAGAAGTTTCTTTCACCAATACATGTATCCTTATGTATTCCAGCATAGAAATTTTATAACAATCCTAACCTAGTCAGCTCTAGACAGGGAGAGGTGGGGTTCAGCACTTTAACAGATGCCTATGAATCATTTATTTGTCTGGTATTTTCTTTTTATCATTTATTCTTTGATAATTTCATGCATTCATGCATTCATACACACATCCATACATACATAATATATGCATGCATGCATAAATGCATAATGCATTCATGTATACATACATGCATATATACATACATGCATAAATACATGCATACACACATTGCATACATACAGTGTATTGTATCACATTCTTCTTCTACTCTTCCAACAATTCTTCATGGATGCTCCCACACCCTCCTCCCAGCTTCATGCTCTTTTTATTGTTTTGTTTTGTTTTTTCAAGCTCACTGAGTCACTTAGGGATCCTTCCTAGGCATGGATATGGGGCTATATTCAGAAGCATAGTCAACCTACAAGGAACCAAAACTGTAAAATATGGGGAAAAAAACAAAACAAAATAAATCAACAAAACCAAGACAAAACAACAACAAAATTTCATTTCTTCCTTTCTTAGCAGAGATCACCTTCTGACCTAGGTGTGGCGGTTTCTGCATTGCTCTTCTATCCACATGGGAATGATGTCAGGCTTCATATTGTTTAGGTCCTGTAGAGACAACCAAGCTTTCAGGAGCTCATGAGGAATGCTACTATTAATTTTTGAGGATGCTGTTTCATCCCAATACTCAACAACTTCTGACTCATACAAACTTTTCATGTACTCTTTTGATGATCCCTGAGCCTTGGGAGGAGAGGAGTATAATATCAATGTTCTATTTATGGCTGAGAACTCTACAGACACATGTTCTTTGCATGTTGCCCCGTTCCAAGTTGCCACATTACTACCATCAACTGCAGGAAATGCATCTCTAATGAGGATGGAAAGGTACACAGATTTCTAGGTGCAAAGATCTATAATTTGAAGGCTGTCTGATACTAGGCCCATGCAGCAAAATAAAATTAGGAGCTTTTCCCTAGGGCCCATAAGCTGCCCTGTCATATTCTTGGCTGGATTTTCAGTTCCAGGCATAGGATTCTTCCTGTGGACTGAGCATAAACTCAATAAGAATGTGATTGGTTAGCTTCACACCATTCATGCAACTATGGAATCAATGGACAGACACATTGTAACAAGACACTCTATTATTGCTCAGAGTTCACATCTGCATAAAAGTATTAAAGAGTATTCTCCCTTAGAAGGCTGAATAACCCTTCCAGATACTAAGAACACTAGCTAGAAGGGAAAAATCTTCCACATGAATACTAGCTTGATTTCTCCAAGTCCTGTGACAAAACTGTATGATGTCTCCAGCAACAGAGTCTTACCCACAGAGTTCTGGGAAGTAAGCAAGAACATTGGAAATAGTTTTACTTACTTGATGGTGGGGTGTTACTCCAGGACTATTGAAGGAAAGTATCCCATACTTGACTGTTTTCTTGTTTTTGTCTGTTTGTTTTGTTTTAATTTAGTAATCTGTGCCTACTGAAAGAAGTATTAGTCTCTATGTAGGTTAGCTCTATAGAAATGTTTAAGTTTATAATTTAATTTTTCATATGGCATTTCAAACATCATTAGGGGTAGTTTTCTCCAAACTTCTCTTCTCCAAATGTCCTCTTCTCTACCTCTTTGTTACCTATTATTTTCATGATTAATGCTTTAAGAATTATAGTTGGAAACATTAAAATTATTTGACTCTAGAAAGAATTTAGGAACTTCTGTGAATCTAGAAAATGCTCTTAATTTAATGGTATAATTGGGGTTTAGGAAAAAGATAGTTTTATCTAAGCTTAACATAATCTTTTACTTTGTAGAAATCAGTGTTCACCAGAACTTAGGAGTTAGTCTTCAGTTCTGAAGATCCACAGCAGAACTTTTGTCAAAATTGAAGACATTGGTTATTTAATCTTCTTTTTTTGTTGTTGTTTCACTCTGTTTTCCAATTGATCCTTCAGATAGTGTTGTTGGAGATAAGTCATCATGATTGAGGGCAAGGGTATGAAGCCTCCTGGGCCCTAGAAAAGCAAGGAAGCCAATCGTTGCTCTTGTCAAGAATTTGGAAGCCTCAGAACACAGAAGGATTCATTAATAATGGGCCCTTAATAAGAACTGGAAGATTCCCACAGAGCTGCTGTTATACATCTGTCCTGACAGTACAGAAAGACTGAGGAAGGTAGACTTTAATGTCTGAAAGCCAAGGTATAGCAATGTACGCACTCTTGGTGGTCTAGGCTGGCTGGTGCCACCATGCAGTCTTTTCCTTTTAATCACTTCCGGACACATCACTTGTCTTTGGAAACACCCAAACTGACACACCCCGAAATGACTTTCTAATCCTAATCATCTCTCTATACAGTCAAACTAATAATTAAGATTCATCATAGATTCTCATACCTTTCATTCAACAGATTTTCAACAAGGATATGTGCATGCTGTGCACATAAATAGAACTGCTAATCATGTGCCAGCAGAGACATTCAGTTCGCATAGCATGCCATAATTAAGCTTATGGTCCATTGGAAAGCCAGAAATAAACACATATTAATAGAAAAATACCTACTTAGGTTTTTCATATATTACAAAATGACAAATAAAGGATCTGAAAAAGCAACTATCAAAAATTAACCCATTGTTTTGGCAGGAAATACAGACAGGTCAAAATAGGCTTTTCTAAGCAAATAGCATTAACCAAGGAAAGAGGAAAACTGCACAGATATTAGCAGGGTGAAGTAAAAGCCTTTGCAATGGCCCTAAAGAGGGAGAAGAGCCCTGAATATCTGTAAGAATACCACTGTGATTAGATAAGTGTAGGTGAAGTGGAAATGGTGTTAGACAAGGTTGGGACAGGGGCAGGGAGAGCCCAGAGATATCCTCCACTTGGTACATGGTACTTCCTTTATAAATGGCCAGGCAGTAAATGTATTAGAAATTATGTGCCTACTGAAAGCCAATAATGCTTTACACATCAAGAAGAAGAATAAATTTTCACCTTTTTACTTACAAAAGTCAAGATATAAAAATAATAGTACAATTTTAAAAATTAATGAGGAAAAATAAAATAATCTTCTCAGCACTGTGTACTAAGGAGTTTCAAAGCTATTGCCTCCTACAACCAAATTAATTAGATTTTATATATCTCATTTTCCAAAGATCTTCCTGCACTCATGGGTTCTAGCAAATACTCCCGCAAACCTAGGAACACCTGGTTTGATTTTTGTCCTGCATATTCATCAGTCAGAGTCAGATACGTATATGCTTCTATGGGATTCATGTTTTGATATTTGTATTTCTCATGTCATTTGTTTCCATATCGATCATTGAAAACCAGGAGAAAACTCAAACACAATAATGCCATTGTCACGTACACAGAGACTTGGAAGTGTTGGCATTAACAATGCAGTCTAGAAATAGCTGTTTATCTTCGTATTTTTCTGTAATGCAGGATTGTATTTCTCCTCAAGTCCTGAAAAGCATAAATTTTAAGTTAAATTCTGGGTCACAAGTAAATGGTTATGAAACTATAGACAGTTTGTTCAGTTTTGAAAACATTTTCCTAATTCTCTTAGTAGAAAGTAAACTGTCTACTTTGTACAATTCAGTTTACATAGCAAGCAGTCTATTCCTTTTGGTTAGGATTTTCTTGACATTTCCTAGCCTCACTTACATAATGATCAGAAAATGGAGGGCAAACAACTCAATTGTAGAAAAACTTGAATAGAAGTTATGTAATCCTAGGTTGGTGTCTTTCTTAGCTATCTCTGCCTAGTATGTGTGCATGTGTGTGTGTGTGTGTGTGTGTGTGTGTGTGTGTGTGTGTGTGTGCGTGCGTGCATGGGTGCGTGCATGTGTGTGTGTGTGTGTGTGTGTGTGATGTACAACAGGTGAATTCCTATCCTAGATTTTCCTTTTCATAAAATTCTATTTTCTTACAAGAATCTCAGAGGAACTATCAAACAAGTTATGTTCATCTGTTCAGTATAAGGAAGAGAGCTATGAAGTATTCATTATTATGACAGTTTCATAGAATTTGATTCTAAGTACATTAATGAAGAAGAGAATTTGAGCTTTTCAGTCACTGAACAAATCTACACCCTAATGAAGGACTGAGATTCCATTTTCTTCCCATATTGTGCATCAGGAAGCAGCCTGTGTTTGTATAAAATGTGATTGTGTTCAGCAGATGACTCAATCACATTTGTATATCCTGATATTAATCCACATTTTAATGAACTTAGATATATAACAATCTAAAAAAGTCAGTGAAATCTATCAGTTCTATTCCTAAGTATAATGTTTGGAAGGTTATGTACAAAGTGTATTTGGGGAACTACTTCAGCATCCTACCAACCATAAAACTCTTAAGACTCTTCTGAAAAATGAGAAATTCAGATTCTCATATACATGTATAAACATGTGTATTAGATTAGATACTTTTCCCCCTTTTAACATTTTAAATTTCATTCCTCCATCTCAAAAAGTAATCTTCATAGTAGAAATGGATTTGAAATGCAGGATTTGTGGCTGAGAACACAATGATTCCATAAATATAAACCATAAACTCTCCTAGGGCAAAAAGAAAGATTCATGAGTGTGAAATGATAATTTTATTTCTTATACAAGCACCACTCTTCTTCCATGCAAGATTTCCTTCTTGCCTGTGCAGTTTTCTTACAAGGATTATGGGAGGTGCAACATTCAGCTGGAAGTATACACATCTGAATGTTTGTGAGTATAACAAATATTTACAAACTGAAAATCAACAATTTTTTTCAAGAAAGTAAATACTTTGGAGTTGTAAAGAGCAATCTATTCAGGGACATGTCTGTGAATTGTATAAATTCTTTGCTTCTAATAAAACAGCTATTTTTGACAGAGAGAATGATAAAGGTGGGTAACTTTAAAGGCATATTAATTGCTGTATTAAAGCATGTTTAGTTAATATAGATACACAGTTATGTTTACTTTTTGAAATGAGTCAAATTTAAGGTCGGTGTTTAAAGACTCCTATGAGTGTACCACTGAAATCATGGAAGTTTTATGTTGTACAATATAATCTAGATTATATTTGTGGTTTTGCTTCAAATGTTTTTAATTACGTTTATTGTTTCAATAAGATTTACTTTTAATCCAATATTGTCTAAGGATTTAAGGGTAGTTTTGTTAGTTTAATTAAAGAATTTCTGGTTTATTAATCATATGCCAGTGTAAGGCTAATTTAATAGTAATAAGCAAATTCATATATATTGCTTTAAATATAAAAGCAATCTATTATTTTGCATAGAAGAAAAATCTTCCTAGAGAGCCAATGAGGTAGATAGCTTAGCAGGTATAGGTGCCTTCCACCCTCCTAGTACTTCAGCATTTGCAAGTATAGGAAATGAGTAGGAAGTAAACTCGGGGTATGCTAAAAAAGGTTTCCCCATTCTTCCATTTACTCTTTAACTGTGGTCATTTATCTCTGGCTTTCTGCTCCCTCATCTGTACAGTGAAGTAGCTGAACATTTATATCCTATGAGAGAACAAAGAAATACCCCATTAAATTATTTGTTTCTTTCTTCTATTTAGGTATTTTCTGTTGTTACATACTTGTAAAGAGTGAAAGTTGATCAACAAAAATCGTATTTTGAAATGAAGTCATTCATAAAAGAAATGGTTGATAAAACCAGGTTCTAAGCTACAACCATTTAGTTCAATTGCATACCACAATTCAGTCATGTAATGAACATGGTTTTAATTTTCCTCTTTAAGGTAGCATCTACTACATAGTTTGTTTAATTTTCTAAAATTAAAACTTTCCATTGTGGGATGGAAAATCCTTAAGACACGGATGTTACAAGATAGATAAGCAACAGGATGTTTTAATGGGAGGAAAATCATTCAATCCTGCAGCAAACCTCATTGAAGTCAGGAAACAAACAGCACAAAGTCTTCAGGAAGTCCCTGAAGTTAAGCAGATTCAATACTCCCCTTCCCTACCTAAGTTTATGTAAGCATGTAACTGCTGAGAGATACTCTTAGAAGACCAGGGCATCGTTAACGAATGTCAGATCAGTTGCACTTCCTGGAATAATATCTGCCAAACTCACTAGAAGAGTATCAAGCCAACTGGGATACAAAGAGGATATGTCCAACCTATTGTTCTGCCTTCAAGTTATGCAGTAGGCTCCAGTTTTCCATCTTTCATAAGCTGTCATTTATTCTAGAGTGATGTATTACTTTGGTGATGTAGCTGTCTTTGTGAACATATCTCCTCAGTCCTGCAAGTAACCCCAATAAAATTCCTTGATTCTCCAATTTGGATTTAGTGGTTTCTATACTTTGGTTTATCATTGGATCCTTGTCTGGAATTAGTAAACTTTTTTTCATGTCAACCCAGGAACAGTGTCTCAAAACTTAAACTTCATGGGCAATGTACAAGCCTTTCTTTGAGTAAATGTGTTCTTCAACAAGCTTTAGGATACATGAATTGCACAACCAGACATCCTGAGTTTTGTAGCAAAGTCAGAATCTAAGTAACAATATAAAACAATTAGCAAATATTTGCTAATCAGCTAAAAAGAAAGCCTCTATGTGGCCTTAGTGGGGTCCATTTCAATAAAGAGGTTTGGATTTTCCAGTAACCCCCTACACACACACATACACACCTTCTGACATGTATGCTGTTTTGAAACTACATGTCAAGTATATATTCCACTGGAAAATAGAAATGCCTTGTAACCCACCCTTATTGAAGGTAGCCAATGGTCTAGAGCATTAAGTTCTATAATAATTATGGTGATACACCTGCTGCTCAGTCCACCTACAGTGTGAACCATCAGTTAGAAATCACATCTGTTATGAACATAATGGAGCTTGTGTCTTTATTGCCTCCCGGGGAATCCTTTGGGTATATGCCCAGGAGCGGTATAGCAGGGTCCTCCGTAAGTGTCATGTCCAGTTTTCTGAGGAACCGCCAGACTGATTTCCAAAGTAGTTGTACCATCTTACAGCCTCATTTATAATAGCCAGAAGCTGGAAGGAACCCAGATGCCCCTCAAAGGAGGAATGGATACAGAAAATGTGGTATATTTACACAATGGAATACTACTCAGCAATTAGAAACAATGAATTCACAAAATTTTTAGGCAAATGGTTTGATCTGGAAAATATCATCCTAAGTGAGGTAACCCAGTCACAAAAGAACACACATGGAATGCAATCTCTGATAAGTGGATATTAATTAGCCCAGAAGCCCTGAATACCCAAGGCACAAATTGCATAACAAATGACTCCCATGAAGAAGTATGGAGAAGGTCCTGATCCTGGAAAGGATTGATCTAGCATTGGAGGGGAATATAAGGACAGAGAAAAAAAGGAGGGAGGTGATTGGAGAAGGGATGGAGAGAAGAAGGTTTGTGGGACATATGGGGAGGGGGGATCCGGGAAAGGGGAAATCATTTGGAATGTAAACAAAGAATATAGAAAATAAAAATATTTAAAAAAAAAAAGAAATCACATCTGTACCTTGAAATTTGAGTATTTAGGAACACGGTGGTAGCTGTTAAAGAAATGATGACATCATTAGGTGGAATAAATCTATTGGTATATTTTCTTGCTGCACTTGTAACTAGAGTACCAGCCTGGGATATTAAATGGCACTAGATCAGAAGATAAAACCCTCTAGAGTTCTGCAAGGACATTAAGAAATGAGATATCTTTACGGCAAGGTTCCAGGAAAAGAACAACCATGGTTCTTTGCATACTCGGAAGTGAGTGGAGCATTGACTGTGAAAGTCAAGTGTTCGCTTCTTAAGAAGATGCATTGAATACTGTTGAAGCTGAACTCCATCCTACTCATCTCTATAATATTTTAAAAATCCCTGGCACCTAATGTGTATTCATTACAAATTTATTGATTTGGTATTATAAATAGTGTTATGAAGGGAGAAAGAGTAATAACTAAACATGAAGGGTTAAATTGGGTGGATGACAAGAGGGCTTCATAGAGGGGGGTGAGACTCTGAGGGAGCTTTAACTCACCGGAAACAACCTGAGTGAACAACGTGGAGATGGGAATCGATGCAAAAAGCAAGAAGAATTGCATTTAATCCAGCGTGCTGGGTTTGCCCCGCACATGGGGAGAGAACAACCACGTGCAGCCAGAGTAGAGGGCCTTTCTTTATACAGTTCTCAGGGCAGCTGCCATTAGGTGCAATGTGATTGGCAGAACAGTGTTACCTTTAGGCTGATTGGTTGTTAGGGGATGAGGTAGGTGGCCAACCTCAGAGACCTCCCTGTGGTCTAAGGTATGTGAATTAGCCTCTCCTTTCCAGGAGGGGGAAGTATTCCATGACCTTTCCAAAGTTCCTGAGCTGACCCTTTCAGAGGAACTATATGGATAACACCAAGGCATTTTTTAAAAAAAACATCTATAATGAGATCTACTATTATAGAAGCTTCCTAAAATTATACGCATGTAAAAGGAGTTTAAGTAGAGTAACTCCGTAGCAGGCTAACTGTATATCACATGTTGACAAATAAGAATGTCGGTACCTGGAACAGGTTACTTCCATTTGAGTTGTTTGTCAATGGGATCCCATGGACACCCACACACTACAGATTATTGCTATTGTCCTTGATTACCCTGCAGAACTAGACAGTAAGAGCCTATTGCTGAAGATACCATTATTCAAACCATTAATGTGGAGAAATGAAGTGACCTAGAACCTTCATCTGGATAGCTTTCACAGGGCTAAAATACGCTATGCAGCCTACCAGAGCTGAAAAGTAGTCAGTAATCCATCTAGGTGAGAACTTCCTAAGGCGCAGTAATGACTGATATGACATGCCCATTAAGACAATCCAAAACAAATGAAGTAAACTAAAATAAGTATGTGCCTATTCTTGGGCTTTTTCTATTTTGTCATGCAGGATAATAACCCAAAATTCCCGTGGAGCCCACCTTAGAGAATATGAGTTAAGCTTTCCTGTAGACCTTATTATACCATCTTTAAAACAATTGAGTCACACTTCTATGTATACCTGCTTATTGGCAAGCAGCTTGTCAAACCAGGATTTAAACCCAAAGTTCCTGTAGAGCCCACTCTAGACAGAATTTGAGTATCCTGTAAGATTTATTAGAGCAATATATCATTATTCCATCTTTAAAGCAATTAATTCAAACTAATACCTGCCTATAGAAAGCAGGCAATTTTACTTGTTAAGCTCCCTGCCTAGAGTCATCCTGTTATAGCATCTATCTGTTCAGCTCGCTACCTGGAGCCACAGACTTGTATTAATTAATACCTGTTCATAGCAGACTACTATAACTGTTCTCTCTACTTGGAGTCAGTGACTAATTTTCCCTATCTAGTTTTAGCAAAAATTCCCCATGTGATTCAGACGAAATCTGTATATAAATCTATCTTAAAAGCAAATAATCCCAATTTTATAAATTCACAGTTCAATCAATATCTGCCCCAAGATATAGGCAGCTTCCATTCTCCAGCTCTCTTGACTCAGAGCAGCCATCTTGTCTCTTCCCACAGCAGGGCATCTCAGAGCCCTTTCTTTGTTTCAAGGTGGCCAGTCAACTTGACTTGCCCCAGTGCCACCTTTCTCTCAGAAAATAAAACTCTTAACTCTCAGGATAACAATCTTAAATTTCTAGTGGATTCTTGCTCAACTCAAGTCACTGTAATAGGCTTGCCACCTATTACAGGAAATATTAAAAAATGCACCATCCCATGCTATACCTCGCTACCTTCGGCCCTAGCAGTCTGGCGCTCACAGCCTCCATGGTTAGCCCCAGGCAGAGGTCTTCCCAGCTCTCGTTCACCTGCAGCTGGCTGTTGCAAGTCCCCTTACTCCAGTAAATCAAAACTCTTTTTTAAAAAAGATTTATTTATTTATTATATATAAATACACTATAGCTGTCTACAGACACACCAGAAGAGGGCATCAGATCTCATTACAGATAATTGTGAGCTACTATGTGGTTGCTGGGATTTGAACTCAAGACCTCTGGAAGAGTAATCAGTGCTCTTACCTGCTGAGCCATCTCTCCATGCTGGAAGTGGGCTCTATAAATTCCCTGTCCCTATTGTCAGGTATTTCATTTAAAATTAATTAGGGGAAGATTCTGCTACACCTCACAATCTAAATCACTTGGGAAAGAAGCTCTAATGAGGTTATCTGGATTAGGTTGGCTTGTGGAAGAACTGGAGTATTTGTGTTTGTTGCTGAAAAATCCTGCCCAAGGTAGGTAGCACCAGTCTAAGGGCTATGAGACCTGGAAAAAGCAAACCTGGCACTAGTGGGCATTCACTAACTCGTTGATCTCTGCACTTGTGTTTGCCATTGGTCTTCTTCAAAGGGACAATCGATAGGAAAGACAAGAAAAGTGAACAACAGAATGTCCTTTCCAAATAGCTTGAATGTAGAGGTAGAGTCCAAACAGATTTCACTTCTTGCCACTTTGGCTTCCCATCATAGTGAATTGTAGTTTGGAACCATGAGCCAAGGAACCCCATTTCTTCTTCTTCTTCTTCTTCTTCTTCTTCTTCTTCTTCTTCTTCTTCTTCTTCTTCTTCTTCTTCTTCTTCTTCTTCTTCTTCTTCTTCTTCTTCTTCTTCTTCTTCTTCTTCTTCCTCCTCCTCCTCCTCCTCCTCCTCCTCCTCCTCCTCTCCTCCTCCTCCTCCTCCTCGTCCACCTCTTCCTCCTCCTCCTCCTCCTCCTCCTCCTCCTCCTCCTCTCCTCCTCCTCCTCCTCCTCGTCCACCTCTTCCTCCTCCTCCTCCTCCTCCTCTGCTGCTGCTGCTGCTGCTGCTACTGGTGCTTCTTTTTCTTCCTATTCCTTTATTAATCATTTTATTTATTTACATTCCAAATGTTGCTCCATTCCCATTCCTTGATCCCAGAGTTCTTTACCTCATGCCCCTCCCCTTTGCCTTTGAGAGAATGCTCCCCCCACACCCCTCTTACAGTATGCCCCTTCCCTGGAGCATCAAGTTTCTCCAGGAGTCATATCCTCTCCCACTGAGGCCAGATAAGGTAGCCCTCTTCTACATATGTGCCAGAGTCTATGGACTAACCCGGGTTTGCTCTTTGGATGGTGGCTTAGTCTCTGGGAGCTCCCAGAGGTCTGGGTTAGTTGACATTTTTGGTCTTCCTATGGACCATCTCCTTTGGCTTCATCTCTTTCAGCTCCATCAATCCTTTCCCTACAAACTAATTCTTCCATAGGGGTTGCAACCTCCATCTAAACTTTTTTTTTTGTGGTCGCTTTTGTCATAGTGTTGTTCTCTCACAGTAATGGGAAATGAAACTAAGACCTTAAAACAACTGTACCTCTAGGCAAAAAGGCAAACTCACCTCTCCCCAAAATGCACACGTGTTTGGAACTGAATAAACTCCCAAAATGCTCTCTCTCTCTCTCTCTCTCTCTCTCTCTCTCTCTCTCTCTCTCTCTCTCCTCCCTCCCTCTCTCTCTCTCCCTCCCTCCCTCCCTCATTCCCTCCCTCCCTCCCTCATTCCCTCCCTCCCTCCCTCTCTCCCTCCCTCCCTCCCTCCTTCCCTCCCTTCCTCTCTCTCTCCCTCCCTCTCTTTCTTTCTCTCCCCCTCCCTCCCTCCCTCCCTTTCCTTCCCTTCCTCCATCCACCCTCCCTCCATCCCTCCTTTCTCTCTTTCTTGAGGAGACATCCATGCCAATCTTATTGTCATCTATTGGGAAAAAAAGGAAATATATTTCTTACCAACTTAAAAATGTATACTTTTTGACGCAAATTCTTGCCAAAATGATGAGAAAACTAACTAGAAATAATCTAGTGATCCAAAAAATAGCATCTAGTTATTCTGACAGACATTCCACCTAGTTTTGGCACCCCCTTTATGGAACAGTTATTTTTTAGTCATTTACTCCTTATTTTTACACTCTTTTCAACATTAGTCTTAAAGCATAACATAATCACGGAGATCTCTAATCCAACTCTGATATCAATATCTGGTTTCTTTGTATTCTAGGAATTACTGATAAGACTTTTAAATGGAATTCCACTGTTAGAAAAGCCACACCTCCATTCTATATCAAGTGTGGAGAAAATATTAATGAGCAGGACTGACAGAGCCAATCATCTTCCTTTACAACCTGTGAAATCACCACTGTAATATCTATCCAATTGAGAACTTTGTTTTAAACTCAGGCTCGCTTACACTCAGATGGTCATGGGAGTCGCTCTGTGAAATATGGACCCGAGTGCTATGCATCTGCCTTGGAAAGAGATTTTTAAATTTTGTTTTCTCTGGCCTTTTTCTCCTCTGTGACAAATGAATGCATTGGGCTCCAAAGCCTTACAGAATGAGCATAAGCCTGGTATCACTGCCAGGTGATGGCTGCCCAGGAAAACCTGCACTGATTTCCTGCACAGTAAAAATCAAAGTCTATTGTGGTCTGCCTTCACAGCCTCGGGGATGCTCCGCTACAGTAGCTGGCTTTCATCTGATCTAATAGATTTTTTTTATTCTTCTCTAATGCATTACACTCCAACTGCAGTTTCCCCTCACCCACTCTTCAAGTTCCTAGCTCCCCTTGCCCACAGTTCCATTCCTCCCGTTTCCCCTTATAAAAACAAAATAGTAGCCATTTCACGGATATCAACCAAACACAGCATAGCAAGTTACAAGGAGGCCAGGCATAAACCCTCATGTGGAGGCTGGATGAGATGACCCAGTATGAGGAAAGGTGTTCCACGTGCAGGTAAAAGAGGCAGAGACATTGTGCTGTAAGGAGTCTCACAAGAATGCCAAACTACACAGCCATAACATTTATGCAGATGACCTAGCTCAGACCCATACAGGGAATCTGATTAAATTTTATAAAGTGAACCGATTGGCTGATCTCTAATTCCTAAGGAATGATATAGACACAGTAGAATCCACCTCTGAGCGTTACTCTGAGTGAATGAGATGGGCCGTGTTAGGCAGCTCGGTTATTGCTGCAATGTAATGAATGCTCAGGTAAGAATGGATCACAATCCCACCTGTGTCCTGTGTGTCACTCCTGCCGTGTAATTTATTAGAAAAGAATCAAAAACGCCCAAAATTGATTGTGTCCATTGTGAATGATGCTTAGTGTCTGTGATCAGTTCTTGATGGACATTGTGGTATGAATGCCTTTAACACATGGCATTCCCGGCCATTTATTCCCCCCATATTCACTCAAAAAGTACAGAAGCAACAAAAGCAGAAATCTACCTGTTTGGCTACTGGAGTTGCACTTGACATGGATTTTATTCAAAAGCATGATTGGAAAGATGAGAAAATTGAATAATAAAATGTTCATACCAAATAACTTTCTCAGTTTCCTCTGATATTTGCCAATCCTTGAAATGCTAGACCTGGGCTTAGTAAACTAGACACACAATGCATATATACCAAATACATTGCATTCTCTCTCTCTCTCTCTCTCTCTCTCTCTCTCTCTCTCTCTCTCTCTCTCTCTCTCTCTCTCTCTCTTTCTCTCTCTCGATTGCTATGAAGACATCCATTTCTCTCCGCTATATCCACAAAATAATCATTTTGTGGGGAAATTGTTAAGGTATACATTCTTAGGGCATTGTAGTGGTTTGAGTGAAAATGCCCCCCTAATCCCATACAGGTGACATTATTAGAAAGTGTGGCCTTATTGGAGTACAAAATGTGACACTGAGGCTGGGTTTTGAGGCTTCAGAAGCTCAAGCCAGGCTCAACGACCCTCTCTCTTCTCTCTGTCAATCCCGGCATTAGAACTCTCAGCCACCTCTCCAGCACCACATCTTCCTGCATGCGTATGCGTCTCACTATAACGATCACAGACTAAACCTCTGAATTGTAAGTCAGTCCCAGTTAAATATTTTCTTTTATAAAAGTTGCTGTGGCCGTGGTGTCTCTTCACAGCAATAAAACCCTAACTAAGAAAAGAATTGATATATGCACTAAGGAAGATCCCTGGATGATCCTTTGGTACCAGTGAAGTAGAATGTGTGACTTAGTGTGTGTAAAATTTGTGTTTTCCTGCACCTCAGTCTCAATGACCATTGCAGAAGATAGAGCAGAAAAATTATAAAAGCCAGAGGATCAGAGAGTTTCCTGTAGGATTCTGTCTCCTAGTGATGTCCGATTCTATACCCATAAAATCTCACTGACATGACTGACCATGGTCTGAAAGGGACAGCAACAATCAACATACTAATATAAGTGGAGAAAAACTCATGATGCCTCAACCCTGCACATAATGACAGGAAAGAAAGAGATGCTGAGAGACAGAGAAATGGTCTTCCTAGGGAAGAACACACCAATCGATTATCCAACAGCAAATGGCCAGCCTTGAAAACATACACAGAATGTTAAACAGACTGACCCGGCTGTATTTAGGAATGTGTATCCATAAATATATGCATATATATATATATATATATATATATATATATAACAACAATTAAATAAAAAAGAGACCATGAATTTGAAGGAAAGGAAGTCAAGGTATTGGGATTTGGAAGAAGGAAAAGAGAGAAATGAAATAATTATGTCATAATCTCAAAAATAACAAGAGATGAAAAAGGAAACATTTTAAGTGTGTTTTGAACCCCAACACAAAGCAGCATGACTTAGCTGGATGACTGTGGACCATCTTTGGACTGCTCCTCTCCTCAGATCATGAACATCCTCTGAGTGTTTGCCCTTCCACTGTGACAGACCTGGATGCCATTCTAAGCAGGCCTCTTGTCACTTTTACCCCACACTTTGCCCTCCACCATGGTCTGAAATTTGCCAGTTCTTAGCATGCTGTGCTTGGCTGTGATGGCCCCGCACATACCCAGAAGACAGCCATGCAGCACTGCTGCTTGTCTGGCATATTAACGTTTCACTTGTATATTATTTCCAGCATGGTTATTGTATTCCATAATTGATAAAATTGAGGGAAGGAAAATTAAATTTCCCACCTCGATGGTACAGTTTGCAGGTTGACATTTGCCTTGCTATGCACATTTGGAACATGCTTCTTACACATGAAACTTCTTACACTGGCATATATTTTCAAGCCACCATCAAGTACCCCCAAAGATCATCTTAGCAGATGGTTTGCAGTTGCAGTAGGAATGAGAAATTTGCTTTCCACAGCTCATTTGTGTACCCTAAGCAGAACTGGCATTACAGAGTGCTGTGTGGGTAGAGGCAGAGAGAGAGAGAGAGAGAGAGAGAGAGAGAGAGAGAGAGAGAGAGAGAGAGAGAAGAAAGAAGAAGAAGAAGAAGAAGAAGAAGAAGAAGAAGAAGAAGAAGAAGAAGAAGAAGAAGAAGAAGAAGAAGAAGAAGAAGAAGAGCTTGCAATAAAAAATGTTCTATCTCAGACCTATTATAAGTGAGGTGAGGAGGTCAGTTTCTTAGCCATTTCATTCTATGGAAAGGTATCAACACTGTCTGGATCCACCTATGAAATGGAGGCTTAAACTATATGTCTTAAGTAATTCTATCCGAAAGGATGGCATTAAAATTCTAAAATTTTGTTGTTTGTACTGATAAACAAAAGACAATTGTGCCTTCTAATAAATGCCTGGAGAATAAATTCTCTCTACTCAAAAGAAACTCAAGTTATGGTAAATAATACCTATTGTCTTAAAAAATAGAAAGAGAATCTTATGAACATAAACTCAGGAAAAGGACTAATCTTGTAGCAAAGTGTATGTGACTAAAAAGCCAACTGGAAACCACTGAAATTAGAGAGAAAAAAAAAACAATAGAAAAATCACACCACAAATGCTTATTCTCTACAAAACCAATGAAATATCATATTAGAGACATTATTCATCAATCAACCAAAGTTGAAATTTAGGGCTAAAATTGATAAGTTTCTTACTGTGCAAATATTGAACATGAGTTCAGAATCCATGTAGAACTGGGCACATCAGTCATCCCAGCATGCCTACAGTAAAATGGGAAGACAGAAACAAGAGAGCCTACAGAAATCTGTAGGCCAGATAGACTGGCGTATATAGAAAAGAAGAAAATATCCTGTCATAAACAAAATGGAAAGCAAGGGCCTAAACCCAAGGTTGTCCATGACTTCTACATGAACACAGTAGAGCGTGCACATCCACCATTATAATCTATCTGTCTATCTATCTACCTATCTATTTATCTATCTATCATCTATCTATATCCACATTTTTAAGTTGAAATACCATGTGTATTAGTTTCCTGAGGATGCCATTGAAAAGCCCCACACTTTTCAATGTTATTACTGCCTCACTACTCTGCAGTCTACATGTGGAATGCATGCTTTCTTCTAAGAACTATGAAGAAGCACGTGCTATGTGCTCTGCCCTTAACATCTGGCTGTCATAAGATTATATCCTTATAATGACTGCATCATTACACTATCTTATCTGTACTTGGCTCTACACATGAATTTCCCTTTCTTGTAAGGCAGAGTTGTCAATACTGAATTAGGGTCCTCTTTACTGACTTTATCTTATTTTTAAATAAAACTGCATTTAAAAACACGGGAGGTCAGGAACATTTTTACCACTTAGAAAATAAGGGAATGCTATGGACACTGACAGACATTTTAACACCTATAAGAACTAACACTATATATATTTGTGACTTTAAATCTTTAAGCATCTTATTTTTAGTTTTTGAGATTTTTATGTTTTGTTTTATGTGTATGTGTACTTACCTAAATATATGTCTGTATACCACAAGCACAAAGTGCCCAAGGAGACTAGAAAAAAATGTCAGGTCCACGGGGACTGGAATTTCCCACAGTTATGAGTTGCTATGTAGATGCTAGAAATTTAGTCTAGTTTCAAGGAAAGGGCAGCCAGAGCTCTTAGCTGATGAGTCCTCTTACCAGCCCAAAAATGTGCAGCTAGGCTGCTCTCAAACCCATTACTCTCTTGCATCTACTTCTTTAGCACATCCAAATGCTATGCAGGAAAAATTCTAACAACAAGCTAAAATGTAATGAACATAACTAAATCATTTTTTAAAAGATAATACAAATTTCTTATCTAATAGCTATACATACATATAATGTGGTTACATATAACTAACAAGAAGCTGTAAGTGTCTGGGAATCTCTGAAGGAAGACCCTAGCCCCAAATAGTATGCAAAGCCAAGAGCATTTATTCTACAGAAACAGCCCACGTGTGGGAGTCAGTCATTCATACAAAATAATGACCCTGGGAGAAAGCTTGCAGGCCCCTTTGAAGCACAGCTAGGGGAATTTTAGGGATGGTTAGGTCATTTTTAATATGATTGTCTAGGTAAGCAGCAATCACATTAGTGTACTCTTAATTGATTGCTGTATTAGTTTTACCATTTTTGGTCTGGCCTTAAGAGGTGTCTCAGTCCTTGGGCTGACTATCTCTCAGCTAGACATCAGGGCTGTTGGTGACCAATGGCCTATTGTCTGTGATTTTTCTGAGAAGCCTTGCCTACTTCCTTGGGAAATGGAAGCTTAAGGCCTACCATGGCTCCCTGTCCTAAAATGGCATTAGGTCATCTAACAGCCACCCATGGGGCTTTGTGAGCAAAGGTTGAAATTATTTTCCACTATTTTTAATGATTAGGTTTCCCGTGGACAGTACAGATTTGCTAGTCGTCATTCAGAAAAGCACATGGATCATAAAGTACTTTATTCCTTTAGTTGCATTTTTCAAGTTTCATTTTTTATAAATGAGTTGACAAAACTTAAAATGTACCTGCTATCTTTAGCTCAGCAAATTATTTACTAACTAAACAAATTAGGTGGAAATTGGTTTTAATTTTGCTCTTGGATATGAATGACAAGAGCTGTTCAAACGGTGTTTCCTCTTTGTTTTAGAATACGTGACGGTAAAAGCAGGCTGTCAGTTCTACTAGTGATCCTTAGACCTTAAGCAGCATCTAGTACTGTACCTGTATTTTGTAGATCATCTATATCCTCCATTAGGGTCAGAGAACCCTGAATGCTCCTACCCAGAAATCCAAGGATTGAATAAGTCTTGAGATTCTTACAAGAAAGACAGAACATTTCCACCACAAGCAATGATCTACAGTTTTCCCACACTTCAGGCTCTGCACAAAGACTAGACAATATATTTTCCTTAGTTTTGCATCGGAAGAACCTGCCAAACTTAAGACAAAGTAATATTTCATGTTGTGCCATTATAATGATTGTTTTATAAAAACTTGTCTGAATGAACTCAAATCCTTCAAAGTCGCAATTATTTCAACATTTTTATAGGCTGTAAATTGTCAGAGGAAAGTCATAAATCATTTCTTTTCTTTTCGATGAGTTTGGCAATTCTGACTCTGTGTGTGTGTGTGTGTGTGTGTGTGTGTGTGTGTGTGTGTGTGTGTGTGTGTGTAAAAGGGGAGAAGGACAGAATTTGCTGTCCTTAATATGAGTATCAGTAGAATTTGTTGTATTTAATATTTAAGTATCAGTAGAAAGGTATAAATAGCACAGTCTTGTGTTACATGCTTTACTACTAAGAAAAACATAGATGTAGCGATAGTGAGAGTGAGGCAGACAACACCTTGGACGTATTGAGATGCCCGTAACTTGTCCATAAACTGTTCCCTTGCTTGTGCATGGGTGAATCCACAAATGTGAATAGAACCACTTGTGTGACTAAGTGACTTTGTATCATGAAATTGAGGTATCTTCATAGATACAGTTCATGCTCTTAACTTAGAAAATAAAGGAACCACTTAGAACATATCACTTGACTTTGAGCTAATTGCTTGACAAGAAAGTATTATTGATGACCTCACTCAGTAAAATGGGCTCTTTAAAGACACTAGACACTTCTGAGTCAGGAAGCACAGAAGAGATTCTCTGCTAGACTTCAAGGAGCAACCCCCCTTCTGCACAGAGGGTCTTGAGAAGATAAGTAGTTAAGAATAGAGAATCTTTCCTCTCTACTCTTAAAATGCTAACACATAATTGACAGTCAGAAAGGGCAGAGGCTAATTCGGATAGCTTCAAAGAAGTGGTATTTTACCAACAATCTAGGAACCTAGAGAACATACTGCCTCAGAACACACTTACTCCATGCCCATACTTACATTTCATTTTTGACTTGGTAAACTTGGAACTGAACATCAGCAAATATATTGCTGAGACATCCTGTCTCCAGATTATTGATAGAATAGATATATGTTGCTTAAAGCCCTTCAGCTTATGTAACTATTTATGCAGCAATGGATAACAAACACAGAAAGTAGTAGAAAATCAAAGAGGAGAAGGGAGGAAAGACTCAACCAACAGATAAGGCTTGCCTCTCTCTTCCATTCTCTCTTTAAATTTCTCATTGTGCAGCACACTTAACACAGCTTGAGTCAGGAGGAACACATTGGGAAACATGAAAACATGTTAGCATCTCACTATTTTGTCCCCATGGTGATTTTTCACAATGATGAGTGTTACTGTGGCAACATCACAGGACTCTAAATGATTTTTTTCTAATTCATTGAAAAAGTCAAATAAGGCATACAGTGAGCAGTGTTTCCACGCCACAAGAGCTCTGGTCACAGGCTGTGATAAATCTGTTTCCATTACCCCACCTGCCACCTGAAAACGTCCCAATAAAAACTTCAAATGAATGGCATTGTTTCAACACAGGTTTAATTAAAGAAGACTTATCTCCCACAGAAGAAATACAATGTCCATACTATAGCTACCAAATTAAAAATCACTGAAAATTATTCTTCATTAAACTGCCTTAAAACTCAGATCTAGTGCAATGTTCTCAAACCTCTTTAGTTAAATATCAATTCCACATCAAGGAAAAGCCATCTACGAATTTTTTACTTTTAATTGTTTCTATCACCAATGTGAAGTTTTATTAGGGAATGTATTCAAAGCAAGAGTAAAACATTTGAGCATATCTATAGTTTGGATTGTTTTAAGGCTTGAACCTTCCAATAATTCTACCTCTTGTATTGGAAACAGGATAACAAATGAGTAACACCTCCAGGGGTTACGTACTGTGTTTGCATGTGGTGTGCTACATGTCTAATATACAACTAAGTAAAGAGGCCCCTGATATTTTTTTTTGAAGGATGCTTTGGGTTTATTTTTTTTTTATCCGATATAATTTATTTACATTTCAAATGATTTCCCCTTTTCTAGCCCCCCCCCCACTCCCCGAAAGTCCCGTAAGCCCCCTTCTCTTCCCCTGTCCTCCCTCCCACCCCTTCCCAGTTCCCCGTTCTGGTTTTGCCAAATACTGTTTCACTGAGTCTTTCCAGAACCAGGGACCACTCCTGCTTTCTTCTTGTATCTCATTTGATGTGTGGATTATGTTTTGGGTATTCCAGTTTTCTAGGTTAATAACCACTTATTAGTGAGTGCATACCATGATTCACCTTTTGAGTCTGGGTTACCTCACTTAGTATGATGTTCTCTAGCTCCATCCATTTGCCTAAGAATTTCATGAATTCATTGTTTCTAATGGCTGAATAGTACTCCATTGTGTAGATATACCACATTTTTTGCATCCACTCTTCTGTTGAGGGATACCTGGGTTCTTTCCAGCATCTGGCAATTATAAATAGGGCTGCTATGAACATAGTAGAGCATGTATCCTTATTACATGGTGGGGAATCCTCTGGGTATATGTCGAGGAGTGGTATAGCAGGATCTTCTGGAAGTGAGGTGCCCAGTTTTCGGAAGAACCGCCAGACTGCTTTCCAGAGTGGTTGTACCAATTTGCAACCCCACCAGCAGTGGAGGAGTGTTCCTCTTTCTCTGCACCCTCTCCAACACCTGCTGTCTCCTGAATTTTTAATCTTAGCCATTCTGACTGGTGTAAGATGAAATCTTAGGGTTGTTTTGATTTGCATTTCCCTAATGACTAATGAAGTTGAGCATTTTTTTAAGATGCTTCCCCACCATCCGAAGTTCTTCAGGTGAGAATTCTTTGTTTAACTCTGTACCCCATTTTTTAATAGGGTTGTTCGGTTTTCTGGAGTCTAACTTATTGAGTTCTTTATATATATTGGATATTAGCCCTCTATCTGATGTAGGATTGGTGAAGATCTTTTCCCAATTTATTGGTTGCCGATCTGTCCTCTTGATGGTGTCCTTTGCCTTACAGAAACTCTGTAACCTTATGAGGTCCCATTTGTCAATTCTTGCTCTTAGAGCATACGCTATTGGTGTTCTGTTCAGAAACTTTCTCCCTGTACCGATGTCCTCAAGGGTCTTCCCCAGTTTCTTTTCTATTAGCTTCAGAGTGTCTGGCTTTATGTGGAGGTCCTTGATCCATTTGGATTTGAGCTTAGTACAAGGAGACAAGGATGGATCAATTCGCATTCTTCTGCATGCTGACCTCCAGTTGAACCAGCACCATTTGTTGAAAAGGCTATCTTTTTTCCATTGGATGTTTTCAGCCTCTTTGTCGAGGATCAAGTGGCCATAGGTGTGTGGGTTCATTTCTGGATCTTCAATCCTGTTCCATTGATCCTCCTGCCTGTCACTGTACCAATACCATGCAGTTTTTAACACTATTGCTCTGTAGTATTGCTTGAGGTCAGGGATACTGATTCCCCCAGATTTTCTTTTGTTGCTGAGAATAGTTTTAGCTATCCTGGGTTTTTTGTTGTTCCAGATGAATTTGATAATTGCTCTTTCTAACTCTGTGAAGAATTGAGTTGGGATTTTGATGGGTATTGCATTGAATCTGTATAGTGCTTTAGGCAAAATGGCCATTTTAACTATATTGATTCTACCGATCCATGAGCATGGGAGGTTTTCCCATTTTTTGAGGTCTTCTTCCATTTCCTTCTTCAGAGTCTTGAAGTTCTTGTCATACAGATCTTTCACATGTTTGGTAAGAGTCACCCCAAGATACTTTATACTGTTTGTGGCTATTGTGAAGGGGGTCATTTCCCTAATTTCTTTCTCAGCCTGCTTATCCTTTGAGTATAGGAAGGCCACTGATTTGCTTGAGCTGATTTTATAACCTGCCACTTTGCTGAAGTTGTTTATCAGCTGTAGGAGCTCTCTAGTGGAGTTTTTTGGGTCACTTATGTAGACTATCATGTCCTCGGCAAATAATGATAGTTTGACTTCCTCCTTTCCAATTTGTATCCCTTTGACCTCCTTATGTTGTCGAATTGCCCGAGCTAGTACCTCAAGTACAATATTGAAAAGATAAGGAGAAAGGGGGCAGCCTTGTCTGGTCCCTGATTTCAGTGGGATTGCTTCAAGTTTCTCTCCATTTAGTTTGATGCTGGCTACCGGTTTGCTGTATATTGCTTTTACTATGTTTAGGTATGGGCCTTGAATTCCTGTTCTCTCCAAGACTTTAAGCATGAAAGGATGCTGAATTTTGTCAAATGCTTTTTCAGCATCCAATGAAATGACCATGTGGTTTTGTTCTTTGAGTTTGTTTATGTAGTGGATTGTATTGATGGATTTCCGTATATTGAACCAACCCTGCACTCCCGGGATAAAGCCTACTTGATCATGGTGGATGATCGTTTTGATGTGTTCTTGGATTCGGTTGGCAAGAATTTTATTGAGTATTTTTGCATCGATGTTCATAAGGGAAATTGGTCTGAAGTTCTCTTTCTTTGTTGGATCTTTGTGTGGCTTTGGTATCAGCGTAATTGTGGCTTCGTAGAAGGAATTGGGTAGTGTTCCTTCTGTTTCTATTTTGTGGAATAGTTTGAAGAGTATTGGTGATAACTCTTCTTTGAAGGTCTGGTAGAATTCTGCACTGAAACCATCTGGTCCTTTGCTTTTTTTGGTTGGAAGACTTTCTATGACTCCTTCTATTTCTTTAGGCTTTATGGGACTGTTCAGATGGTCTAGTTGGTCCTGATTTAATTTTGGTATTTGGTATCTGTCAAGGAAATTGTCCATTTCCTCCAGATTCTCCAGTTGTGTTGAGTACAGGCTCTTGTAGTAGGATCTGATGATTTTTTGGATTTCCTCAGTTTCCGTTGTTATGTCTCCCTTTTCATTTCTAAGTTTGTTAATTTGGATACTTTCTCTGTGCCCTTTGGTCAGTCTGGCTAAGGGTTTATTTATCTTGTTGATTTTCTCAAAGAACCAGCTCCTGGTTTTGTTGATTTTTTGTATGGTTCTCTTTGTTTCTACTTGATTGATTTCGGCCCTGAGTTTGATGATTTCCTGCCTTCTACTCCTCCTGGGTGAAATAGCTTCTTTTTGTTCTAGGGCTTTCAGGTGTGTCATTAAGTTGGTAATGTATGCTCTCTCCATTTTCTTTTTGGAGGCACTCAGGGCTATGAGTTTTCCTCTTAGCACTGCTTTCATTGTGTCCCATAGATTTGGGTATGTTGTGTTTTCATTTTCATTGTGTTCTAAAAAGTCTTTAATTTCTTTCTTTATTTCTTCCTTGACCAAGGTATCATTGAGTAGAGTATTGTTCAATTTCCACGTGTATGTGGGTTTTCTGTTGTTTCTGTTGCTATTGAAGACCACTTTTATTCCATAGTGATCAGATAGGAGGCATGGGATTAGTTCTATCTTCTTATATTTGTTGAGGTCTGTCTTGTGACCAATTATATGGTCGATTTTGGAGAAGGTACCATGAGGTGCTGAAAAAAAGGTATATTCTTTTGTTTTAGGATAGAATGTTCTATATATATCAGTTAAATCTAATTGGTCCAAAGCTTCAATTAGTTTCATTGTGTCCTTGTTTAGTTTCTGTTTTCCTGATCGGTCCATTGAGGAAAGTGCAGTGTTGAAGTCACCCACAATTATTGTGTTAGGTGCAATGTGTGCTTTGAGTTTTAATAAAGTTTCTTTTATGAAAGAGGGTGCCCTTGCATTTGGAGCATAGATGTTCAGGATTGAGAGTTCTTCTTGTTGTATTTTTCCTTTGACCAGCAAGAAGTGTCACTCAGAGTCTCTTTTGATGACTTTGGGTTGAAAGTCAATTTTATCTGATATTAAAATGGCTACTCCAGCTTGTTTCCTGAGACCATTTGCTTGTAAAATTGTCTTCCAGCCTTTTACTCTAAGGTAGTGTTTGTCTTTGACCCTGAGGTGTGTTTCCTGTAAGCAGCAAAATGTAGGGTCCTGTTTACGTATCCAGTCAGTTAGTCTGTGTCTTTTTATTGGGGCATTGAGTCCATTGATGTTAAGAGATATTAAGGAATAGTGATTGTTACTTCCTATCATTTTTGACGTTAATTTTTAAATTTGATTGCTTAACTTCTTTTGGGTTTGATGAAAGGTTACTATTTTGCTTTTTTCAGGGTGAAGTTTCCCTCCTTGTATTGGTGTTGTCCTCCTATTATCCTTTTTAGGGCTGGGTTTGTGGATAGATATTGGGTAAACTTGGTTTTGTCGTGAAATATCTTAGTTTCTCCATCTATGGTGATTGAGAGTTTTGCTGGATATAGTAGTTTTGGTTGGCATTTGTGTTCTCTTAGAGTCTGCATGAGATCTGCCCAGGACCTTATAGCCTTCATAGTCTCAGGTGAAAAGTCTGCTGTGATTCTGATAGGTCTTCCTTTATATGTTACTTGGCCTTTTTCTCTTACTGCCTTTAATATTCTTTCTTTGTTTAGAACATTTGGTGTTTTGATTATTATGTGACGGGAAGTATTTCTGTTCTGGTCCAGTCTGTTTGGAGTTCTGTAGGCTTCTTGTATATTCATGGGCATCTCTCTCTTTAGGTTAGGGAAGTTTTCTTCCATAATTTTATTGAAGATATTTGCTGGCCCTTTAAGTTGTAAATCTTCACTCTCATCTATGCCTATAATCCTTAGGTTTGGTCTTCTCATTGTGTCCTGGATTTCCTGGATATTTTGGGTTACAAGCTTTTTGCATTTTGCATTTTCTTTAACTGTTGAATCCATGGTTTCTATGGAATCTTCAGCATCTGAGATTCTTTCTTCTATTTCTTGTATTCTGTTGTTGATATTTGCATCTCTGTCCCCTGATTTCTTCCCAAGGCTTTCTATCTCCAAAGTTGTCTCCTTTTGAGTTTTCTTAGTTGTTTCTACTTCTGATTTTAGATCCTGGATGGTTTTGCTTAGCTCCTTCACTTGCTTGTTTGTGCTTTCCTGTAATTCTTTAAGAGATTTTTGTGTTTTTTCTTTCATGACCTCAGCCTGTTGACCAAAGTTCTCCTGTATTTCTTTAAGAGATTTTTGTGTTTCGTCTTTCATGACCTCAGCCTGTTGACCAAAGTTCTCCTGTATTTCTTTAAGTGTTTTTTGCATTTCCTCCTTGTTGGCTTTTGTATTCTCCTGGATTTCTTTCAATGATTTTTGTGTTTCCCTTGCAAGGGCTTCTAACTTTTGATCCATTTTCTCCTGAATGTCCTTCATGTGTTCCTGTACCAGCATCATGACCAGTGATTTTAAATCCAAATCTTGTTTTACTGGTGTGATGGGGTATCCAGGACTTGCTGGTAGAGGAGAATTGGGTTCAGATGTTGCCATATTGTCTTGATTTCTGTTAGTGACGTTCCTGCGTTTGCCTTTTGCCATCTAGCTCTCACTGGTGTTACTTGGTCTTGTCAGTGCTGGACTCACCAGTGCAAGCTGCCCCTTCCCCGTTGGCCTCTGGTGCACAGCTTACACCCTGCACTGCCTGTAGACAGGGTGCTGTTGTCCAGGCTGTTCAGATCCCGAAGCAGGCACCTGAAGGCTCCCGCTGGGGCCCGCAGGATTTATTGGAGCACACCGACTTCTCCCAGCTGGCCGCCCGGAAGCCCCCACTAGCCTCTTGAGGGACCTGGAGATGTGGTGCGGCCACCCAGGCTGATCTGAAGCGGAGAGAGTTGACCTGAGGGCTTCTGCCTGAGGCCTTGCCCCAGATTGTGTCTGTGGACCAGATGGAACCCGTGTGCACCCCCAGGGAGCTCCGAAGGTGTATGCTGCTGTGACCTCCCCTGTGTTCCGCTCACTCCGCTGGGCAGCCGATTTCCCCAACCGTGCTGGCGCACACTAGGTTAGCCTTGTCGCCCAGGCCCTGAGTCCAGGCAAAAGCCTGGGAGGCCAAGGTCCGAGCAAAGTTCCCCTAGGGCTATGACTGTTATTTGGGTCCTCCAGGTGACCCAGATGGCGGGCGTGCGTGTCCTCGCTCCCTGAAAGCACCGGGAGAGTCTGTTGTGCTAATAACCTCCTGGGCGGGTTGACATACAGATGGCCCACCAAGCCGCCCAGTTCTTGGGGTCAGTCCTGTGCCTTTTGGGGCCTAGACCCCCGTTTTGTTAGCCTCAGGCTATGCTTGTTAGCCGTCTCTGCCCTCCCGAGCACTCTGGGTCCTGTAGGCAAAATGGCGGCGCGTGCGCTGTCCAGGGCAAAAAAACTCCTGGCTGGGTTGGCGCCCAGATGGCCACTCGAACAGCCCAGGGCCTGGGTGCAGGCCAACGCCCGTCAGACTCAGACCCCTGCGGTGTTGGGCCTAGGATTATGTTTGTGTACCTCAGTCTGTCCGATCTCTGGAGCCCGGAATCAAGATGGAGGTGAGTCTCTCCTGACTGGTGGGAAGCCGAGTTCTGAAGTGGCTTCCGTGCAGCGAAAGGCTCCACAGAACCGCAGCTGCTTGCCGCCCGGCTGGTCAGCGAAGGTCAGTGGTCGTGGGCGCAGGGCCTAACTGGACCCTGTGTCGCCTTGGTTCCACCGCTGATGGCCCTTCAGCTGGACCAGCTACTGCTGCCGCCGCCGCTGCCGCTGCTGCCGCCGCCACCGCCGCATGTGTCTTTTTCAGCCCCTGATATTTCTATATCTTAATTATCTACAGTTAGAAAATCTGTACAAAGCCCCAACCCCAGAGTATGAGTTACAGTCAATTCAAGTCAAGATCCCAAATTTTTAATCTCATATCAACATTAACTAACTGGGGCTTGGTTGTGTAATTTGCAAAGTCCAGTTACTAAAGTTTTGACCACCGTAGGGGTAATATGGGTAGGTTTGGTGGGACGTGTGTCTCAAATACCCCAGGTGACCATGATACTTCTGGCTTGAATGTCCATTCAGAGAACTATTCCCATAATTCTTCCTAGTGGGTGATTTCAGAAGGTAATGGCCTTTTACACTGTTCCTGACAAGGGCAGAAAAATCTCTGGAAGGCTTTGGGAAAGTTTTCTATGAGGGTAATTGTGAAGGTCAAGGGGACATGTTCTCTTTTCTCTTCTGAATGTTGTTCATTTCAGCACCTGACTTCTAGAGAGATGGAGAACGTTGGAGATCCAAGAAAGACCTCATTGCCCAGCCTGCCAACTCTCCCTGCCATACTCTATGTCTGACAGCTAATGTGTTGTGTTTTCACCTTAAAGCCTCTGTTGACGAAACCTTCTGTTACTATGGAAGTTATCAGAATCAAACTAGGCTTACTTTTGTCAATGCTAATAAACATACATAAAGTCACCTCAGGCTTATACAAAAGTAAACCTGAGAGTTCTCTCCAACACTGGTGGGTTCAACCATGAGCTAATCTAACATTTATTTTAGTCATGATTTAATAACATTGTTTCAACATACCTTATAAGATCATCTTAATATTTGTCTTTTAAACATCCCCTTGCCTTTATCTCCTTCACACACCCATAGTCACATGTGGCCTACCTGTTCCTATTACATCAGTCTGTTACCATGTAAACAGCTTGTTTTGGAGAGTCTTTCTGTTCCAGTTTTGTTTCTTTTGCTGTGTAAAATACTTTTACAAAAATCAGCACAGGATAGGAAATGACCTGTGCAGCTAACAATTCTAGGGTATGATCCATGAGAGCAGATATGTCAAGGTAGGACTGAGTGCACCCACGAGTTTATGCTCAGCTAGCTTTCGTCACGCCCATACAGTTTAGAACCTAGCTCATGAGTCGCACTGCCCATATGCAGAGTGGGTCTTCCCATCTCAGTTAACAAAAAAGCCGATCTGCCATAGACATAGCCACATTCATCCTTATAGAGATAATTCTTGATTAAGACTCTTTTCTCTTGTTGATATAAGTTGCATCATGTTGATGGCTACTACTAATCATCCCAGACACTGTCTGTTTCTGATGGCTATGTTAGCATTACTACATAAATTAGTTAGAATATCAAATGTAACAGCATTCAAATTGGAAAACTTTCTTATTGAACAAATAAGAAGAAAATGTAATTATTAATGATAATAATTTACTATTTACTCCACATATTCAAGCTTGATCTTACCATCTGAACTGCTTAAATGATCAGTTGCTCATTATTAAAATGGCCGTACTATATTTATTTTTAATTAAAATAATTTTAGATTATATTATAATTACATCAGTTTCTTCTTCACTTTCCTCCTTCCAAATTTTTCCAGGTATTCCCACTGCTCTCTGAAATTTATGTCCTCATTTTGCTCAGTGTGACATGAAATTTATGTCCTCCTTTTGCTCAGTGTGACATGAAAATATGATTTCAGGGGTAAACATTGGTTTTGGAGTAAATTTTGAGGGTGAGATTATAGATCAAAATGAAACTCTGAACATATAAAACTAAACTAAGAAATAGAACTCAAAACAAGTAATTACTTAGCTGTCACTTATGAGTAGGTTAAATGAGTAAGCTAGTTAAAAATCACAGGATTTATTAGTTTTCTTATGTTAAGCAACATTTGATTACTCCAACAAAAATGCCTGAGAAAATCAATGTCAAAGAAGGGTAAATTTGGGCTGGATAGATGGCTCAGAGATTAAGAGCCCTGGCTGATCTTTCAGAGGACCTGGGTTCAATTCCTAGCACTCACAGGATGTCTCACAGCCCTTTGTTGCTCCAGTTCAAGAGGACCCAACTCTTTTCTCTAGCCTCCTTGGGCACTGTATACACAAGGTATATAGAAGCACATGAAGGCGTAACAGCCACATACATAAAATAAGGAAAATCTTTCAGAAAGCAAACTTTTATCTCTTGTTCACAGTTTCAGGGATGACTTGGTGCAGTAGCTGAAGCCCTGTGGAAGTCCATTACATCATGGTTTTGTGTGTGTGTGTGTGTGTGTGTTTGTGTGTGTGAGTTTGGAGGGTAGTTTACTTTATGAGAGCCAGAAGTGAGAAAAATGAAAGAGAAAGGTCCAAGGCAGGCTGGGGTTCCAACAACCCATTCTAATTCTCACCTGCCGACAATGACATATCTATCAGCAATGAATCAATTTCCTGTTATTATAATTAGTTTTAATAGTCAACTTGAAACACCATTAAAATCACCTGAGAAAAGAGACTTGATGAGAGATGCTGTACATCAGATGGGTCTGTATATATGTAGGGGGTGGTCTTGATTAAGTTAAGATAGGAAGCCCTACCCATTTTTAGCATTATCATCTCTGTATCTGAGTCTTGAACTGTACACAAGTAGAAGAACTGTGCTTAGAACAAGTGTACATTCATTCTCCCTCTGCCCTTGTCCAGCTTTTCCACAATAATAGATTATAATCAGGAACTGTACCAAATATGTCATCTCGCCTCTTTATTGGGGAATTCTATCTCAGTGAAGGGGGACAAAATGGGGCTACTACCTCTTGAATGTTCTATCATCTGAGATAGCACCATGAAATACCTATCAAGTCTTCAGTGTATGAGCCTTTGAGGGGAATTTAAGATCTAAACTACATCTTCTGATAGATATTTTTAACAATATTATTTTGTGTTGCAGTAGTTGTTCACACTACTCTAATCACTCAGTGATGACGTCATGAGATCCATCACTACCTGCCCAGTGTCCTGGATTCCCAAATGAAAGACACACATACACACACACACACACACACACACACACACGAGAGAGAGAGAGAGAGAGAATGCCTTCCTTACATTTAGTATGTCTTAATCAGTCCAATGTCTGTGCCACTCACAAACTTCCATGTTGCTAATGCTCTGCTCTCCAATACTCCTGAGTTACTAAGTACTAAAATCTGTGTTCCATCTTTGCTAGTGCAGACCCAATCAGGACCTCCCGGAGCTCACTTCCTCCCAGTTCTTGCACGATCAGTACCCTCTCTCTTCTGCAGCTCTCAGGCCTGGATTTCTTTCCCGACATGGAGATTCTCAATCCTCCTTCTTCTCTCAGTCCCTTTGTCCACGAATGCTAAAGTCCTGCCTCTGTCTCACTGCCCAACTATTGACCCCCAGCCACTTTATTTACCAGTCAGAACCAACTGGGAACAGGGATCCTCATCATCTTACTCATGGGAGTCTCCTGTAATTTTAGGAACTCAACATAATACAAGCATTAACCCAAATCCACAACAATTTCACTTTTCCTTTCCTTAATTGTTGCACTCAGGCCATGGCAATCAGGTGGCTTTAGGTAGCTCATTTTGCAGGTTATGGTTGGCAACCTAATGGCCCCCATTTCTACCCACTCAAAAATCAAATGCTACAGAGAGAAATATTTTGGCAGTAATCTGCTTGATTTCAGTGAAGACATTATCCTGAGGATCTACCTTGTATAGGACCTCTGAAAAAGCTAAGAACTCATCCATAATTCTAGTGGAATGTTTCTGTGTGAAGTCACGGCAAGGGATTGCCCTTCCTAGTGATCCTTTATGGAAAGGGCAGTAAACACCAGATCTTTCAGTGGGATACAGGTACAGTGATATTTCTCACATACCTGCTGTTGAATATGTGCAAAAACAACCCAGTCATTTCCAGATGGCTCTGGAAACAGCATTAAGACCAGAGCTAAAGGCAGCTCCAGTTACAGCTATTGCTATAGCCAGCACCAGGGATAATACTAGCGTATGTCAGCAAAAGGCCAGTACCATTAGTAGTCTGTGCCTGAAAGATTTTTTTTCATTAAAATATTATGAATTCAAAGAGACAGTAGAAGCATGCACATGTGCAAGAAGCATCTGCATTCGGTGGGCTTCTACAATGGAAAGGAGAAGTGGACATTCTCTCCCATCTCCAAGCCGGGAGCTAGCCCTAACTGATAACCACTTAAAAATGAAACTTTACTTTTCTCTCTGATTATTAGGGAAATAAACCACCCTTAAGGGTAGGCCCCATGCCCAGAAGTAGATAGCTAACAGAAAGCAAATTCAACAGCATCTTTGGAAGTTTGTTGTCTTATAATATTGAATCAGGCCTTCCCCCAAGCCCAGTCCTCATTTGTCATTTGCTTATATTTTATAATTTTCAGTTTTGTGCTCTGTGGGAATCCTGCATGTGTGGACATAGATGTATAGATGTCCATGCAGCCAGATTTGTTTCTTGTACTTTTGCGTTGGCTCTTTTTCCTCTGCTTGTTTGTTTTGTCCTATTCCAATTTATTTTTGCTTCATCTTATTTTAATTTATTCTATCATTATTCCTCAGATGTCTGATTTCTTTTCTTTTCTTTTTCTTTTTGTTTTATGGTTGTTGAAACAAGGTTTCTCTCTATAGTCCTGGCTGTCCTGGAACTCACTCTGTAGACCAGGCTGGCCTCAAACTCAGAGATCCACATGCCTCTGCCTACAAAGGGCTGGGAGTAAAGGCGTGCGCCACCACTGCCCAACAGATGCCTGTTTTCTAACTAGAGATGGGAAAGGTGTGGATCTGAGTGAGAGGGGAGGTGGGTAGGGAATGGGAGGAGCAGGGAAAGGGACAATGACAACCCAGGATATATTGTGTGGAAAAAAATCTATTTTTAATAAAGACTAATAATTCTAAAACTTTTCCCGGGTAAAATTCATTTTTACTTTATGTGTACCATTAACTCGTTGTTCTCTATTACAGCTTGTAATAGAGAAAAATTTCTTCTATCATGTGTGGTAGTTTATATAATTTAAAATAGAGTGAAATGTTAATGCATAGTGCTTTACTGCTTTTTTTTTAAAGAATCTACTCTTGAAAATACAAGTTAAAAAAAAAGAAAATACAAGTGGGAAAAGTGTCAGAGAGGTATGAATACTGACTTTGCCTACATCTATGCATGTATGCCACATGTGTCCCTGTTGCTTGAAAAGGCCAAAAGAAAATGTCACATTGCTGTAACTGCAATTGCAGTCATGAGCCATGTGTGAATCCTGGGAACCAGGTTGAATTTCTATGTAATAACAGCATGTGTTCTTAACCACTAAGCTATCACTCTAGCACTATTTCTTATTTTTTATTTTTCTAGAGGTCAAAATCAGTGCTCTGCTCACCCAAAGAATTCTGCCATGGAGCTATGCCCCCAACCTTAAAATTTACGTAATGAGATCATTCCCATTTACATGTTCGTGTCTTAAACTCTAAAATTGAAAACATCTTTAGAGTTCTCCCCACTTTGAACGCTTACTTAGGCCCCTTGCCTTGGGAATTTTGGAAACCCCTTCCTAGACAGCTGTTCTCTATGAAAACACAATTTGTCTGTAAGCTGATTTGATCAGCTTCCCCGGGGAAGACACGTTTGATGATCCAATACCAAGAGATTAGTCCTGAAAGCATACATACTTTTAATGATATTAAAAGTGTGTGTGTGTGTGTGTGTGTGTGTGTGTGTGTGTGTGTGTTTAAAGAAAAACATGCCATGAATTTGAAAGACAGAAAGGGTGCAAATCAGTAGGTTTAGAGGGAAGAAAGTGAAGATGAAACTGATATATAGTCTCAAAAATAAAAGAAATAACAAAAACTAGTAAGTAAATATTAGTTAATATGTGAGGTGTTGAGAGAAGTGCACACATACCACATATTTATAATACTTTTCCATATGCCAGAATTGGGTAATATTCATTGAATTTTAAAACATAGTATTATGGCCAAAGAACAATGATTACGAAACAACTAAGGAGAAGGGTGATTAAGAATAAATTATTAAGAAGAAAACTGACAAAATAAAGCAGATTCTGCATTGCAAAAAATATATAAAACACCAATAAAAGAAATCAAAGGTTTAAGAGGCTATAAAGAACTCATAAAAAGCGACCTAGTAGGACCACACTCTGGAAGACCCATCAAGCAGCTGAAAGAGTCAGATGTAGATATTTGCACCCAACCAATGGACAGAAGCAGCCGGCTTCTGTTGTTCTGTTCTTATGTTGTTGAATTAGGGAAGGCTGAAAGAAGCTGAAGAGAAAGGCAACCCTGTAGGAGGACCAGCAGTCTCAATTAATGTGAACCCCTGAGATCTCTCAAACACTGGACGACCAAACAGGCAGCATACACCAGCTGCTATGAACCCTGCCCCCGCCAGCCAACACACATACAGTAGAGGACTGCCTGGTCTGGGTTCATTCAGAGATGATGCACATAACCCTCAAGAGACTGGAGGCCCCAAGGAGTTTATAGGTCAGGTGTGGGGTGGTCATCCTCCCCACATGGAGGTGGGGAGGAAGTGTGGGATGTGGAACATTTGGAGGGTGGGCAGGATGGGGGAAATAAAACATGGACTGTAAAAAATAAATTAATTAATTAATTTTATAAAAAGTAGAGTAACTTTTGTTAAAAAAATGAAATACTCGATATTATCAAGATGGCAATTATTCCTAAATTCATTAAATATGATCACCGAAATTTGTATCAAAAGTCTAGGAAGCTATGTTATAGATACTGAAAAACTGATTATACAGGTTTTGAGGAAAAACAAGAGGCTGCAGAAAGAATTATGAAAATTTGAGGCTAGCCTGAACTACATGGCAAGTAGCTTTCTCATAAAAACAAATCCAAAATCAATAACAAGAAACAAGAGAGATGCTGGGTGGTGGTGGAGCACGCCTGTAATCACAGCACTCTGGGAGGCAGAGGCAGGCAGATTTCTGTGTTCAAAGCCAACCTGGTCTACAGAGTGAGTTCCAGGACAGCCAGGGCTATACAGAGAAACCCTGTCTCAAAAAATATCAAATCCAAAAAAGAAAGAAAGAAAGAAAGAAAGAAAGAAAGAAAGAAAGAGAGAGAGAGAGAGAGAGAGAGAGAGAGAGAGAGAAAGAAAGAAAGAAAGAAAGAAAGAAAGAAAGAAAGAAAGAAAGAAAGAAAGAAAGAAAGAAAGAAAGAAAGAAAGAGAAAAAAGATAGAAACACCTTAAATTTACACAAAGATAACTTAAGGCTGCCTATATGTAAACTGTAAAACTAAATTTAAGAAGATCGCTCACAGAGGAAAATGCCTGAGTTAAGACACTAGTAAGATAGATACCAGAGTACTGTGAATCAATACATAAAAACATCTGTAAAAGAATCTTTGTCCAAAAGCTACAGCAGCTCTTAAACTTTGAAATATGAAAAACAATAGACAAACAAAAATATGAACAGACACATCACTGAAGAAGATATGCAGCTGACAAATGTATTGCATAGAAGACACTAAGAGCATTTGTAATTAGGAAAAAAGTCACCGCCATCCCACCCAAACAACCCCTCTGAACTGTAATGATGACTGTCCTGCTGAGATCTGCCCACTGCTGGAAGTGTGGCACACACATTAAAAAGGGGAACAAATACTTGCTGGTGGAAGTAAGGTCACCTCCAAGGAATGAAACCCTACTTGGCGCCACTAATAGTGCCAACAACCTGTGGCTAGATAGGTCATAGGTCACTCCATATGTTCTGACCACACAGAGTCACTTTCTTACAGATAGAACATTAAGTATAGGAAAGGTAACTTAAACTAAACCTGGGAACATGGCCTTAGGCAGATGACTGGTCCACAGTGATACCCACAGGAGGAAGTGATGTCAGGAATATGTGAAGACAATACTATTTATGATTTCTTGTCCTGCTCCAAAATCCAGAGAACCCATATCTAATGATGAGAAAAATTAATCTCATTGATGTTTTGTTGTTGCTGCTGTAGCTGTTAAGGTTCCGGTTGTTTTGAGATGAAGTCCCATATTGTGTGGCCTTGCTGGACTCATAAGCAGAGGCAGGGTAAGCCTTTGCATTCTGAGGGTTTGGATGAAAGGCATGTTTCACCAGCCTGGGTTGGGTTTTTGTTGTAGTAATTTCATTGTGGAGCTGAAAGATTGACGTTAGTGGGGAAGCTAAGAAAATCTTCATAAAGTCTTTACTTAATAGCATGCATAATTATCAGCTATTAATGATAGCAAATATACTACTACATTGAGGTAAGAGGTTTAAATAGGCATACAGTAATAAATGTTAAGGATGAATGGAAACTCTATCTTTAAAAAATAAAAATTCTGCAAAATTAAAGTCAAAAATTGAAGCAAAATTAAATTTTATCTTGAAACATCTTCATCAAAATTGATATATATAAGCTTTGTTTGTTCAACCTAGACCATCTCCACTGGTTGATTTTAGGCATATTGATTCCCCTTTTCCTCCACAAGATCCCCTCACTCATCACCATAGGAGACTCTGGAGGAGTGTCTGTCCTCCCTGTTGTTGAGGAAAAGGTCCAGGTTCTTCTGACTATTTTCTGAGTTGATGCTATCTTCCACTCAAGTTTACATTCCCGTGATGGTTCTTCTAGAATACTCCAGAAAGTGAACATGATTCTCAGTGAGTGAGTTGAAAAGCAGGAAGAAGATAAAGTTATAGAACACTATAAATTAAAATAGAATATATGAAAATAATTATTCAAATGAATGTAAAATGCAGATTCTCTTGGCTTTACTTAAACTCTTCATTACTCGTTACATTTCCATTCACTTTTAATTTACAATTTTTTTTTGCTAATTTTCCCTTGATAATCTTGGACCAATGTATAGCTTGCACCGAACAATTTCCTTCTCTACACTCTTCCACATTTCCTTCACTACCAGCCCACCCACCCTCTCCCATACCTGTGTCCATTAGTGTTATTTTGTAACTCAGTTTAACCACTGCTGTCAGGTGAAACCTGTATTTCCTTTGAAGGCAACCAGAATGCTTAATCCCAGTTAGTTTTAGCACAACAAAAGTTTTTAAGAAGAAATGCTTCAACATTTTCATATTACTATTTCATTTAGTATTTGAAATTACTTCTGTTTCATCATAATAGAATATATGGATATGTGGTACTATCCCATGTGCATTTCTGAACAATATTAATACATGTATCACTGAACAAACTGGAACCCACTTGATGCTGAATTGGGGGGGGTAATTTGGATTTTTATTTTTACCAATGGCATTAATGATATTACTTCACCTAAGTGAAGTAAAAGTCATGTAAACTTTCCTGAAATATCTTCATGATGCCTTTAAAACTATCTTATTTATTTTTGTTTATTTATTTACTAGATGAATAATGGCTTTTACAAGAGTTTCATAGTCACATCTATCTTATACTTTGTTTTCTTGACTTATTTTTGAAAGAAAGAAAATTCACTAAAAATATACGTAATGTATTTTAAAGTGGGAAATTGTAGAACTTTTCCCCTCGTATCAACAGAATATTACAATTTCAATTTATGTCTTGGTTCCAAGTTTGCATCAGCCTAGACACTTGACATGAATCACTGATATGGAATCATCTCAGACATTAAATGAGTGTCAATTTGTTTGTGATCCTGCTGTGTTCAGAGGGATTACAGCCAACTAGTTTCATAGACAATTGAGTATCTGCTCCTTAAATATGTGTGCACTCCACACTACAGAGCTAAGCGCCATAAGAATGAGGCACAATTACTCAGCATTGTTGCATGGTGAGAACAGCTGAAGAATACACAACACGTGTGGTTCTGATAATACATTATTATCAATACTATATTTGGCTTAATGGTTACAGGTTGCCAACAACTATCATACAACAGGAATGAATTGAGGTGGCAGACTGTTCACTGTTTCAAGCCTAGAATGGTCTCCTCCTTTTTCCCCCTTTCTACCTAGAAAACCACTTTTCTGAATCAACTCATGTGTCCTTCCTTTTTGACTATATAAAGTTGGCTTTCTATAATTTTATATCAGTTTATTTGGTGTGTGTGTGTGTGTGTGTGCACGTGCACACACACATGCTCAGATACACTTAGTATAGGTGTGAATGAACACTTAGTACAACTTGCAGAGTTGGCTCTCTCCTTCAACTATGGGGGAATTGAGAAGCAATCCACTGTCATCAGGATCTGCAAAGGGTACCTTCACCCACTAAGTTATCTAGCCTGCTTTGCCTGTGCTGTCCAATTATAACCACTAATGTTTGGGTCTGCCATTTCTGCTGACGTGAACTCCTTGGGAAGAAGCTGCCTTTATCATTGGCATGAATGCATACTGGAGGCCAGCCCCTCTGAATTGAACAACTTGGGCATGCTTCTTGGGAAGAAGGAGGAGGAGGAGGATGTCCAGCTGCTGTATGCTGATGATAATAGCAACATTAGTTAATGAGTGAATAAAACACAGAAGGGCACGATGAGAAAATGCATTGGAAAGCATATTTTATAAAGGCAAAGGATAAAATGTCTTCAACTGGAAGAAAGAGAAAAAAACGTCATCAAGGGAACTGTCTTGATATAGTGTGTGTGAAAGGGGAAACAGGTTTCATTCCTCAGCAGCCTCTCCAGAACATTCTCACATCAGATGTGTATGCCCTGGGCGATCCTCTCCTGCCTGTTGGCTTGGCAGAATGACTCACTTGGATAAAATACTACAGATGTAAAAAGCTTCCTTCCAGGATTAGGTTACAAGAATATCACGACTTATATTTTATTCACTCTCCCTATCACTTAGGAAGAGGCCAGATGGCACCCTGTGAGCCGGCCTATAGATAAGCCTCAAGCAATGAACTGCTGGCTCCAGCCAACATCCAAGGGAAGCCGGGGTCTTGCAACAATCACAGGAAAGGGTCTGGGACTGGGTTGTTCTCCAGCCAGCTGTGACATGACTGCAGCTCCAGCTGAGACCAAGCTCAGATGTTATGTGAGATTCAGAGCCTGGGGCACCTGGACGAGCTGCAGCTGGGTTTCTGCCTCGCAGAAATTAGTAGGCAATAAATGTGTGTTGCTTTCAGGCACAGAATTTTGATGTAATTTGTTACATTGCAATATTTGACTAACATATCAAGCCAGGAATTTTAGATACATGTTCTGGTCTATTGTCCGTAATAGACTACATGTTATTATTAGATTGACTGATAGGAAAACAAAAGCTCAGATTATATAGCCTTTCTAAAAATACCTAGTGAGCAGAAAATGAGTTCTAATGTGTGTTTTTCCAGTGACCACAGAGGAGGAAATATGAACTAAATGAACTGAAGGTTTAAAGAAGAATGCACTCTGGATTCACCCTGCATATTCACAAATACAACAATCACATAAGAGTGTGTTATACATGCTCACCCCTTCAACCTTCTTTCTATAACAAACCCTCTTCCTCCTCTCCAGCTAGTAATGGACACCTGATGTCTGAAACCATTATGTAGCTAATGTTCTTCTGATTCATGAAACTCTACCCCACTTATTATTGCATAATACTTCTGAAGTTCTCAGCTATATCTTGAGTTCACCTGTTCTTTCACCTAGCATCTCTTTCCAATGTCAATAACTAGCAATTTCCTCATGCCTGTATATACATGTAATAATAATAATTAAAGATGAAGTCATGAATTTGAGAAGAAGCAGGGAACATAGGAAGAATTGGAGGGTAGATAATTGAGGAAATGATATATAGTATTCGTGCTTGAAATTTATATGGACCCATATCTTATAAGTACACACAACCAGCTGAGCCGATTTGATATTGCTTGTATGTGTATATATTCAGAAATGACCATTTGGAATTGGTTAACCTGTCTGGAATTTCCTGTAGACTTGCAAAATATTGTGATAAAACCTAGAACTTGATTTAAACTGTGTTATCACTACCTCTCTTCAGTCTTTATCCCTAGCAACTCCCTTATTCCTCTATACTTGGCTGCACTATCCAGACACCTACAATCTTGAGTAGAAACTCCCTTCAAGCCTGAACAGACTGATGTTTCTGCCAAGAGGACCATACAATGGTCTAGTAGGTACAAACCCTTCTGTCTTCCATTGTAGGTTACTGTAGCTTCCTCTCACAGGAACCAGGCACCATTCTCTAGCGTCCTCCAGATATGAAGAGCAAACAATGAGGGTGTAAAGTGAACTCACAGGAGTACTAATCAAAGGTCTCTGATCCCTAACCATCTCATGAAGGCAGGAGTCACAGCACAGCACTTTCAATATAATCACCTTCACCATCATTTCCTGGCTTCATCTTTCCACATCAAAAAATTTTCTGGCCAGAGGATCTCAGTCATGGAACTTTGACTGATTTTCCTTAGAAAATCTGCTATAGTCTAGCACTCTGATGAAACTTGGATTTTTAACACCAACTTATAGCACTAGTCGGATTTTGCTTCAGAGGGACTCAGGAACTCTGTGTGATAATGGAGTTTGGAGGTGATGACAGAAACAGACATGATAAACAGCTATTGAATACTAAGCTCTCTGCAAGAGAGATACAAGAACCAAGGCATAAACATAGGAAGGCTGTCTTCAGAGTCATGGCAGAAGTTCATCAGTAGGAGTGAATGACTATCAGAAGCAACAGGGCCTTCCTTAAGAACTAAAACAATAAAAGTCTGCTCCATAAGAGAAATAGGAATTCAGAAGAAATGCATTTGAAGAGGAAATGGTGTTTTCCAGCTCGTGGATCTCTGGAGCAAAGTTACAATAGTATTGTGTATACATGATCATCAAGGAATTAGAAAACAGACTTCAGGGTTAACACTTGCAACACTATTTGCACAACCATGTTTAACCCACTGAAGTCATAATGGTTACATTAGAAAAATATTTGTAATAGTAGGAAAAGGCTGTCAGGAAAGTTCCTCCCAGAGGACAGAGAGGAGATGGTGGAAACAGAAATGCAAAATACATCACCAAGACAAGATACATATAAGTTGTGTGATCTCAAAATGATAGAATACCCAGATTATGGGGCAAAGGTGATATGAAGAAGGGGACATTTGAGACGTGGAGTCAATTGAGAGACCTAGAAAGTAGGTGCCATTTATATGTTAGTTTTTGCTACAACACAAGTTTTGAAGCTTACACTTGTTAGGATAAAAATAGGGGGTCAAGATGATAAAGAAGTCTGATAAATCCTGAAGGTTCGATGGAGGCAAGCATTTTTCTTAATTTTTTATTTTTTTAATTGCTTATTTATCATCAGTTGTGACTTCTCCAGAAATGCTTTTCAATTGAGGTAGAAGACATTGTTCCATGAAAGGTCTTTGAAAGGTAGGCATAGAGGAAAGTCACAGTGGAAAGAGTCAGGGAAAAGACCCATCCCTAATGACTAATGAAGTTGAACATTTTTTAAGATGCTTCTCCGCCATCCGAAGTTCTTCAGGTGAGAATTCTTTGTTTAACTCTGTACCCCATTTTTTAATAGGGTTGTTCGGTTTTCTGGAGTCTAACTTCTTGAGTTCCTTATATATATTGGATATTAGCCCTCTATCTGATGTAGGATTGGTGAAGATCTTTTCCCAATTTGTTGGTTGCCGATTTGTCCTCTTGATGGTGTCCTTTGCCTTACAGAAACTTTGTAATTTTATGAGGTCCCATTTGTCAATTCTTGCTCTTAGAGCATACGCTATTGGTGTTCTGTTCAGAAACTTTCTCCCTGTACCGATGTCCTCAAGGGTCTTCCCCAGTTTCTTTTCTATTAGCTTCAGAGTGTCTGGCTTTATGTGGAGGTCCTTGATCCATTTGGCTTTGAGCTTAGTACAAGGAGACAAGGATGGATCAATACCCATTCTTCTGCATGCTGACCTCCAGTTGAACCAGGCAGAGAAGCATCTTAAAAAATGCTCAACTTCATTAGTCATTAGGGAAATGCAAATCAAAACAACGCTGAGATTTCTTCTTACACCAGTCAGAATGGCTAAGATTAAAAATTCAGGAGACAGCAGGTGATGGAGAGGGTGTGGAGAAAGAGGAACACTCCTCCACTGCTGGTGGGGTTGCAAATTGGTACAACCACTCTGGAAATCAGTCTGGCGGTTCCTCCGAAAACTGGGCACCTCACTTCCAGAAAATCCTGCTATACCACTCCTGGGCATATACCCAGAGGATTCCCCACCATGTAATAAGGATACATGCTCTACTATGTTCATAGCAGCCCTATTTATAATTGCCAGATGCTGGAAAGAACCCAGGTATCCCTCAACAGAAGAGTGGATGCAAAAAATGTGGTATATCTACACAATGGAGTACTATTCAGCCATTAGAAACAATGAATTCATGAAATTCTTAGGCAAATGGATGAAGCTAGAGAACATCATACTAAGTGAGGTAACCCAGACTCAAAAGGTGAATCATGGTATGCACTCACTAATGAGTGGATATTAACCTAGAAAACTGGAATACCCAAAACATAATCCACACATCAAATGAGGTACAGGAAGAAAGGAGGAGTGGCCCCTGGTTCTGGAAAGACTCAGTGAAGCATTATTCGGCAAAACCAGAACGGGGAAGTGGGAAGGGGTGGGTGGGAGGACAGGGGAGGAGAAGGGGGCTTACGGGACTTTCGGGGAGTGGGGGGCTAGAAAAGGGGAAATCATTTGTAATGTAAATAAATTATATCGAATAATAAAAAAATTTTTTAAAAATCCAAATAAAAAAAAAAGAAGACCCATCCCTTCTGTTGGCTATACCACATCAGTCATGCAAATGGGCAATTAGGAAAAGGCAGAGGGTGGGTATCTTACTCCACAGGGCTCCAGATGGGAATGGAAGGATGACAGGCAAGACTGAGAAAGCAGATTCCTGAAAGGTGACAGTGTCCTTCCGCGGTAGCACAGAGAGTTACAAGCAAGCTCAGGACTGTGCACCTAGTTACATTCACAATGAGTTCGTAGTATAGCTGTTCTTGTGTACACAGAGAACAGCTTTTTCTTGCAGCCATCTGCTGTCTGAGACTCCTAAAATTGTTCTGCTTCCTATGTCACAATAGCCTCTGAGCCCTGGGAAAGGAAATGTGAAACAAATTCTCCTTTAAGGGCTGAGTTTTGTATAGTCTTGAGTGGGGGGGGGGGGGTTGTGGATCTAGGAGTTGGTGGCAGGCTATGACTGTTAGGATTCTGTCTAAACTCCACCCCACAGTTACCTGGCAACAGCCAGGTAGGACTGGACCGCTATAAAAGGGGCTGCTTGCCCCCTCCTCTCTCTTAGTCTCTTACTCTTGTCTCTCTTTCTTGCCTCTTCCTCTCTTGGGCTCTCCTCTCTCCCCATTCTCTTCTCCCCTCCCTCCACGTGGTCATAGTTTGCCTCTCCTTCTCTATTCTCTCCTTTCTGCCTTTCTCTGCCTCTACTATCCCATTAACTCCCCTCCCTATGCCCTAAATGAACTCTATGTCATGTGTGTGTGTAGTCGTTCATGGGGAAGGGATGCCTCGTTATGGGCCCACTGAGGCACCCCTTTCCCCACACCTCACCACACACCCCATAGAACATACTCTTTACCTCTTTATCTCTTTATAAACACATCAATGACTGTGATAAAAATGCATTGTATGAAACTCTCAAGGAACTAATTAAAAAGAAAACAAATGGAGTGTTTGTAGAATAAACTCAAAGGTAGGGGAAAGGCTGGATTTAAGATTTACACATGTGCAGCTTCTGTTAGAAGGAACATAACTGTTGGGATTTCCTTCCAAGTACTTATTTGCTCTATCCCAAGAAAAAGTGTGACATATTCCTAATTGTGGAACTGTGATGAAGAACAATTTTTTCTTAAGGCTGTATCTTTCCTGTATCTATAAGGTAAGAGCTCCTCCTAGGAAAGAAGTCATCTCTGCTACTTTCCCACAACTGGAGCAGGCCGCAACCAGGCACGAAATTGCAACCAGTTGTGATGTTCTGGTCTGCTTGCCTCGTGTGCTAAGCCACATGATACAGCATGACTGCCATCCATCATTTTATCCGCCATCTGCCATTTGGGAAGAGATGAAGAAATGAAGGTTTCCCCAATGCATCTGAGGGAATTGACAGAATATTCAAACCTCCTGACATCTCAATTTTTTTTGCCTGTTTCAGTTATAACCCATATCTAGAAAAGTATCTAATTAGAGAAATGATCCTTGCGAGACAGATTTCATGAACATCGCGAGCTTGGATCTTCACTCTTTGGGTGTCTAATGAATGGCAAAGTACTAGCCAAGTAGAATACATAATTAAGCCACAAAGAACAAACTAGATCCAGCTCTACTAGCCAAGGAAAGCTTGGCAGTGACAGAAAATTTTAATTCCAGCCTGATTTGTGATTTAAAAGCATATATGAAGATGGATAAAATTGGGCATATTATTTAGAGCAGAAGAAAATATTGAAGTCTGCCAGTTGAATAAGATTCACAATGGTCTCAAGAAGTTTATATTTGGAGTAATTTATTTAAAAGCTTTCTTCAATAAATCAAAATCATGCTTTCTTGTATATATCCAATTAGTTCCTTGATTTGGAATCATGAATATATATATATATATATATATATATATATATATATATATATATATATATATATGTATAGGTATAGGTACATATATGTATATGTATATGCTATTGATGGCATAAGCCAGTGATCCAGCCCCATACAAATAAAGTTTTAAGTGATCTTTCTTTATTTTTAACTACAGGTATATGAAATCCAATCTGATACTCAAATTAACTTTATATAATACATAAGAGCCTCTGAAATTTCTATTTCTGCAAATGATACTGTTGCCATAGTAACTAATGTACTTCCAAAGACAGAAAAGTGTATGCCAGACTTTCCCTCTTCAAAAGCAAAAATTAAAGTAAATAACAACAAATCACAGTCATTTTATTAAAAGATCATTTTCTCAAAAATGGTATTATCAGCCTCTCATACTCCTTTGAAGAAATAATGTCTTGTTCCCCAACTTTGTATATTTTCAGTCATTGTCACAAACTAAAAGGTCATTGGATAGTATGCTCACAGAGTCATGAAGGACTCACCGCGTAACTAAAAGTGAAGTCATGATTACATTGCAAACTACAGGTTACATGGCCTGTGTTTCTTGAGATAACTAGTTAATTAATAATAATGAGGACCTTTATCTCATGTACGGGGCAGGTGTCTGAATAGCATTATATCTGACATAGTGAAATAATGTTAAATCTACTCAAGATTGTATATGTGTTATGCATGTGCATATATGTATTACATATACATATATGCATGAGATATATTGGCAGGAGAAAGTGGAGGTCAGAGAACTGTGTGAGTTCTCCCCTTCTACCTTGAGACAAAGTCTCTTTGTTTCCCACTCTTCTATGCATGAACTGCCTGGTGAGCTTCCGGTGTTCTCCTGTATTTGCCTCCCATCTCAGTCTAAGAGTATCGGCATCTTAGATGTGCGCTGTGCTGTTCAGGTTTATTTGGGTTCTCGGACCTCAAAATTGAATGCATGTACTTGAGTAGTGAGACTCTTATGTGCTAAAACTTAGATTCTTAGACTTTCAGTGTCAGGAAACTCAAAGAAACCCTTGTTATGCAATCATAAGTCAGTGAACAAGCATAAATCGCAAATCAATTTCCTAGTTCTTAATTTATTCAATGACTGCTTTGGGTGTAAAAAAGTGTTTTGAGCAAACATTTACTTAATGGAGCATATTAGACCAATTTATCTTCTTTTCCGCCGTGTTGAATCATATGGTGTAAGAGGTAACAGCAGTTTATACATTTATTTTTTTCTTTTTTTTATTCGATATAATTTATTTACATTTCAAATGATTTCCCCTTTTCTAGCCCCCCCACTCCCCGAAAGTCCCGTAAGCCCCCTTCTCTTCCCCTGTCCTCCCACCCACCACTTCCCACTTCCCCGTTCTGGTTTTGCTGAATACTGTTTCACTGAGTCTTTCCAGAACCAGGGGCCACTCCTCCTTTCTTCTTGTATCTCATTTGATGTGTGGATTATGTTTTGGGTATTCCAGTTTTCTAGGTTAATATCCACTTATTAGTGAGTGCATAGCATGATTCACCTTTTGAGTCTGGGTTACCTCACTTAGTATGATATTCTCTAGCTCCATCCATTTGCCTAAGAATTTCATGAATTCATTGTTTCTAATGGCTGAATAGTACTCCATTGTGTAGATATACCACATTTTTTGCATCCACTCTTCTGTTGAGGGATACCTGGGTTCTTTCCAGCATCTTGCAATTATAAATAGGGCTGCTATGAACATAGTAGAACATGTATCCTTATTACATGGTGGGGAGTCTTCTGGGTATATGCCCAAGAGTGGTATAGCAGGATCTTCTGGAAGTGAGGTGCCCAGTTTTCGGAGGAACCGCCAGACTGATTTCCAGAGTGGTTGTACCAATTTGCAACCCCACCAGCAGTGGAGGAGTGTTCCTCTTTCTCTACACCCTCTCCAACACCTGCTGTCTCCTGAATTTTTAATCTTAGCCATTCTGACTGGTGTAAGATGAAATCTTAGGGTTGTTTTGATTTGCATTTCCCTAATGACTAATGAAGTTGAGCATTTTTTAAGATGCTTCTCCGCCATCCGAAGTTCTTCAGATGAGAATTCTTTATTTAACTCTGTACCCCATTTTTTAATAGGGTTGTTTGGTTTTCTGGAGTCTAACTTCTTGAGTTCTTTATATATATTGGATATTAGCCCTCTATCTGATGTAGGATTGGTGAAGATCTTTTCCCAATTGGTTGGTTGCCGATTTGTCCTCTTGATGGTGTCCTTTGCCTTACAGAAACTTTGTAATTTTATGAGGTCCCATTTGTCAATTCTTGCTCTTAGAGCATACGCTATTGGTGTTCTGTTCAGAAACTTTCTCCCTGTACCGATGTCCTCAAGGGTCTTCCCCAGTTTCTTTTCTATTAGTTTCAGAGTGTCTGGCTTTATGTGGAGGTCCTTGATCCATTTGGATTTGAGCTTAGTACAAGGAGACAAGGATGGATCAATTCGCATTCTTCTGCATGCTGACCTCCAGTTGAACCAGCACCATTTGTTGAAAAGGCTATCTTTTTTCCATAGGATGTTTTCAGCCTCTTTGTCGAGGATCAAGTGGCCATAGGTGTGTGGGTTCATTTCTGGATCTTCAATCCTGTTCCATTGATCCTCCTGCCTGTCACTGTACCAATACCATGCAGTTTTTAACACTATTGCTCTGTAGTATTGCTTGAGGTCAGGGATACTGATTCCCCCAGATTTTCTTTTGTTGCTGAGAATAGTTTTAGCTATCCTGGGTTTTTTGTTGTTCCAGATGAATTTGATAATTGCTCTTTCTAACTCTGTGAAGAATTGAGTTGGGATTTTGATGGGTATTGCATTGAATCTGTATAGTGCTTTAGGCAAAATGGCCATTTTAACTATATTGATTCTACCGATCCATGAGCATGGGAGGTTTTCCCATTTTTTGAGGTCTTCTTCCATTTCCTTCTTCAGAGTCTTGAAGTTCTTGTCATACAGATCTTTCACATGTTTGGTAAGAGTCACCCCAAGATACTTTATACTGTTTGTGGCTATTGTGAAGGGGGTCATTTCCCTAATTTCTTTCTCAGCCTGCTTATCCTTTGAGTATAGGAAGGCCACTGATTTGCTTGAGTTGATTTTATAACCTACCACTTTGCTGAAGTTGTTTATCAGCTGTAGGAGCTCTCTAGTGGAGTTCTTTGGGTCACTTAGGTAGACGATCATGTCGTCGGCAAATAATGATAGTTTGACTTCTTCCTTTCCAATTTGTATCCCTTTGACCTCCTTATGTTGTTGAATTGCCCGAGCTAGTACCTCAAGTACAATATTGAAAAGATAAGGAGAAAGGCGGCAGCCTTGTCTGGTCCCTGATTTCAGTGGGATTGCTTCAAGTTTCTCTCCATTTAGTTTGATGCTGGCTACCGGTTTGCTGTATATTGCTTTTACTATGTTTAGGTATGGGCCTTGAATTCCGGTTCTCTCCAAGACTTTAAGCATGAAAGATGCTGAATTTTGTCAAATGCTTTTTCAGCATCCAATGAAATGACCATGTGGTTTTGTTCTTTGAGTTTGTTTATGTAGTGGATTGTATTGATGGATTTCCATATATTGAACCAACCCTGCATTCCCGGGATAAAGCCTACTTGATCATGGTGGATGATTGTTTTGATGTGTTCTTGGATTCGGTTGGCAAGAATTTTATTGAGTATTTTTGCATCGATGTTCATAAGGGAAATTGGTCTGAAGTTCTCTTTCTTTGTTGGATCTTTGTGTGGCTTTGGTATCAGCGTAATTGTGGCTTCATAGAAGGAATTGGGTAGTGTTCCTTCTGTTTCTATTTTGTGGAATAGTTTGAAGAGTATTGGTGTTAACTCTTCTTTGAAGGTCTGGTAGAATTCTGCACTGAAGCCATCTGGTCCTGTGCTTTTTTTGGTTGGAAGACTTTCTATGACTCCTTCTATTTCTTTAGGCATTATGGGACTGTTTAGATGGTCTAGTTGGTCCTGATATAATTTTGGTATTTGGTACCTGTCAAGGAAATTGTCCATTTCCTCCAGATTCTCCAGTTGTGTTGAGTACAGGCTCTTGTAGTAGGATCTGATGATTTTTTGGATTTCCTCAGTTTCCGTTGTTATATCAACCTTTTCATTTCTAAGTTTGTTAATTTGGATACTTTCTCTGTGCCCTTTGGTCAGTCTGGCTAAGGGTTTATTTATCTTGTTGATTTTCTCAAAGAACCAGCTCCTGGTTTTGTTGATTTTTTGTATGGTTCTCTTTGTTTCTACTTGATTGATTTCGGCCCTGAGTTTGATGATTTCCTGCCTTCTACTCCTCCTGGGCGAAATAGCTTCTTTTTGTTCTAGGGCTTTCAGGTGTGTCATTAAGCTGGTAATGTATGCTCTCTCCATTTTCTTTTTGGAGGCACTTAGGGCTATGAGTTTTCCTCTTAGCACTGCTTTCATTTTGTCCCATAGATTTGGGTATGTTGTGTTTTCATTTTCATTGTGTTCTAAAAAGTCTTTAATTTCTTTCTTTATTTCTTCCTTGACCAAGGTATCATTGAGTAGAGTTTTGTTCAGTTTCCACGTGTATGTGGGTTTTCTGTTGTTTCTGTTGCTATTGAAGACCACTTTTACTCCATAGTGATCAGATAGGAGGCATGGGATTAGTTCGATCTTCTTATATTTGTTGAGGTCTGTCTTGTGACCAATTATATGGTTGATTTTGGAGAAGGTACCATGAGGTGCTGAGAAAAAGGTATATTCTTTTGTTTTAGGACAGAATGTTCTATATATATCTGTTAAATCTAGTTGGTCCAAAGCTTCAATTAGTTTCATTGTGTCCCTATTTAGTTTCTGTTTTCCTGATCGGTCCATTGAGGAAAGTGCAGTGTTGAAGTCATCCACAATTATTGTGTTAGGTGCAATGTGTGCTTTTAGTTTTAATAAAGTTTCTTTTACAAAAGAGGGTGCCCTTGCATTTGGGGCATAGATGTTCAGGATTGAGAGTTCTTCTTGTTGTATTTTTCCTTTGACCAGCAAGAAGTGTCCCTCAGGGTCTCTTTTGATGACTTTTGGTTGAAAGTCAATTTTATCTGATATTAAAATGGCTACTCCGGCTTGTTTCCTGAGACCATTTGCTTGTAAAATTGTCTTCCAGCCTTTTACTCTAAGGTAGTGTTTGTCTTTGACCCTGAGGTGTGTTTCCTGTAAGCAGCAAAATGTAGGGTCCTGTTTACGTATCCATTCAGTTAGTCTGTGTCTTTTTATTGGGGCATTAAGTCCATTGATGTTAAGAGATATTAAGGAATAGTGATTGTTACTTCCTATCATTTTTGACGTTATTTTTTAAATTTGAATGCTTAACTTCTTTTGGGTTTGATGAAAGGTTACTATCTTGCTTTTTCCAGGGTGAAGTTTCCCTCCTTGTATTGGTGTTGTCCTCCTATTATCCTTTTTAGGGCCGTGTTTGTGGATATATATTGGGTAAACTTGGTTTTGTCATGAAATATCTTAGTTTCTCCATCTATGGTGATTGAGAGTTTTGCTGGATATAGTAGTTTTGGTTGGCATTTGTGTTCTCTTAGTGTCTGCATGAGATCTGCCCAGGACCTTATAGCCTTCATAGTCTCAGGTGAAAAGTCTGCTGTGATTCTGATAGGTCTTCCTTTATATGTTACTTGGCCTTTTTCTCTTACTGCCTTTAGTATTCTTTCTTTGTTTAGAACATTTGGTGTTTTGATTATTATGTGACGGGAAGTATTTCTGTTCTGGTCCAGTCTGTTTGGAGTTCTGTAGGCTTCTTGTATATTCATGGGCATCTCTCTCTTTAGGTTAGGGAAGTTTTCTTCCATAATTTTATTGAAGATATTTGCTGGCCCTTTAAGCTGTAAATCTTCACTCTCATCTATGCCTATAATCCTTAGGTTTGGCCTTCTCATTGTGTCCTGGATTTCCTGGATATTTTGGGTTACAAGCTTTTTGCATTTTGCATTTTCTTTAACTGTTGAGTCCATGGATTCTATGGAATCTTCAGCATCTGAGATTCTTTCTTCTATCTCTTGTATTCTGTTGTTGATATTTGCATCTCTGTCCCCTGATTTCTTCCCAAGGCTTTCTATCTCCAAAGTTGTCTCCCTTTGAGTTTTCTTAGTTGTTTCTACTTCTGATTTTAGATCCTGGATGGTTTTTCTTAGCTCCTTCACTTGCATGTTTGTGTTTTCCTGTAATTCTTTAAGAGATTTTTGTGTTTCCTCTTTCATGAGCTCAGCCAGTTGACCAAAGTTTTCCTGTATTTCTTTAAGAGATTTTTGTGTTTCGTCTTTCATGACCTCAGCCTGTTGAGCAAAGTTCTCCTGTATTTCTTTAAGTGTTTTTTGCATTTCCTCCTTGTTGGCTTTTGTATTCTCCTGGATTTCTTTCAATGATTTTTGTGTTTCCCTTGCAAGGGCTTCTAACTTTTGATCCATTTTCTCCTGAATTTCTTTAAGTATGTCCTTCATGTGTTCCTGTACCAGCATCATGACAAGTGATTTTAAATCCAGATCTTGTTTTACTTGTGTGATGGGGTATCCAGGACATGTTGGTAGAGGAGAATTGGGTTCAGATGTTGCCATATTGCCTTGATTTCTGTTAGTGACGTTCCTGTGTTTGCCTTTTGCCATCTAGTTCTCACTGGTGTTAGTTTGTCTTGTCAGTGCTGGACTCACCAGTGCAAGCTGCCCCTTCCCAGTTGGCCTCTGGTGCACAGCTTACCTCCTGCACTGCTTGTAGACAGGGTGCTGCTGCCCAGGCTGTTCAGATCCCAAAGCAGGCACCCGAAGGCTCCCGCTGGGGCCCGCTGGATTCACTGGAGCACACTTATTTCTCCCAGCTGGCCGCCCGGAAGCCCAGCTAGCCACTTGCAGGAGTTGGAGATGTGGTGCTGCTGCCCAGGCTGATCTGGATCCGGAAGCGGAGAGAGTAGAGCTGAGGGTTTCCGCCTGAGGCCTTGCCCCAGATTGTGTCTGTGGACCAGATGGAGCCTGTGTGCACCCCCAGGGAGTGCCAATGGTGTATGCTGCTGTGACCTCCCCTGTGTTCCGCTTACTCCTCTGGGCAGCCGATCCGCCAACCGGGCTGTCGCACACAAGGTTAGCCTGGCCGCCCAGTCCCTGAGTCCAGGCAAAAGCCTGGGAGGCCAAGGTCCGAGCAAAGTTCCCCTAGGGCTATGACTGTTAATTGGGTCAGCCAGGTGACTAGGATGGCGGGCGTGCGCGCCTGAGCTCCCTGAAAGCGCTGGGAGAGTCTGCTGTGCTAACAATCACCTGGGAGGGTTGACTCACAGATGGCCCACCAAGCCGCCCAGTTCTTGGGGTCAGTCCTGTGCCTTTTGGGGCCTAGACCCCCGCTTTGTTAGCCTCAGGCTATGCCTGCTACAGGTCTGCCCGCCAGAGCTCTCTGTCGTCCTGCAGGCAAAATGGCGGCGGCGTGCACGCAGGCCTGGGCAAAAAACCTCCTGGCTGGGTTGGCACCCCATGGCCCCCCGACCAGCCCAGGGCCTGGGTGCAGGCCAACGCCCGTCGGGCTCAGACCACCGCGGTGTTGACCTCAGATTATGTTTGTGTACCTCAGTCTGTCCGATCCCTGGAGTATGGAACCAAGATGGATGCACCTCTCCTGACTGGTGGGAGGCCGAGTTCTGAAGTCAGTTTATACATTTATATTTAACAAATATAACAATTTTGAGTTTACCTTTGGCTTTTATATTATGAAATAAAGGATCCAGGGCAAATATTATAATACGGATTTTGGATAGTTCAATATGTCCTACTTCAATAACCTATGGTAAACTAATTAAAATTGACCCTTCAATTTAACACGTTCTTCCTCATCCTGACAAAAATCCTCTCACATGGTCACTTGATATTTCAAATATTTTTTGTCATTAAAATACTGATTCAGTACTCACTGTGCTAATTGGTGAATCAGTATTTTATTTTTCCCATTCAGAAATGACAATTCCAATGAACATTCCAATATTGGAAGCACTCTTTCCTATTTTATGTGAGCTACTAACTTCTAAGTGTATTAAATGAAACTCTCTGTGGTTTTGTGTAATTCATCCTAATGTCATCCATAACTGGAATTAAACATGAAATAACCACAATGGAGAAAAATAAATTTACATATCAAAGAAGTGAAAACAGCATCTTTATATGACTAGTTGCTCAATAGGAAGAAACAGATTTTTTTTTAAAGCAAACATAAGTATAACTTAAGACATTCAATGATAACATAGCACAAAGGAAAATTAGATTTAGATACTGGTCAGATGAATGATATGCATGCATTCTTAGAATGCTTGACATAAAAATAGTATGTAAACTGGGTGAAAATTATGAAATTACTTTTATTTGTTGGAATAAAATGGATATGGTGAAATGAGCAGGGAGCAGATTGCAAAGGATTCTGCATCTAAATATTCATATTGCATTCCTACATGTGTCCTATAATGAGCAGAGCCATTTCAAAAACATCAATAGAGTATGAACACAAAGACATTCATCCTCATGGTTACTACTGCTATTAAAAGATTCTGACTCTAATCCAACACAATTGGCCATATCGTTCCTAGGAATCGCTAAATGTTGATTGTTATAAATACCACTCATAAGAAATTATTAGTGTTTTCTATCACATGTGAAAACAAGGTCCTTGGCTCCACATTGGGGCAGTCCAACCTATCAGAAATCCAGCCAAGCCCAGGTGATATTCTGGTTTTGCCACACAGGCTAGAGAGCTGACAGCTGATTGAAGGCCAAGGCCCCACTGTAATGAGTCTCTCCAGTGCTGAATCCATCACTGCCACCCTCACAAACATCAAAACTTGGCACCTCCCATTAGGAACTATTTAACCTATAAGACTGCATGGTGCAAGGGCTGGAAAGCTGTCAAGAAGAAAGCATGTAATAATGAAAACGTCTTCAACGGAGCTGCAAGACTGAGTGTTGCATCTGTCTCAACAAAAAGCACCCTGAGGACTGAGGCGATCAACAAGAGCTTACTCACACATTTAGCTTATAGGGTGATTACTTAAAATTCTTTTTGTAGAATTCCCGGAGTTTTAATACAGGAATCAGAACTAAAGCATACAAATCTATAAATACAAACTATATACTTGATTATCTAGTGTTTAAATAAACTAATGAAAGCATATGAAGACAAAGTGTGAGCCCTGTTCATGATTACTGAGAGAGTTTAAAATAAAAGTGAAATTTTAGAAAAGACACAAATTGTTCCAAATATACTAAAGATGGTCAAAAGTCATACACCCAGGTAAGGTATGATCTGCAGGATAAATGGAGATAAACATGTACAGATCTCCTATATCTGGAAGTTCCCCCAAAAGTTCCAGTGACTATTCCAAACAATATACTCTACATAGGAATGAAGACTGGTGCCTCTGGTTTGAGGCATGTGAGAGTAGGCCTAGGTTGTGCACGTTTTCTTTCCTGACATCCTGATATTTCCAACCATGCTAGTATCATCAAACGGTATGTACCTGGAACTCCAACCACCAGCAGAAGCCTATATTCAATGTGCATTTGGGAAAAAAACAATTATAAATGGCTGCTGAGTTCATGAAGCTAATTTGTGGCTAAAATACAAGTTAACAGATAATAGCAACTTAGCAGGTAATATTGAGAGGCTTTACTGAGCCTTAGGAAAATAGTTGCTGTCAGGAACGAACTAGCAAACAAGAGTATGTGGCACTTGACAGCTAAGGTGCTGTGTTAGGCAGCATAGAGAGAGTTATATAAAGAGCTCCTTGAAGATGAACAGACACAGGGTTTTGTCATGGCTCATTCTAAAGCATGGATTCTTAACTGGAACAGGGTTTACAGCATAGAAAAATGTTCATAGAAACAAGAAAGGTGCTTGTTTATTCCAATAGGGCCATGCTGCATAGGCAAGCATCTAAGATACTGACAGAAGACTCAATGAAGCTCCCAGTGATGAAGGATACATTTTTTTACCAAGGCCATGGGGGCATCAGATAGTGCTAAATGTGTAGGTGGAGGTCTCGAGGTCACAGTTCTACACAAAAGTTACTCTGAGGTAGAAATAACCATGCTTTTGTTAGCCAGTGTTATATGATTTATGGAAAAAAACATAGAAGCTTTAATGAAGCAGGGCCTCTGGAAGTTTAAGAAGTATTTAGGAGTGTGTGGTGTGTGTGTGTGTGTGTGTGTGTGTGTGTACTGTGTAACAACAATGAAAGGAAAAGTCATTAATTTCAAAGAAAGCAAGGGCTGGAGAACATGAGAGAGTTTGGAGGAATTAAAGGGAAGAAAAAATTATATAACTACATTATAATCTCATATTATAAAAATACACATTTACTGGTAAGATGGCTCAGAGGTTAAGAGCACTGACTGTTCTTCCAAAGGTCTTGAATTCAAATCCCAGCAACCACATGAAGACTCACAGCCATCCATAGTAAGAACTGATGCCTTCTTCTGGTGTGCCTGAAGACAGCTACTTACATATAACAATAAATAAACCATTTTAAAAATACATATTATTTAAAATAAAATTTCATATTCAACCAAGTCTTATGTTCAGTAAGCTTAATATCTTCTGTCAGATTATTTGGCATTATTTTGATCAAATTTCCACCCAATGGTTGATTCAAGTCCACCACTAAAGCGAACATCAGAAACACCATTTTCAATCAGTAAAAGGGATAATCAGATTGTGAACAAGAGCTTAATATGACTATTACTTCACACAGATAAACCGTGTCTCTGTAAAAACAAATGATTTGATTTCATTAAGTTAGCTTGCCAACTAAATGCAGGAAGCCATTTAAAAAATTCTTCCTTGCTTTATGTGCTCTTACTTACATCATAAAAATGAGGTAACATTTTTACTGTCTATGAATTAGTGCAATATTTTACATTTCTGTCTCTCAAGCAGTAACATTAAACTGTCACTTTGGTTGTTCAATAGCCTACTGGCAAATATATGCACATGGTCAGACATATCGCATACACATGCAGTTTTAAAATGTCAGCCCACTTACATCAATCATGTAGAATTTACTGACTTAATTCCAGTTTGAGTAGAAAGGAAAACAGGCAGTAGGGCTTTCTTACAACTTTTCACACTCTTCATACAACTTCAAACTTCTTGTCATAAAAAACAAATTGATCCACATCATGTCACACTGATAAACAAATAGCCCAAGGAGATATCAAGGGAACCAAATTGTCCCAGAGTATGTACATCTCTGATATTTTGAAATTTAAAGAAAAGGAAACTAACTCCTTTTAAAATCGCAGAGGATGTTTAATTACTTTTTTCTTGTTCTCACATTTTCTGAATACCTGTATAAGCAGAAATATTTATGTTCATGATTGTCTGATTCCCTGAAACATAATCATAAGTATAAATTGTCCCATATGTTGTATAGTTGCATTTTTTAAGAAAAAATATAATTAGGTTAGCAAATGTACTCTGCTAAATCACTAAATGACAATAAATAGCATATACTGTATAAATCTGCAATTCACTACCAAAAAACTTAACAAATATAAACTGTTCACAAAAATTAAATTTGCCTCCCAGGAAATTTATAGATTAATGATCATTTTTGACATTATAGCACTAAGCTTATACTTTAAGTCAATATTCGAGTCTCCATTGCACACCTGCTCTCAAAAATCAAAGGCTTTAGACAGACCGGTAGATGGTACAGCTTTCAATTTTCTTGAGACACAGTATCAGTTATTAGTAACTGCAGATAAAATTAAAGCATCCAAATTGTAAAACATCATATTCAACAACTTTTCTTTGGAAACAAAAACTACAAATTTAATTGTCTCTACATTATAGCACAAGACTGTGTGATTACTTTTAATCGGCCCATCTTTTTCTCTAAACTGAGAAATCTTACCTTTCCCTTTATATCTATACAAAATCTTATATATAAAACAATTATAATGACTATCATGTTCAAGGCCCTTCCCAAGTTTGCCCTGTTAAAGAATGACCTTGACCCTCTGGCTCCACTCAAGCATGACCCCTCACTTCCATGACCCACAAGTAGAACTTAATTGGACAACAAGTGGAAAGTCACAAAGGCCACATGTTCGTCAGTGAACTTAAGACAAGCTCTATATCACACAGATTCTAAAGCAGAGTAAAAAATAATAAGTTGAGCCAATTTATTTTCTATTCTACAAATTTCACTGAAAGTCACAAAGGGGCCAGTACTGTAGTCGAAAGCATAAAGGAAATAATAACGTCTATGTAGTTTTCTATATAGATTCATATGTCTGTGATTAACACATTTACAAAACCATGTTTGCTATTATTTGAGTAAGTATGGGCAAGTTTTAGTTATCTCTAGAGACTAACTCAAGTCTTTGAAATCCTATCATTAAAGATGGAAATGGGAAATATCCCTGCTTTCCAGTCTTACACAAATAGATGAAAAAGATTAAGTGCCAACTATGGAACTAATAGCACCATTCTGAAAGTTTTCCGTACTGTAGCTTGTTTCTAACATTCACTACTTTATTTACTCAGTAACAAAATAATAGAGTCTGCATTCCTATTGGGAACTCTGCATTCCTAAAACATTGAGAATGATTAAAGGGTGTGATGGTGACTAATACTATCAACAGATATTATGACCCTATATATAATATATCAATAGGGTGTAAACTTCTGGGAAGGAAATCAAGCACACTGGTATGAGAATGGAGATTTGTGTTAGGAATGTCTAGCTACACAGACACCTGGGTCTACCTCACTTTTCTTCCTTTGTTTCAGCTTCTATCTGAACGAGACATATGCATCCCATACATGGATTTCTGAACATCTCAGCTTTCATTATCACCATAAGTTTCCTCACTTAATTCTGATCTTCTCAGCTACTTGAACAGGAATGAATAAAAATATCCATTGATACAAAAAATACTAAGCAAAATATATTACATTTCATCAAGTACCTTCCCCACAGGACACAATGAGAATATGGAAATATTCCATACATAGCCACACTGCCATACCTTCAGATCCTAAATCATAGTCTGGTCTACAGAAAGCAATCAATAGATACCCGATTAATAAATGAATTGATAACTGGATGTAAGAAGCAAAGAATATCAATCAACCTGTTGGAAACCATCCCCATCTCCTCAAACCAGTGTCTCTATAAACACTGTTTTTAACATGTGTGATTTTGTGTCACAGTTCTAATATAAAAAAAAAAAAAACCACCTTAATATGTTAGGTAAACACAGATAGAAATAGAAAACACAAGTCTTGGACCAGTCTCTACTGCTCCATTCTGGACAGTGAATACCCACAATGGCCACCTGCCTTCCCCAACAGCCAAGGCAGACTGCTTCTGTCATGTAAGCCAAATGGAAGATGGGAATCAGAGATGGAGGAAAGGAAGGACAGGAGGGCATTCTGAGTCCCTGCACCTACAGTGTATTGCCAAAGCTACCACCTCCACCAGTCCACTCACTCCTATCTCTAGGCTCTGAGAGTGTTTGATAATATAAATCAAAGAGGTGCCTAATAAATCTCCTAAAGACAGACTCTCACACAGGAAGCCAAAACATGGCCCACACACCTAGACCCCCAACACCATTCACAACTTTTCACTTTGCTTACCTACAGACTCTAGCAAAGTAGGTCACAACTGCACGAGAGTGTAACTGAGAAAATAATGCCTAGTTTTAAATTGTTTTAATTGGAAAAGACACTGGTCTTTCTCTGTTGTCTGCTTTATTAGATAACACTTTTGCTTAAATAATAAATAATGCAATTAAAGAAAGGAGGAAACTCCTCATCTTCAGACCAAACACAAACCCTGAGGTGAGACAATTCCTCTTCATGGGTTGGTTGAGCTGGGGTATCAATTTCAATGTTTCTATGCTCTATTTTTTAAAGCTTATTTTATTGATTCTGCTTAAGGGTTATGGGTAATAGACATAATTAAAATAAACCCACAAGGTATTATGTCAGACCTGAGAAAAGAATAGAGCATCACCTTGAGACCGTTTCTTCCACACAATTTCTGCTACAAGACTGACAGGTGTAAAAATAGACAATCAATTGAGCATTCACAAACTATTTTGGGTCATGCTCATTACAGACCTACATTCAGTCCTCGATATCAAGGGTCTCCTGCTGATGTTTAATGTGGTAATTTGTGGCAAGTTATAAATACTTATTAGTCACTCCCTGAACTCTAGAAGATTAGTTCAAATTCTTTAATCTTGTGATAAAATCAACACATTCTACCTGCATTCAAATGGTAGATCTTAGCTATGAAGGCTCAAAGCCGCAGTGTAGGGGAATGCCAGGGTGGTGAGGTGAGAGTTGGGGGTTTGGGGGAGCACCCTTATGAAAGCAGGGCAAAGTGTGTGTGGAGGGGTAACCAGGAAAGGGGATAACATCTGAAATGTAAATAAATAAAATATCCAATAAAAATGTTTTTCCAATGTTCCTAATATTGGACATTGCTGGAGTTTTCATATCATACCAGTCTTTCTTAGAAAATGGATCAACCACTCTCTTCATCGCTCCCTTCTTTTTTTGTAAATAAGAACAACATTTATTTGGGGCTGTCTTACAGGTTCAGAGTTTCAGTCAATTAACCTCAAGGTAGGAGCATGGCAGCATCTGGTCAGGCATGGTGCAAGAGGAACTGAGAGTTCTAAATCTTTATTTGAAGGTTGCTAAGAGAAGACTGGCTCTCATGTGATTAGGGGCAGTGTTTATTGCCCACTCCCACACCTCCACAGTGACACACTTCCTCCACCAAGGCCATACCTGCTCCAAAAAGGCCACACTTCCAAATAGTGGCACTTACTAGGAGAAGCATATTTAAACCACTCCCTAACCTCCATAGGCTTTTGCAAACACATGAACCAGTAGTGGCCATAGCATGATGAAAAATATATTTAGTTCAATTTCCAAACTCCCCACAGTCTATACCAGTCTCAAAATTGTTAAAATTACAAATTCTTTTCTGAGAGTCATCCACTCACTTAGCTGTAATTCCTAAAGCAAGACATCAAAACATCTGGGCAAACTAAAACTGCATTTCCATGTCTGATGTCAACACAGTTGTCATTTAGATCTCTACTCCTTTTCCATCTTTGTTGATTGCAACAAACTCCTTTATCCCAGGCTCTTTCCACTCCCTATTTGCAGCTTTCCACAGCAAGTAACTCAGAGTTCTGGCATCTTGAACATCTTGTGATCTCCAAGGCAACTTCAATGTTATAGCCTCTTGTTCCAATGTCTATGGTCCACACATTGTTTTCTGGGCTTCACCAAAGGGCTTGAGTCATATCTCCAGCTCTGTTGTCTGTAGCACTCTAGGCTATGGTTGAGCTCACTCTACTGATGCTGCTGTTCTTGGTGATCATCCCATGGTACTGACATCTCTATTACACTGGGGTCTTCTGCTACAATTAGACTTCACCAATAGCCTCTTACAGGCTCTTGTCATTATGACAAGGCTCAACATTTTTGCATGACCCCTTCAGTCCTGAGCTATTGCTCCCTTCTTGCCAGCCTTTAGACAGGTGCTTGTTCTCGCTGACCGTCATGGTACCAACGGGAGAGCCAAAAGGGCAGAAGTACAATTCCTGTGAGAACTTAATGCAAACTGGACGGGGGAGCTCTATCTCCAGATGTGCTTTTCAAAAGAACATCTGTATTTCTCTCATATGTCAAAATATAATTTAAATATGATTCTATAAGAGTATAAATGAAATACCATAGAGAAAAGAGAGCTGGGTAAAAAGTTTGTATGGTATTTCTAAATAATCACTCTTCCAGAGCTTGGTATTTTTTGGTTTAAAGCAAGACAGTTGACTATACATAAAACATAACTAAAATAATAACAACAATCTGTGATTACTATACAGGCTTCTTTCGGGAAACCTGAATTTAAGTTTATAAACCAAGACAACTTCTCTTACCAATTGAAGGCTTCCACATACACAGCATACCACATCATAACAGACTGTGGTGAAATGTACTAACCAAAGGTCACTATCAAGGGAAGTCAACAGGCAGGATGTGGTCATAACTGAAGGTCATGTATTAGCTTTTTCTCAAAGCCCTTTTAGATACCCATAAAGTAACCCTAAAACTCAGACACAATGGAATTTTCTCAAGTAGTTTCCTCAAACTTAGACAAATCACAGAGTTCTGTCCCAGTCATGAAGGCATACCATTTGGATCAAGTCAGATCCTAGTTAATAAGTTACCAAATTTGGGCTAGTTGTTTAAACTCTGCTTGGCTAGAACCATCTCATTTGATTATGGATGCGGTGGGGTTACAAGTCAATATCACTTGTGTTTCTGTGTGATAGATAGTGATAGAGAAAGAGGCCATCATGCTCACCACCAAAAAATCTTATGACACAGATCCAAAACTTAAAAGTATGAGTGTGCTCTATGAGTTGATGATACTGTTGAAGTTACATATAATATGCACAATTATGGCAATTCTATGTAAGAGATGGGAATCATGAGAAAAGCAAGCCTAGGCGTGGGAACAAGGAAAACATAAATATACTTCCAGAGATATAACCATGAGTGCCTGGCTGAATATTCACAGAAATATATTTCTAGAATTTTTTTGTCTGAAATTAGTTGAATCAGAAGATATGGAGGGCTTCTTTATGAATATGTATGCATGCTTGTATATGTGTGTCTTTTAACATGAGATCATGGAAATCTCTACTAGTTGCTCTTCAGTTGCTGTGATAAGACACAATGACAAAGGCAACTTTCGAAAGGAGAAGAGTCCATCCCTTGTGGAAGGGAAGTATGGCTCTAGATAGGCATGATGGCTACAAGCAAGTTGAGAATTTACCTCTTAAACCACATGCAGGAAGCAGAGAGAATAAACTGGGAATGGCACATAGTTTAAGCTCTCAGAACATACCCAAAGTGGTAAGGCCCCACCTCCTACACTGCCCCAAACAATACCACTCACTGGAACCCAAGAAATCAAATATTTGAGACTGTGGGGCAGGGCATCGATCTTTCCAACCACCACACAGTATAGTAGAACCAATTTAAGTTTATCCCTTACTGGCTTACAAATAAATGAGACTCAAACTATCATTGTTTTATTTGGTTTTGACAATTACTGGGGGTCACCCCAGTCTAATCTTCTAACTGCAGACCTGGCTACCTCCCCAGAGGTGTACCCCAAACCCAGGCCCTCTACAAGACCACCAAGTGCTCTTAATTACTTAGCCATCTCTCAAGATCCTTCGTCTAATTTGTATATTTTTAATAACTTTAAACTAATATTAGAAGCAATATAATTGTCTTATAATGAAATAATTATTTCTGAACATGTGCCTCATAAGTATACTATGCTGTTAATGAAAGGCTTGTTGTCTCCTTCTAATGTTTTCTATCAACAGTTTGCTCCCAAATCAATTTGTGTTAGTCTATTGACTCATTTGAATGTTATTAACCCTGATATCACAATTAGTGATACTAGTGTGTTAGAAAAGAAAAACATTTAAGGAAACAGATGTTAACAAAGTTTATCAGGGACTTAGTAATAAGAACCTGCTCATTAATAAGGCTCCTTGTCCTGGGTCAGTGAGGCCAAGAAAATCAGAAGCCATGATTCTATAATTAGCAGCAGATAATCCAGTTAACATCGATATTTGATAACAATGCTAATCTCTTCATGAACCAGGCTTAGCCTACTATTTAGTAGGATACCATATGTGCCCTGTGACAGTTCCCCTCAACTGACGTTTCTGAGGAGGTTTAGAAGCTACAAGGTCCACAGGAAAAAATCCATTAGGAGGGTCAGGAAGTTTTCCCCTTGTTCCACATGCTTGCCAGCAGGAGCTGTCATGTAAATTTTGATCTTGGCCATACTGATAGGTGTAAGATGAAATCTCTGTATAATTTTGATTTTCATTTCCTTGGTGACTAAGAATGTTGAATTTTTGTTAAAGTGCTTCTTGGTCATTAAAGATTGTTCTGTCCTGAGGTCTACATTTAGATCTGCCCATTTTCAATTGGGTTATTTGGTACGCTAACCTGAAGTTTCTTGATATCTTTATGTATTTTGGTTATTGGCCCTCTGTAAGATGTAGGAATGCTAAAAACCTTTCCTATTCTGTAGACTTGTTTTGTCCTATTGATAGTGTCCTTTGTCTTAGAGATACTTTTCAGGTTCATGAGGTCCCACTTCACTCAATAATTATTGATTTGAGTGCCTAGACTCTCTGTGTTCTGTACAGGACATTGCTGCCTCAGCCAATGCATTCTAGGAATCTCCCCTCTGTCTCTATAAGATTTAATGTATCCTGTTTTATTCTGAGGACTGGAGACTTATACAGAGTGATTAATATGGATCCATTTGCTCCTAGAATTCAATGAAAATGAAGGCACAAACGTGACCTAAACTTATGGAAAAGAATGAAAGCAGTGCTGATAGGAAATGTCATAACCCTAGGTGCCTTCATAAAGAAATTAGTGAGATCTCATACTAGCAAGCTAGCAGCACACCTAAAAGCTCCAGAACAAAAGGAAGCAAAAAAAGAAAATTCCAAATGGAACAGACAAGAAGAAATAATCAAACTGAGACATTAAATCAATTAAATAGAAACAAAGAAAAATTAAAGCAATAAAATGAAGAGCTGGTTCTTTGGAAAAAATCAGCAGAATAGACAAACTCTTAGCCAAACTACCTAAAAGACAAAGAGACAATCTAAATTAACAAAATCAGAAATTAAAAGGGGAGAAATAACAATAGATATCAAAGATATCCAAAGCATCATTAGGTCTTACTTCAAAAGCCTTTACTCCACAAAATTGGAAAATCTAACTGAAAAGGATAAATTATCTAAACAGTCCTATGAACCCTAAGGAAATAGAAGCAGTCATTAAAAGTCTCCCAACCACACACATGCACACACACAGACACACAGACACACACACACACACACACACACACACATACACACACACACACACGAAAATCCAAGGCCAGATGGTTTTAGTGCAGAATTCTACCAGACCTTCAAAAAAGAGATGATACCAATATTCCTTAAATTATTCCATGAACAGTGCAGGGTGTAAGCTGTGCACCAGAGGCCAACGGGGAAGGGGCAGCTTGCACTGGTGAGTCCAGCACTGACAAGACCAAGTAACACCAGTGAGAGCTAGATGGCAAAAGGCAAACGCAGGAACGTCACTAACAGAAATCAAGGCAATATGGCAACATCTGAACCCAATTCTCCTCTACCAGCAAGTCCTGGATACCCCATCACACCAGTAAAACAAGATTTGGATTTAAAATCACTGGTCATGATGCTGGTACAGGAACACATGAAGGACATTCAGGAGAAAATGGATCAAAAGTTAGAAGCTCTTGCAAGGGAAACACAAAAATCATTGAAAGAAATCCAGGAGAATACAAAAGCCAACAAGGAGGAAATGCAAAAAACACTTAAAGAAATACAGGAGAACTTTGGTCAACAGGCTGAGGTCATGAAAGACGAAACACAAAAATCTCTTAAAGAAATACAGGAGAACTTTGGTCAACAGGCTGAGGTCATGAAAGAAAAAACACAAAAATCTCTTAAAGAATTACAGGAAAGCACAAACAAGCAAGTGAAGGAGCTAAGCAAAACCATCCAGGATCTAAAATCAGAAGTAGAAACAACTAAGAAAACTCAAAAGGAGACGACTTTGGAGATAGAAAGCCTTGGGAAGAAATCAGGGGACAGAGATGCAAATATCAACAACAGAATACAAGAAATAGAAGAAAGAATCTCAGATGCTGAAGATTCCATAGAAACCATGGACTCAACAGTTAAAGAAAATGCAAAATGCAAAAAGCTTGTAACCCAAAATATCCAGGAAATCCAGGACACAATGAGAAGGCCAAACCTAAGGATTATAGGCATAGATGAGAGTGAAGATTTACAACTTAAAGGGCCAGCAAATATCTTCAATAAAATTATGGAAGAAAACTTCCCTAAGAGAGAGATGCCCATGAATATACAAGAAGCCTACAGAACTCCAAACAGACTGGACCAGAACAGAAATACTTCCCGTCACATAATAATCAAAACACCAAATGTTCTAAACAAAGAAAGAATATTAAAGGCAGTAAGAGAAAAAGGCCAAGTAACATATAAAGGAAGACCTATCAGAATCACAGCAGACTTTTCACCTGAGACTATGAAGGCTAGAAGGTCCTGGGCAGATCTCATGCAGACTCTAAGAGAACACAAATGCCAACCAAAACTACTATATCCAGCAAAACTCTCAATCACCATAGATGGAGAAACTAAGATATTTCACGACAAAACCAAGTTTACCTAATATCTATCCACAAACCCAGCCCTAAAAAGGATAATAGGAGGACAACACCAATACAAGGAGGGAAACTTCACCCTGAAAAAAGCAAGATAGTAACCTTTCATCAAACCCAAAAGAAGTTAAGCAATCAAATTTAAAAAATAACGTCAAAAATGATAGGAAGTAACAATCACTATTCCTTAATATCTCTTAACATCAATGGACTCAATGCCCCAATAAAAAGACACAGACTAACTGACTGGATACGTAAACAGGACCGTACATTTTGCTGCTTACAGGAAACACACCTCAGGGTCAAAGACAAACACTACCTTAGAGTAAAAGGCTGGAAGACAATTTTACAAGCAAATGGTCTCAGGAAACAAGCTGGAGTAGCCATTTTAATATCAGATAAAATTGACTTTCAACCCAAAGTCATCAAAAGAGACTCTGAGTGACACTTCTTGCTGGTCAAAGGAAAAATACAACAAGAAGAACTCTCAATCCTGAACATCTATGCTCCAAAGGCAAGGGCACCCTCTTTCATAAAAGAAACTTTATTAAAACTCAAAGCACACATTGCACCTAACACAATAATTGTGGGTGACTTCAACACTGCACTTTCCTCAATGGACCGATCAGGAAAACAGAAACTAAACAAGGACACAATGAAACTAATTGAAGCTTTGGACCAATTAGATTTAACTGATATATATAGAACATTCTATCCTAAAACAAAAGAATATACCTTTTTTTCAGCACCTCATGGTACATTCTCCAAAATCGACCATATAATTGGTCACAAGACAGACCTCAACAAATATAAGAAGATAGAACTAATCCCATGCCTCCTATCTGATCACTATGGAATAAAAGTGGTCTTCAATAGCAACAGAAACAACAGAAAACCCACATACACGTGGAAATTGAACAATACTCTACTCAATGATACCTTGGTCAAGGAAGAAATAAAGAAAGAAATTAAAGACTTTTTAGAACACAATGAAAATGAAAAAACAACATACCCAAATCTATGGGACACAATGAAAGCAGTGCTACGAGGAAAACTCATACCCTGAGTGCCTCCAAAAAGAAAATGGAGAGAGCATACATTACCAACTTAATGACACACCTGAAAGCCCTAGAACAAAAAGAAGCTATTTCACCCAGGAGGAGTAGAAGGCAGGAAATCATCAAACTCAGGGCCGAAATGAATCAAGTAGAAACAAAGAGAACCATACAAAAAATCAACAAAACCAGGAGCTGGTTCTTTGAGAAAATCAACAAGATAGATAAACCCTTAGCCAGACTGACCAAAGGGCACAGAGAAAGTATCCAAATTAACAAACTTAGAAATGAAAAGGGAGACATAACAACGGAAACTGAGGAAATCCAAAAAATCATCAGATCCTACTACAAGAGCCTGTACTCCACACAACTGGAGAATCTGGAGGAAATGGACAATTTCCTTGACAGATACCAAATACCAAAATTAAATCAGGACCAACTAGACCACCTGAACAGTCCCATAAAGCCTAAAGAAATAGAAGGAGTCATAGAAAGTCTTCCAACCAAAAAAAGCACAGGACCAGATGGTTTCAGTGCAGAATTCTACCAGACCTTCAAAGAAGAGTTAACACCAATACTCTTCAAACTATTCCACAAAATAGAAACAGAAGGAACACTACCCAATTCCTTCTACGAAGCCACAATTACGCTGATACCAAAGCCACACAAAGATCCAACAAAGAAAGAGAACTTCAGACCAATTTCCCTTATGAACATCGATGCAAAAATACTCAATAAAATTCTTGCCAACCAAATCCAAGAACACATCAAAACGATCATCCACCATGATCAAGTAGGCTTTATCCCGGGAATGCAGGGTTGGTTCAATATACGGAAATCCATCAATACAATCCACTACATAAACAAACTCAAAGAACAAAACCACATGGTCATTTCATTGGATGCTGAAAAAGCATTTGACAAAATTCAGCATCCTTTCATGCTTAAAGTCTTGGAGAGAACAGGAATTCAAGGCCCATACCTAAACATAGTAAAAGCAATATACAGCAAACCGGTAGCCAGCATCAAACTAAATGGAGAGAAACTTGAAGCAATCCCACTAAAATCAGGGACTAGACAGGGCTGCCGCCTTTCTCCTTATCTTTTCAATATTGTACTTGAGGTACTAGCTCGGGCAATTCGACAACATAAGGAGGTCAAAGGGATACAAATTGGAAAGGAGGAAGTCAAACTATCATTATTTGCAGACGACATGATAGTCTACCTAAGTGACCCAAAAAACTCCACTAGAGAGCTCCTACAGCTGATAAACAACTTCAGCAAAGTGGCAGGTTATAAAATCAACTCAAGCAAATCAGTGGCCTTCCTATACTCAAAGGATAAGCAGGCTGAGAAAGAAATTAGGGAAATGACCCCCTTCACAATAGCCACAAACAATATAAAGTATCTTGGGGTGACTCTTACCAAACATGCGAAAGATCTGTATGACAAGAACTTCAAGACTCTGAAGAAGGAAATGGAAGAAGACCTCAAAAAATGGGAAAACCTCCCATGCTCATGGATCGGTAGAATCAATATAGTTAAAATGGCCATTTTGCCTAAAGCACTATACAGATTCAATGCAATACCCATCAAAATCCCAACTCAATTCTTCACAGAGTTAGAAAGAGCAATTATCAAATTCATCTGGAACAACAAAAAACCCAGGATAGCTAAAACTATTCTCAGCAACAAAAGAAAATCTGGGGGAATCAGTATCCCTGACCTCAAGCAATACTACAGAGCAGTAGTGTTAAAAACTGCATGGTATTGGTACAGTGACAGGCAGGAGGATCAATGGAACAGGATTGAAGATCCAGAAATGAACCCACACACCTATGGCCACTTGGTCCTCGACAAAGAGGCTGAAAACATCCAATGGAAAAAAGATAGCCTTTTCAACAAATGGTGCTGGTTCAACTGGAGGTCAGCATGCAGAAGAATGTGAATTGATCCATCCTTGTCTCCTTGTACTAAGCTCAAATCCAAATGGATCAAGGACCTTCACATAAAGCCAGACACTCTGAAACTAATAGAAAAGAAACTGGGGAAGACCCTTGAGGACATCGATACAGGGAGAAAGTTTCTGAACAGAACACCAATAGCGTATGCTCTAAGAGCAAGAATTGACAAATGGGACCTCATAAAATTACAAAGTTTCTGTAAGGCAAAGGACGCCATCAAGAGGACAGATCGGCAACCAACAAATTGGAAAAAGATCTTCACCAATCCTACATCAGATAGAGGGCTAATATCCAATATATATAAAGAACTCAAGAAGTTAGACTCCAGAAAAGCGAACAACCCTATTAAAAAATGGGGTACAGAGTTAAACAAAGAATTCTCACCTAAAGAACTTCGGATGGCGGAGAAGCATCTTAAAAAATGCTCAACTTCATTAGTCATTAGGGAAATGCAAATCAAAACAACCCTAAGATTTCATCTTACACCAGTCAGAATGGCTAAGATTAAAAATTCAGGAGACAGCAGGTGTTGGAGAGGGTGCGGAGAAAGAGGAACACTCCTCCACTGCTGGTGGGGTTGCAAATTGGTACAACCACTCTGGAAAGCAGTCTGGCGGTTCCTCCGAAAACTGGGCACCTCACTTCCAGAAGATCCTGCTATACCACTCCTGGGCATATACCCAGAGGATTCCCCACCATGTAATAAGGATACATGCTCTACTATGTTCATAGCAGCCCTATTTATAATTGCCAGATGCTGGAAAGAACCCAGGTATCCCTCAACAGAAGAGTGGATGCAAAAAATGTGGTATATCTACACAATGGAGTACTATTCAGCCATTAGAAACAATGAATTCATGAAATTCTTAGGCAAATGGATGGAGCTAGAGAACATCATACTAAGTGAGGTAACCCAGACTCAAAAGGTGAATCATGGTATGCACTCACTAAGAAGTGGTTATTAACCTAGAAAACTGGAATACCCAAAACATAATCCACACATCAAATGAGATACAAGAAGAAAGCAGGAGTGGTCCCTGGTTCTGGAAAGACTCAGTGAAACAGTATTTGGCAAAACCAGAACGGGGAACTGGGAAGGGGTGGGAGGGAGGACAGGGGAAGAGAAGGGGGCTTACGGGACTTTCGGGGAGTGGGGGGGGCTAGAAAAGGGGAAATCATTTGAAATGTAAATAAATTATATCAAATAAAAAAAATAACAATAAAAAAAACTTAGATATTCCAGTATCTATATAAAAGCACTCAGATCTCTAAAAAAAAAAAAAAAAAAAAAAAAAAAAAAAATTATTCCATGAAAATAGAAACAGTAGGAACACTGCCAAATGCATTTTATGAGGTGATAGTCATGTTGATACCTAAGGTACAGAAAGGCTCAACAAAGAAAACTAATTTCAAACCACTCTTCCTTACAAACATGAAGGCAAAAATACTCAATAAAATACTTGCAAACCAAAACCAAAAACACACCAAAAATATCATCAGCCATGATCAAGTAGGCTTTGTCCCAGAGATGCAGGAATGGTCCAACATTCAAAAACCCATCAATGTAATCTGCCATATAAACAAACTGAAAGGAGAGGGAAAAAAACATGATCACCTCACAAATAATACAAAATACTTTGGCATAACTCTAGCCAAACAAGTGAAAGACCTATATGACAAGAACTTCAATCTTTGAAGAAAAACAAAATTAAGAATACCTCAGAAGATGGAAAGATCTACCATGGTCACAGATTGGTAGGACTAACATAGTATAAATGACCATCCTAACAAAAGTAGAATCCATGAAGTTCCCTTCAAAATTCCAATATGATTCTTTATAGACCTTGAAAGAACAATGCTCAACTTCATATGAAAGAGAAAAATCAAACACACAGGATGGCTAAAATAACCCTGTACAATAAAAGAATTTCTGGATGTATCAACATCCCTGAATTCAAGCTGTACTACAGAGTGATAAAAAAAAAAATCGCACTGGTATAAAAACAGACATGTAAATCAATGGAATAGAATTAAAGACCCAAAGTCCACACACCTGTGGACACTCAATTTTTTACAAAGAAGCCAAAACTTTACAATGATAAAAAGAAAGCATCTTTAACAAATGGTAAGTAATTATCTTAATGAGTGATTGTTGGGGTGCGCCCAGCCTGTTGTAGGTGGTGCCATTGCTGGGCTGTGGGTCCTGGGCTCTATAAGGAATGAGGCTGAGCAAGCCATGGGGAGCCACCCAATAAGCAGCACTCCTCCATAGCCTCTGCCTCAGTTCCTGCCTCCAGGTTCCTGCCCAACTTGTGTTTTAGTCCTGACTTCCTTTGAGGATAAATAGTGATAGGTAAGTGTGAGGTGAATAAACCCTTTTCTCCCCAAGATCTTTAGCCACAGTGTTTCATCACTCAAGGCAATAGCAACCCCAAGAAAAAGAAATATAATTCAGTTTTCAGATTAGACACTGGATTTATGTTCTATTTGAGAAAAAAGAAAATACCATTGTATCCCCCGGGTCCAAAGACGGTCTGTCCATCTATAGGCTAATCCAGCAGTCAGATTTATCCAAATGCATGAGCACAGCAGCAACAGCTTGAAATTTCCCACATCTGCAGGCTCTAATATGAACTCCAATTTCTTAGAGTTTTTGGCACAAGTTACAAATTATATATAAAACTTATTTTTTTTCATTGAGATAAAGCCCATGAGACAGACAGACAGATAGACAGACATAGACAAATGATAAATACATAATAGATGATTGATATATAAAAGATACATAGATTGATAGAAAATAGATAGATAGATAGATAGATAGATAGATAGATAGATAGATAGATAGATAGATAGATAGATGATAGAAATAGATAGGTGACAGTAGGTACATAGAAAGATTTTAGATGAATGTATAGATGATAGATGATAGGTAGGTAAATAGATAGATAGATAGATAGATAGATAGATAGATAGATAGATAGATAGATGAATAGATAGGCATAAGTAACAGACAGTAGGTACACACACACACCATATATATATATATATATACATATATATATATATATGTATATATATATATATCCCTAGATTATACATACGTACATACATACATACATACATACATACATACATACATACATACATACATAGACAGATAGTTGATAGCTGGATGTCAAATCAATATGTGTATAATAAGTGACATATATGACTAGTTGGCTCTGATGACAAGCTGAAATGTTCTACCAAACCCGGAGACATATCTGTAGCATTTCTCAGTCTAAACCAAAATGTCTGAGAAGACAGTGGCTACTGAGAAAAGAAGACCCACCCTAAACAAAGGACAAAAGTCTAGATTGATGCACAGGAGTAGGAAAGGTATATATAGCACAGCTCCAGAAGGGAGAGAGACCAACATGCTTCTTTTGTTTTTCTTCTTTGGATTGAACAGCGATCTGAAGTTAGTCCACCTAGACTAATATATGCCAAACTCATGGGAAAAACATCTCCAGAAATGCCAAGGAAATTAGACAGCATAGTAGACAAACAGAAAAATACCTTGCGAACAATTCTTCTGTTTTCATTCTTGTACAGTCTTCTTAATGTAATATGAGGTGAAAGCAAAGACTAATAATGATACTCTATTTCCACAAGCAAGGAGCAGAATAAACTGGTGGGAGCTGTTTTAACCACGTTCAAAGCAGATTTGAAAGCAACCTCCAAATCCAGTTACCATATTCAAATCTCCTACCTTTGGGAACTAAATTCTTAGCCTATGGCTTCATCCAGATTCCCTAGGCTCTAATACTTAATCTATAATGCAGAACAATAGTCAAAGCTTCAATGCACCAAAAAAGATGTTTCCTATCCACTGCAAAATTAAAACTTAAAGACCTTATTGAAATGCATAGCAAAATCCTTTATCACCAGAGGGCAAAAGAAGCTTTCAATTCTTCATATAAACTTACATATGTTATTAGCACCATGCACATAAAGTAGTTCAAAAGCTTTCTAGATGTTTCTTTCTTATCATAATAAAAGGAGGCCTGCTTTTTCTCCTTTATCCCTCAACAGTATCAAACTCTAATTATGTAAAATCTCTTATGTTGTAACTAGGGTTGGAGAATGGCGCTGTTTCCATGTTTAAGTGAAATCCTTAATTCGCTCAAATTCTGCAACATTTAAGAACCCCATTTCCTCGTTTCAAACTTTGAAATCCCACGTAGAATCTACTGCTTATGGATAGTGTTTTAAATCCACATATGCCGGATAAGCTGCCACTAATCTCAGTTTATTAGTCCAGTAGGGCTTTCCACTAATTCTACAGAATGAGACTCTCCCGACACTGTATCAATGGTTTCAGACTTGGGTTGAATTCCTTTTTAATCTGAAACTCACAAGATTAAATTTTAATTTCTTCAACAATAAGAAAAGAAAAGAAAAAGCACAGAAACCCAAAGCTTTCGAAAGCACAGCTTCATACCGCTTTTTAACCCTTTAAGCAACAGCACAAACTGAGTTTCTAGGAGTCTCGGTATACCACTTGTTCAACTTTAACGCAGAAGTGCTTTGAACTCCACATTGAGAATTTATGTCTGCTGGCCCCACCTTCGCAATATTCAGCAGATTTTATTCTGAATCCATTAATTCCTAATGTTCAACCGAAGCCAAAAAGGATTTCTGGCTCAAAAAAATGGCACAGAAATTGGAAACACCTTTCTCTAACTTACTGTCTTACCTCACAGCTCTATCCCTGGGCTCCAGCCTCTTTCCTTTGAACGGAATCATCTAAAAGGAGGGAAGAGAAGGGGGTGTGAACTGAAAGGGCAGAGTAGAGGGACAGAGGAGGAGAGGCAGGGAAGGAAGGCACAAAGCAAGAAGTGCGAGATACCATGAGAGAGAAATGGTGGGGAATATCCTCTCTGCCCTCTCCCTACTTCGATACTGTGGTATGGTTAGATGTAGACCTCAGTAGAAGCTCAAATCCCAGCTCTCTAGAACTCTACCCAAACTCTTTCCTTTCCCACTCTACTGGCCCACAGAGGCCCCATGGCACACTCTCTAAGTCTACTATAGTTGTCACGCCCTACATTTCCTAATGAATGCTTCCCTTGTTGACCTATATTATATACACATATATATTATATGAGTATATAATATATAATATACATATACACACATGCACACACATTATAGATGATATAGAGATAGAGATAGATGATATAGATATAGATTAGATAGATATAGATATAGATAGATATAGATTAGATATAGATACAGATATAGATACAGATCTCAGTTTTTTCTCTCTTCCTCCCAGTTTTATCCCACTCCCACCCCTCTGCCCACCCCAGGTGTTCTCTTCCTGTGGATATCAACCAAACACGACACATGAACTGCAAGTAAGGCTAGGAACCTTCCCTCACATTAAGGGTGCCTGAAGCAACCCAGTATGAGGAAAGGCAGGTAGAAGAGTCTGAGACAACCCCTTCTCCCACTGTTAGTAGTCCCACAAGAAGACCAAACTATACAACTGTAGCATATATGCAGAGGGTCTAGGCCAGTCTCAAGCAGGCTTCCTGGTTGTTGCTTCAGTTTCTATGAGCCCCTATGAGTCCAGCTTACTTGATTCTATGGGTTTTCTCGTGGCTTCCTTCATCCCTCTGTCTTCTATAACCCTTCTTCCCCCTCTTCAGCAGGATTCCCAGACTCTGCCTAAAGTTTTCCTGTGGGAGTCTCTGTATCTGTTTCCATCAGTTGCTGGATGAAGCCTCTCGGATAACGATTGACCTAAATACAAATACCAATCTATGAGTATAGCAACATATCATTAGGCATCATTTCTTTGATATATATATATATATATATATATATATATATATATATATATATATATATATATATATATAAAACCAGTTGCATCCAGTTCTATCCTAGGTCTCTGGACCTAATTCCTAGTTCCCAGTAGAAGTGCCCAAGACTCTACAGGGGTGACCCTAGCTAAGGCTACTTGCAATGAAGGAGACTGAGCCTGAACTGGAGATCTCCTTGACCTATTTGAGTTCTGTTTCTAGGTATTTCCCTTCTTCTGATGTTTTCAGATTATAATGGACCAAGAAAAACCTTATAGAGAAGATTCAAGTCCCAAAAAATGACATTGGATGCATTTTTTCCAATGCTAGTAATGTATTACACAACATGCAACAGACATTACTGCCATTTATTAGTAATGATAGTTGTCTAATTAATATTATGAGGAATGGTGAATTGTTATTAAGCAGCTAGTATAAAGCTTAGTCTTAAAAACACATAGCTTCCTTAATTTTGCATTTCAGAACAGTTCCCATGAAAAAGGCATCAAGACTATACTTGTGGGAGAGGTGAGAGTACATCTGCCATCATAGCTCCGTTTGATGCCAAAGTCTCTGCTGTGGGAAGACAGCAATCTGTCTTAGATATTAATATTGCAGAAGGAAAGCCTGCAGTTGAAGAAAACTGCAGTCAATCAAGCTACAATCAGAACAGCAAAAAGTTTAAGAATTTATTTTTAATTTGTTAGATGTATATGTATGCTTGATGGATGTGTCCCTGCAAGAGTGCAGATATACACCAGTGGTACCACACATGTGTACAGATTAAAGTATGACTTAGTTGTAAACACTGCTGTCAGCAGGGATTTCAGGGATCAAAGTGAGATCATGAAGTTAGGAAACTCCAGTCATCCTGCAAAGCCCTGTTACTCACCAAACCATCTCACTAGCAGAGAAAGCTAAGTGTCCTTTAGCTAGAGTGGTTTTCCCCTCCTTTGTTAGTGTCTCTTGAGGAAATGGGAATCTAGTTTACATCATGTACAAAGCTTGCACAGCAAGAAAAAGTGTTTGTTTGATTGATCGATGATTGATTGATTGATTGATGGTGGTGTTTATTTTGAAGAGAAGCCAGAGAACATCTGGTTCACTTAAGGCATAAATTCAATAGGCTCTCCATACTTACCAAAATATTTTTAGGAAAATTTTTGAGCAAATATGGCATTTCACAGATCAAATATTCACAATGCACACAAAGAGAGCTGCCTGTGGGAAAGAAAAGGTAAGCCTGTAGCTAAGAATACCTAATAACATTTAAGGTAGGAAAGGTACAGCCCCCAGGTGAAACTCAAGTGAACGGCTACAGTCAAAAAGTATGACTATAGAGTAGGAAGTTAGCAGTTGGTGAAATGTTCCGATTTGTCCACAGGCCAATCTGATGAAGGCAATTCCTTGACTGAAGTCCCTCTTCCGCAGTGCGTCAAATTGACAAAGAAGGTCAACCATCACAATAGGAACATATAATTTATAGTTGATTCTGTAAAGTTCCTGTTTAGATATCCAGGGATTGTGCTCTACTGTCCCCCTAACTCTTTCTTAAGTGTCCCTAATCTCCATCCAAAGTTAGGCTATGGGTATCTGCATCTGCTTCAGTCCCCTGCTGGGTAAAGCTTCTCAGAGGGACAGTTATGTTAGGCTTCTGTCTGCATACATAACAGAGTATCATTGATAATGACAGAGCTTGGTACTTGCCAATGGGATAGGTTTTGAGTTGGGCTCATTATTGGTTGACCTTTTCTTCAGTCTCTGCTCCATCTCTACATTTCTTTTGACAAGACAAATTTTGGGTCACATATTCTTTCGGTGGGTTGGTGTCCCTATGCCTCCACTGGGAGTACTCTTCAGGTTCCATGTCCCCACTGTTAGGCATTTTGGCTAAGGTCATCTGCATTGACTCTTGGGAGCCTTTCATATCCTAGGTCTCTGGGACTTCCTAGAGATTCTCCCCTCTCCACTACAGCTACAGATTTCTATTCATTCTCCTGGCCCTCTGGGCCTCTCTCCCCTTTCCCCTTACACCCACTCCTACCCTCCATTCCCCTCTCCCTCTCCTCTAGCAACCCAGTTCCCTCCCTCCCTCTGCTTCCTATGACTATTTTGATTCCCCTTCTAAGTGTGATTCAAGCATCCTTCCTTGGGCCTTCCTTCTTGTTTAATTTCTTTGGGTTTTGGAGTATTCTGAACGTTATGACAAGTACCCACTTAGTGAGTACATAGCATGCTTGTCCATTTTGATACCGGTTACTTCACTCAGGATGATATTCTCTAGTTGCATCAATTTGCCTGCAAATTTCATGATGTCTTTGTGTCACAGACTACCTTAGTTAGATATGGGGGTCTTTGGGATGAAGGTCTTTGAAGTCTAGGTGGCTAAGGATTTGGCGGTGACAAACAGAAATAAACACAGAAGCAATTTGCATCTGAGTGTATTTTGTTCATGTATCTAGTCATGTAGTTAGCCTCTGTCTTTTCATTGGTGAATTGAGTCATTTGATGCTGAGAAATATTAATGTCCAATGATTGTTAGTTCCTGTTATTTTATTGTTAGAGGTGATTTTCTGTGTGTGTGTGTGTGTGTGACTCTTGTTTTCCTGTAAGATGATTAATTTCTGTCTTTTCTGGTGTGTAGTTACCCTCTTTGTGATGGAGTGTTCCTTCTGGTAGCCTCTGTAGAGCTGGTTAGTAGAAAAATATTGTTTAAATTTGGTTTTGTCATGGAATATCTTGGTTTCTCCATCTATGGTGATTGGGAGTATTGCTAGGTCTGGGATGGCATCTATGGACTCTTAGGGTCTACAAAACACCTATCCAGGATCTTCTGGGGTTTCCGCTCTCTGTTGAGAGGTCAGATGTAATTCTGATAGATCTGCCTTTATATGTTACTTGACCATTTTCCCTTGAACCTTTTAATGTTCGTTCTTGGTTATGTATATTTAGTGTTTGGATTATTATGTGGCAGGAGGATGTTCTTTTCTGGTCCAATTCATTTGGTGTCCTATAAGCTTCTTATATTTATATTATTTATATTTATATTATTTATATTTTTATAACCATTTCTTTCTTTGGTGTATGGAATTTTTTTCTATAATTTTGTGGAAGATGTTTTCTGACTCTCTGAACTGGGAACCTTCACCCTCTTCTATTACTATTGTTTTTAGGTTTGGTCTTTTCACAGTGCCTTAAATTTCCTGGTTGTTTTGAGTTAGGAACTTTTAACATTTGGCATTTTCTTTGATCAATGTATCCATTTCTTCTATGCTCTCTTCTACACCTGAGATTCTCTCTCTCATCTCTTCTATTCTGTTGGTGATGCTAGCACCTGTTGTTCTGTTCTCTTTCCTGGTTTTTCAAACCCAAGATTGCCTCCATCTGTGCTTTCTTTTTTCTTTGTGTTTCTAGGATACATGTATATTATTTTTCATCAACATTTTGAAGGTATCATGTGCAAACTAAAAGAACAGTTGTTGCTTCCAAACCATAATAAAGTACTAAAAGGGTTAAATATGAGACTTAGCTGGAAAATTGCAGTGTGCGGAAGGAGGGGGGATGGGATAGGGGTTTTCAGAGGGGAAACGAGGAAAGGGGATAACATTTGAAATGTAAGTAAATAAAATATCTAATAATTTTTTTTTTAAAAAAAAGAGTTTAAAAAAGAATACTACAAGAAAATTTTAGTTTCACAGTTTCTGCCTAGGTCACTGCTCACTGTGTCTAAAGTGAAGGTGTACTTATATGTAGCAATATTTAGCTACATCCAGATGAAACTTTGAAAAGAAGAGTGAGAGGAGATTCCAACTTAGAGCTGGCTGTGCAGGCCAGCTGAGTTAGTGATACCACTCTGGAAGAAAGGCAATACCCTCCCTGTGGATGTAAGAAGTTGACAGTACACACACTTTGAAATTTATTTCACAGTCCTGGGCATGAAATCCAAAGCATTATACATTTGTGTTTTCTTTATTGATTATGTTTCCATTTTCAGGTCTTGCTTGGGCTGTTTTGTTCATTTCATTCACCTGTTTAACTGTATTTTCCTAAATTTACTTAAAGGATTTGTTTGTTTCCTCTTTAAGGGTTTCTATTTGTTTGGCTGTGTTTTCCGTATATCTTTAAGGCAATTATTTATATCCTATTTAAAGGTCTATCATCTTCATGAGCTGGGACTTATGGTCACAGTCTTGTTCTTCAGGTGTGTTAGGCTATGCAGGGCTTGCTCTCGTAGAAGAGCTGGGTTCTGATGCTGCCATATTGCATTGGTTTCTGATCATTATGTTTTTGCACTTGCCTTTACCATCTGGATCTCTCTGGTGTTGGCTATCCTGGGTGTCCTGGATTTGAGCAGGCCTCCCAGGAGGCAGATGGAGGTGTGCGATGGAGGTGTGCGTCTCAGGTTTGAGCAGGTCTCCTGGAAGGCAGGCACAGTGATGGGGTGGGGCATGGTTTGCTGATCAGCGACTGCTGCAGGAATAGAAGATACCATAGAAGAAACGGATAGCTAAAACATCTGCCAGATATCCTTTTCTACAGAACAACAGAACTGGGCTCTTAACTGTTTCCCTTTTGGCTGTTCTCTCGTCTCTGAATTAACTTCTCCCCTGATTCTGGATTTTTAATGTACCCCTCCAACAAAGATATTTGAAGGGCATTATTTCCCATTCACTTGCCAACCAAAGCTCTTTCTTTCATCAACCAGTTGCCATGAAGCGGAATGCTATGAACACTTCTTTTTTCTCTTATTTTCCAGCTCTTGGGGTAACAAGGTGGTGCCTTAACAACTTCAACTTGTGACAAATGAGAGGTTTTCAGAGGAGGGGGCTATCCTTACAATGCTGTGAATTTAATATCTATTTGTGACTGTAAACCCATGGATTTTTAAACTTATTCCAGGCTGTTGAATTCAATCCTATTCCAATCCACTAAAGTCTTTATTCCATTTTTTTTTTTGTCAAATTCTCCAATTTCTGGCTCCCCAGCCCCTCCTCCAGATAGTTTTCTCAGCCTCTGTAAGACTCTTTGCATTGTCTTATACTTCTCTTGCTTTCTAATAAAGCAGGAACATGAAGCACAAACTGTGAACAAGTGCTGGTTCCTGTCTTGTTCCCAGACTCATATTCAGGTACCTATCTTATATAATCCCATCTGCCTGCAGTTAACAATGACCATATTGGATTGGACTTAACTACATCATGTAGCAATCAAGAAAATGCCCCAACAGACATACTTACATTCCAGTTTATTGGAGGCAGTTTTTCAACCCTGAATCTCTATTCCTAAGTAAGTCAAGTTGACAACCGAGATGAGCTATCAACCTCATGATGTACTAGTCAATGTTCATAAGTTCCAGTATGTATGCAACACAGTCTAGCTACTAGACATGCTCACTGCTCACAAAACGTTTTCTTTCTGGAAATGAATGTCCACAGTAACAGAGAAAATAAATCATAAATTCATAGAAATGTATTATATTTTATGATTACAACGTGTTTTAGCTTATATTGGAATTACTATAATTTCTAACATTAACATAATTATGTTTTCTCTAATAATACAAACATGTTTATTTCAAAAAATAATTTTTGAAATTATTTGCTTTAATAATAACAAAACATTTATCTGGCTATTTCAGGAATGCAGTTACAATATTTTAGTTAATTTGTGCTTATAATTATGTAAAACACTTTCTTCATTCTAAAGTTAAAACTAAAAATTAATAAGTAGATACCCATAAAACTCTAATTTTTATATCTCCCCAGCTAGACAATCACCAGTTTTATGAGTCTGGATCTAAGTGTGGATATATCCACTCTCTGAAATAAATAGTAAAATAACTATACAGTTTGTGATACACATAATTTTATTCTCAATGAACCCTACATCCTGTATGTTATCTATCCACACCTGAGATACCCTTCCTTCCTTTTTACCATATTATTGTGAGTAACAGCTTCCCTGAAGATAAAGGCTTGGGTTGTTTTAGGTTTTCCTTTGTGAGTACTATTGTTTTGTTCAGATGTAAATTTACATGATTGGCAGCATGCTTTTAAAGACACTGATAAAAAAAAATGTTTACACATGAAATCACTGGATCAAGGAGAAAATGCCTGTGTACTTTCAGCACCATAAAGCCAAAGACAATTTGCTTTCCATTCAAGATCCTACTGGTTTTTGTTGCTTTATTTGTTTTGTTTTGTTTTTTACTGGGCATAATGTCTAAACATCACTCTTTCTCACTTTTTCCCTGAATGTGGATGTGTCAACTTTGTAGTCCTTGGAAAACCTGCTAAGGAATGGTGTCACAATGAAACCTTGTGATGATAATCTTAAGTACTTTTTGCATCTTATGACCATACTTTTCTGTGAAATATTTGTTCACATTTCTTATGGATTAAAAATAGATATTCTGTTTTGAAATGTTTGCCAAAATTTTGATAGTATCTTTAACAAAGATGTCTGTCTTCAGCATTGAAAAAGTAGATATTGGCATTTTCTTCTCAAGATTTCAAAAGATTAAAAAAAAGATTTAAAAAAGATTTCAAAAGATTAATATATATTTATCAATATTAAAATACTTCATAAATATTAACATCCTTTATGTGATACAAACCACAGTTTTTCCTGATTTTCCACTTCCTAAGGTCATCCTTAAAGGTAATAAGATACTAGGAGCACATAAGCTATGGCATTACTTTATTAAGAAAAGGTAGTCTTATTTATTGATATACTTTATTTTAAAATTGTTTGTAGTATTTTCCATAAAGCACACAAGATTGTAGATTTTATTTAATATGTACAACATACCATATTTAATGTAACATAGAGTATACATTCTATATCTAAAAATTTATATTCTATATCTAAAAGTTAGGATTGTCCTGCTAAAGGAACTGCTGTATTTGTTCTGCTTGCTTGAAAACTTCAAGCAACACACTTCATTTATAGGGTTTGATCAAACAAAAGTAAACCATAAATCTTAATTTCCACATTTACCAATCAATTATACTTATTTCCTTCCTTCCTTCCTTTCTTCCTTCCTTCCTCCTTTCCTTCCTTTATTCCAGTTGGAAGAGCTCTATAAACTCACTATTGGCTTCTATAAACCAAATTAAAAATGACAAAAGAATTTCAGAAGACCTGAGCACTTTCTTCTTGGCCTTGGTCCAACTGTCTGGAGAACTAAGAATATAGCCATTGCTTTCCTGGCACATTTGGCTTGTGCTGCCTTTCAGGGAATTGTTAACACCACTACCTCTCTGCATATCATTGGGAAAAATTCCCTTCAGCAGGGAGTTCAAAATAGTTATTAATACAAGACCCATATCCTCCCTACAATCAAGTTTCATGAGGCAGAGTGGAAATAAGTAACTGTTCCAGGGACCTGAGGCTATGGAATATTTTCTCAAATATGAAATTAAAATATTCTCTCTTTATATTTGTAAACAAGTCAAAACAAAAAACTCATTTCAAATGATCAGGAGTCCCAATCTGTACTTAGAGAATGCTGACACTGTCATTTGAGGACTTCATTTAACATCTCTCCATGAAAATATAATAAATAGGAATTGTATCATAAAATGTAGTATCTAAAGGACTTTAAAAGGAGCTTGCAAGTACTTTAAAGTATCCAGCATGGATAAGTATGCAAGAGGAGGCATTGTAGCTAGACAGATAGTCGATTTCTACAGTCTTTATGTATGAGGGGCATTTTTCTTACCCTCTGCATCTATCATGTGGATCAGAATTCTATTACAGAGTCACTCACCAACAAACCAAATCTTAAACACAGAGCATCAGGCACTACACAGACACTCTGAGTATTAAGAAGCTTGAATGGAAGCAGAAAATGTGCTACACTGATACAATGGAATAATACTACTCAGATATTAAAAACAATGAGTTCATGAAATTCTTAGATAAATGGATGGAAATAGAAAATATCATCCTGAGTGAGATAAACCAATCGCAAAACCCCCCCCACACACACACACGGAATGCACTCACTGATTAGTGGATATTAGTCTAGAAACTCGGAATACCCAAGATACAATTCACAGACCACATGAAGCACAAGAATGAAGACCAAATACTTTGGTCCTTCTTAGAACCAGGAACAGGATGGCTAAGATAAAATCTCAGGAGACAGCAGATGCTGGAGAGGATGTGGAGTTAGAGGAACACTTCTCCATTATTTGTATGGATACTTTGGTCCTTAGAAGCAGGAACAGAATGTCTAATATAAAATCTCAGGAGACAGCAGATACTGGAGAGGATATGGAAAAAGAGGAACATTTCTCCATTATTTGTGGGACTGCAAACTGGTAAAACTACCCTGGAAATCAGTTTGGCAGTTCCTCAGAAAATTGGACATAGTACTACCTGAGGACCCAGCTATACCACTCCATGGGCATATACCCAGAAGATGTAATAAGGACACATGCTCTACTACATTCATAGCAGCCTTATTTATAGTATCCAGAAGCTGGAAAGAACCCAGATGTCCATCAACAGAGGAATGGATACAGAAATTGTGGTGTATATATACACAGTGGAGTACTATTCAGCTATTAAAATAAATGAATTCATGAAATTCATAGGCAAATAAATGGAACTAGAAAGTGTCATCCTGAGTGAGGTAACCCAATCACAAAAGAACACACATGGTATGCACTCACTGATAAGTGGATATTCATACCCAAAGCTCAAAATAAACAAGTTACAATTCACAGACCACAAGAAGCTCAAGAAGAAGGAAGACCAAAGTAGGGGTACTTTGGTTCCTCTGAGAAAGGGAACAAAATACTCACAGGAGCAATTATGAAGACAAAGTGTGGAGCAAAGACTGAAGGAAAGGCCACCCATAGACTGTCCTACCTGGCAATTCATCCTATAAACAGCCACCAAACCCCGACACTGTTATGGATGACAAGAAGTGCATACTGAAAGGAGCCTGTTATGGTTGTCCTTTGGAGGGGCCCTGCCAGAGCCTTACAGTTACAGAGGCAGATGTTAGCAGCCAACCATTGAACTGAGCATGGGGTCTCCAATAAAGGAGTTGGAGGGCAGACTGGAGGAGCTGAAAGGGTTTGCAGCCCCATGGAAAGAACAAAGATGTCAGCCAACCAGATGCTCCAGGGCTCCCAGGGACTAAGCCATCAACCAAGGGGTATGCATGGTTCCATCCACAAGTGTGTCAGAGGAATGCATTGTTGGCCATCAGTGGGAGGAGAGGTCCTTGGTCCTATGGAGGCTCAATAGATGCCCCAGTGTGGGGAAATTGATGGAGTAGGTGGGAGTGGGTTGGGTGGAGGGGCTTATTCTTGGAGGCAGGGGGTGGGAGGATGAGTTGGGGATTTTCGGGAGGAGGGACCAGGAAAGGGTATAACATTTGAAATGTAAATGAAGAATATATTCAATTAAAAAATAAAAAGAAGCGGGAACAAAATACCCATGGGTGGAAGATACAGAGACCTAGGTGTTGAGCAGAAACTGAAGTAAAGACTATCTAGAGACTGCCCCACCTGGGGATCTATCCCATACACAGTTACCAAACCCAGACACTCTTGTGGATACCAACAACTGCTTTCTGACAGGAGGCTGATATAGCTGTCTCCTGAGAGGCTCTGCCAGTACTTGACAAATACAGTGGTAGATGCTCTTAGCCAACCACTGGACTGAGCATAAGGTCCCCGATGGAGGAGCTAGAGAAAGTATCCAAGGAGCTGAAGTAGCTGAAGGAGCTTGCAGCCCCACAGGAGGAACAATAATATGAACCAACCAGTACCTCCAGAGCTCCCAGGGACTAAACCACCAACCAAAGAGTACCCCCGGCTCTAGCTGCATATGTAGCAGAGGATGGCATTGTTGGACATCAAAGGGAGATCCTGAGAAGGCTCAATGGCCCCAATATAGGGGAATACCAAGACAGGGAAGCAGGTGTGGGTGGATTGGTGAGCAGGGAGAGGGGGGATGGAATAGGGGATTTTTGGAGGGGAAACCAGGAAAGGGGATAACAGTTGAAATGTAAATAAAGAAAATATCTTATAAAATTTCTGAAAAGAGAGAGAGAGGAAGAAGAAGAAGAAGAAGAAGAAGAAGAAGAAGAAGAAGAAGAAGAAGAAGAAGAAGAAGAAGAAGAAGAGGAAGAGGAAGAGGAAGAGGAAGAGGAAGAGGAAGAGGAAGAGGAAGAGGAAGAGGAAGAGGAAGAGGAAGAGGAAGAGGAAGAGGAAGAGGAAGAAGAGGAAGAAGAGGAAGAAGAGGAAGAAGAGGAAGAAGAGGAAGAAGAGGAAGAGGAGGGAGAGGAGGAAGAGGAAGAAGAGGAAGAAGAGGAAGAAGAGGAGGAAGAGGAAGAAGAGGAAGAAGAGGAAGAAGCGGAAGAAGAGGAAGAAGAGGAAGAAGCGGAAGAAGAGGAAGAAGAGGAAGAAGAGGAAGAGGAAGAGGAAGAAGAAGAAGAAGAAGAAGAAGAAGAAGAAGAAGAAGAAGAAGAAGAAGAAGAAGAAGAAGAAGAAGAAGAAGAAGAAGCAGCTTGATGGCTGTCTTCAGTAAGCACCACCATGTGGTTGGTACACATGAGAATTTCTGGAGTGACCTTTACACAGAATGTTTACATCACATTGAAGATGCTTACATTGAATTTGAATGCTGGCAATTAGATGGATTGGAACATTTTGGCTTCTCTAAGCATACAGTTTCCCTTTTACTAGTCCGCAAGAATACCTATGCATACTCATTCACTACCAACATATATGGAGCTAAGGCCTATGTTAATGAAAGTAATGTGAGTTTCTTGCAGAGAAGTGTCAAGTCTCAACTGTTTATTATATCAGGTATTTATTCCCTGTTGGCATAACTCTTCTAAACATGTTTTGCAGATAGTTTTTTGCCTGTTGATTCAAGTGCCCGAGCCCTTCCATCCTAGCTTTCTGCCAGGCACTGACTTGCACCAGAAGTGGGAAGAACAGAAAGTTGAGAAGATAACCATGCCACTGATGTAGAGGAATGCAAGGTGGCACGTTATATTTCTGCACTCATGCCATTGAATGAGCCTGTTTCTCAGCTTGGTTTAGATGCAAACCACAGTCAGTAATCATAGATTCTCCCAGGAGCTGAAAAGTTATCAGAGACTTCATGAATCTAGACACCATTTCTATTTCTGTGCAGAATTTGGCTTCCCAGGCTACACGGCTGGTGTGGGTATGTGAAAACTGCTTACTTAGAAAACAGTTCCTCAAGGACAACACAGATGAAAGTCAAGCTTTAGGAACCTGGTGTGGACCAGGAAATATTGTCCTTGAAAAAAGTATTAAATGTGTTGTTTGTTTTCTAAATAAACACCAAACTTAACATCTTTTTCTGCTCCTCCAAATTTGTTACTCCAAACTCTGACACACTTTTAACTATCTCTATCCCATGCTAGATCTCCTTTACAAAATGATCATCTGGAGGTCCTGTTCATTGAGGCAGACAGATGGTAGCATACACAGTGGCTTTCAACTTGTCTGTTTCTCACATTTGCCTTATTAAGAGTATGACTAGGGATAAGACAAATAAGAAACTTGTGTAAACAAATAAGATGCAGTGACCTGGACCCAGAAGATGTTTTCTGAGTCAAGATTTTCACTTTTTAAAACACACTAAAGATTTTAAGAGAGAAATTTTCCAACAAGGTGACCAATAACTGATTACTCAAAGGTTATTTTATTTAAAGCATTGTAACTGCACTAGTTGATTCCCAGAGAATCCCTGATCTATTTTCTTCAGCGTTCCTCTTAATTTGTATTTTTACTTTTATATGATTTTATATTTAAGTAGGTAGGTAGATAGATAGATAGATAGATAGATAGATAGATAGATAGATAGATGATAGATAGATAGATAGTCAGATAGCGTGGGAAGGTTGCTATGGGGTGTCAGACTAACTTGTCCTCCCACACTGAAAGCCAACTGTTTAAGTGCTGGCTCATAATGCCTCAAGGCTGCTCCATACGCAGGCAGTTGTCCAGAGCCTACACTGAGCTTATGTGGAATTTACGTAATTTCATGTTAACCTGGAGCTGCCCATTGATTGACATGTGCCATTAATGGATGGTTTTTATACTGCCTCCTCAGTATATTCTTTTTGCAGTGTATCATGTACAATCAGAATGCTACTAGTCTCTGACCATGATCCCTCAGTGAGCATTTACCCATATTCCACCCTGCACCCTCCCCACCCTTTTCTAGAGATTCCTCTGATATTGTAATCCTTTGTTTGGCTTGTAGAAACTCTATTTTAAGACATCAAGGTATAATTTGAAGGAAGAATAAAGGTAAGAATGCCCACAGTAAAACAGTACATGGCATAATGATCTGCTAAGTGGTCCTTACTAGCCAGAAAACAATAGAAAGGTCTGAAGAGCGTGGCCATGGAAGACAATAACCTAAGAAACAAAGATAGCCTGTTTTACACTACTGAAAACTGTGCAGTGCAAAGCAAGCCACAAGAAAACCTACAGCACAAAGCTGCATTGGCAGGGAAAAAAAAAAGGATGGTGTGGAGACAGTGACAGGCTTTAAACGGTATCAGGACAGCAAGGCAGTGATGCACAGTCCAAGCCACTCGAGAGCACACCTTTGTCATTTCATGCCCAGCCTGGTACGATTCACTTCTATTGTATTGCAAGGTCCTCTCTGCAGACTCATATTTCTGTCTCCCAGGGAAATTGCTTAGTGGCCTTCACCCACTAACAAACTCTATATTGATGGATTGGCCCCTCTGGGAGCATAGTTACTGCAAAGAGAGTAATTTGTTTTGCTTGTCATTCAGACCTGTGTGCCTCCAAAGCCTGACACACTTTCACTATCTCTAGCCCATGCTCAATCTCTCATGAGAAATGGACCAGCTAGAGGCCATGTCCATGATGCAGACAGATGACAACTTATGTGGTGGCTTCAGGCATACCTGATTCTCAATTTTGCCTTATCGCAAGTAGAACTCGGGATAGGGGAAATGAAAAACTAAGTAAACAAATAAGGTTCAGTAAATGATAGGAGGTGGGGACCCAGAAGAGAGTTGCTCTGTTGAGAACAATCCTCTAGGGGTTGTATAGGAAAGAATTTTTCCAACAAGGTGAACAACAACTGATTACTCAAAAGTTATTTTAATTAAGGCACAATAACTGAAATACTATGAGAGCAATTATACCAGAGAGTTCTTTATTTTACTATTTTACAGTGTTTTTACATTTGTTTCTTTATTTATGTTGCATTGGAAGGCTGAGTAGAATATAGGAATAGATGTTATGGAAGCCAGAGAACAACTTGGAGAAATCAGTTCATTCTCCTACAATGTGGCTTCTGGGGTTTAAACTCAGATCATCATGCTTGGCAAAAGCATTATTGCCCAGTGAACCTTCTACTTGTCCCCCTATTCTGGGTTCTTTTTAAAGAACAGTTTATTACCCTAGATGTGAGAAAAGAAAGACTGGAAACTAGGAGAGATGTAGGGATGAAAGAGAAAAGAGAGACTCCAAAAGGGTAACTAAAATACCCTGTCTTAGTCAAGGTTTTTATTCCCGCACAAATATCATGACCAAGAAACAAGTTGGGGAGGAAAGGGTTTATTTCAGCTTATACATTCCACACTGCTGTTCATCACCAAAGGAAGTCAGGACTGGAACTCAAGCAGGTCAGGAAGCAGGAGCTGATGCAGAGGCCATGGAGGGATGTTTCTTACTGGCTTGCTTCCCCTGACTTGCTCAGCCTGCTCTCTTATAGAACCCAGGACTACTACCAGCCCAGGGATGGCACCACACACAAGGGGCTCTCTCCCCTGGATCACTGATTGAGAAAATGCCCCACAGCTGGATCTCATGGGGGCCTTTCCTCACCTGAAGTTTCTTTCTCTGTGATAACTCCAGCTCATGCCAAGTTGACACAAAACCAGTCAGTACAATGACCCCTTGTCAACTTGACACACAAACACATCACTATTAAGCCTCAGCCCTTACTTTCTTATTCATCCCCAAGATCTAAATAACTTTAAAAGTCCTACAGTTTTTGCAAATTCTTAAATTTTCTATCCCTTTAAAATAGTCAATCTCTTTTAAAAGTAAAATTGTTATACAATTAAAAGTATCTTAATTGTGAGCTCAACTAAAATACCTTATTTCCAGAGGGAAAAATATTAGGGCACAGTCACAATCAAAAGCAAAATCAAGCTCCAACTGTCCAATCAATGTCTGGGATCCACTCACAAACTTCTGGGCTCTTCCAAGGGCTTGGGTCACTTTTCCAGCTCTGCCCTTTGTAGCACACACATTGTCTTCTAGGCTCCAGATGCCTGTACTCCACTGCTGCTGCTATTCTTGGTGGTCATTCATGGCACTGGTATCTCCAATACACTGGAGTCTTCCACTGTAACTAGGCTTTACCAATAGCCGCTGATAGGCTCTCTTCATGGTGCCAAGCCTCAGCTCCTTTGCATGACCCCTTCAAGTCCTAGGTCATCAATTACAACTGAGGCTGCACCTTCGCCAATGGTCTTTCGTGGCCTCTCACAGTGCCAAGCCTCAGTTGCTCTTTAGGACCCCTTCTTGACTTCAAAAACAGTACCACCTGGGTGACTCTTACATATTACCAAGTCCTGCTGCAGCACAGTGTACCACCTTGTCTGTCTCTGGAACACGACCTCTGTTTGCTCTCAGAAAACACTTCACAGAAGATGTCACCTCAATAATGCTGGTCTCCTATTAATCACCGCTAACTTCTTAGCTCCATCTAGCCAGCATCAATAGTCCCAGTAATTCAAAGGTTTTGTTTTAGTAGTTCTGGTATCTTTTTAATCACAGCTGATTCTTCGGCCACAACTAACCAAAACCACAGAATCTTCACAATCAAAACAGCAACAGCCCTGATAAAAGTCTTTAATCTTCCCTCTAAAATTTCACAAGCCAGACCTCCATCTTCTGCACTGTTCTCAACATTATCTTCCAAGCTCCTACACAACATTCCACAGAGCTCTTAACATCCCAATGGCTCTTCTAGTTCAAAGTTCCAAAGCCCTTCCACAGTCCTAGACAAAACATGGTCAGGTTGGCACAGGAATACCCCACTATGCTGGTACCAATTTGTCTTAGGGTTTCTATTCCTGCACAACCATCATGATCAAGAAGCAAGTTGGAGAGGAAAGGTTTAAGAGACACATGTTTCTTAATAAATCTCCCCTAGTAATAATCCATGATAATATTACAACTACATTTTTAATTTAAAAAAGACTTATGGACAGACAAACTTGCTACATGTGTCATGACCTAAAATGTAACCTTTAAGCTTACACTTTCCACATTGCTGTTCATCACCAAAGGATGTCAGGATTGGAACTCAAGCAGAGCAGGAAGCAGGAGCTGATGCAGAGGCTATGAAGAGATGCTACTTACTGGCTTGCTTCCCCTGGATTGCTCAACTTTCTTACTTATAGAACCCAAGACTACCAGCCCAGAGATGGTACCACCCAAAAGGGGCCCTCCCAGGCTTGATCTATAATTGAGAAAATGCCTTACAGTTGGAACTCATGGAGGCATTTCCTCAAGGGAGGCTCCTCTCTCTGTGATAACTCCAGTCTGTATCAAATTGACATACAAAACCAGCCAGTACAGACCCCGAAAAGAAAATCCCAAGCTAGGTTAAAGCTTCACCATGTAAATCACATTGTAAGGTAAAACTGATAGATAAATACCTGGAATTAGCACAGAAACAGCTAAGCAACTTGAGACTCCATTTAGCTTGGACTATGCATACACCCTCTCCTCACAATCCACCCAGCAACCTAGAATCCTCACTTGCAATGAACTGAAAAATTGCCCCACTTCAAGCTATGAGCTGTTTCTCCTCCCATAACAGTGTTTAGTAAGCACCCCAGTGTTGCCTTTTCAGAATAAGACTCACTAGTGAATAAGGTTGGAAAGAGAGACACATGTTTCTTAATAAATCTCCCCTAGTAATAATCCATGATAATATTACAACTACATTTTTAATTTAAAAAAGACCTATGGACAGACAAACTTGCTACATGTGTCATGACCTAAAATGTAACCTTTAAATAAGTTTCATGAAATCAGTTGGGATATTGAACTAAATATATTCAAATATAGTTGGCACCCAAAGCCTGGCATACCTTACCAGCTTAAGTTCCTGGTCCTTCTTTAAAAAAAAAAAATCATCTCTACTAAGAAATAAGGCAAAACCTTAGGAAGTGCCCACATCTCTGCCATTCTAGTTTCTGATATAGATGGGGCTCTGTGTTGTCTTTAGTTTGATGTATGGTGACAGGGCTCTGGCCAGCATTACATGACAACAGCATGAATATCAGTGATATTCCCCACAGCCATCTTCAGATGAATTGCTGCCCATGCATGCTGAGGACTCATGAAGTGGTTCCTTACCAGTGGCATGGATTGCAGCTCAGGAACATGAACATTTTCCTGGAGATGCTACTTCCATGTCTGTATTTAACCAAGGTCCAATCTCAAAGAGACTTACACATACCTTGCTCAGATAAAGAATACATTAAGGTAGCTGACAAGAGATGGCTAGGCCAATAAATGTACTTGGAGACAAACCTGAAGTCAATCCCCTGGACCCACAAGGTAGAAGGACAGAACCAATTCCTACATACTCACCTGGTACACACATGCCACACACACACACACACACACACACATGCACTCATATACACAAGCATACAACCACACATACATGAGCACACACATACATAGACACAAAGGTAAATGAATGTAATTATAAAACCAGACATATTCATTATCAAGTGTTATAAAAGCTGCAAGAATTATGCTTCAAAGTGATTTGCACCTGTGTGGGTCCTCTGTGGTTCCTTTCCACTTCAGAGTCAGGGAAAGAAGACAACTTACTTAGAATTGCCATCTACCCATGGCTTTTGTTTTGTTCCCCCACCACCACCACCATATACTCTTTACAATTCAAATGATTTCCCCTTTCCTGGATCCCCCATCCCCAAAAGTCCCATAAGCCCTCTTCCCTCCCCCTTTCCTCCATCCACCCCTTCCCACTTCCCTGTTCTGGTATTCTCCTATACAACTGCAGTAAGCCTTTCCAGAACCAGGGGCTACTCCATCCTTCTTCTTGGACGTCATTTAATATGTGGATTGTGTCTTGGGTATTCCAAGCTTCTAGGCTAATATCCGCTTATCAGTGAGTATATGCCATGAGTGTTCTTTTGAGACTGGGTTACCTCACTTAGGATGATGTTCTCCAACTCCATCCATTTCTCTAAGAATTTCATGAATTCATTATTTCTAATGGGTGAATAGTACTGCATTGTGTATATATATCACATTTTTTGTATCCATTCCTCCGTTGAGGGACATCTGGGTTCTTTCCAGCTTCTGGCTATTATAAATAGGCTGCTATGAACATAGTGGAGCATGTATCCTTATTACATGCTGGGGAATCCTCTGGGTATATGGCTAGGAGTGGTATAGCAGGGTCCTTCAGAAGTGTTGTGCCCAGTTTTCTGAGGAACCGCCAGACTGATCTCCAGAGTGGTTATACCAGCTTGCAATCCCACCAGCAGTGGAGGAGTGTTCCTCTTTCTCTACATCCTTGCCAACACCTGCTGACTCCTGAGGTTTTAATCTTAGCCATTCTGACTGGTATGAAGTGAAATCTCAGGGTTGTTTTAATTTGCATTTCCCTGATGACTAATGAAGTTGAGCATTTTTTAAGATGTTTCTCCACCATCCAAAGATCTTCAGGTGAGAATTCTTTGTTTAACTCTGTACTCCATTTTTAATAGGGTTATTTAGTTTTCTGGGGTCTAACTTCTTGAGTTCTTTGTATATATTGGATATTAGCCCTCTTTTGGATGGCGGGTTGGTGAAGAGACATGGAAGGACACTACTTGCTGGTCAAAGAAAAAATTCACCAAGAACTCTCAATTCTGAACATCTATGCTCCAAATGCAAAGGCATCCTCATTCATAAAGGAAACATTACAAAAGCTCAAATCACACATTACACCTAACACAATAATTGTGGGTGACTTCAACACTCCACTATCCTTAATGGATCAGGAAAACAGAAACTAAACAGGGACACAGTGAAATTAATTGAAGCTTTGGACCAATTGGATTTAACAGATATATATAGAACAATTCATCCTAAAGCAAAAGAATATACATTTTGCTCAGCACCTCATAGTACCTTCTCCAAAATCCATCATATAGTTGGTCACAAGACAGATCTCAACAAATATAAGAAGATCAAAATAATCCCATGCCTCCTATCAGATCACTATGGAGTAAGAGTGGTCTTCAATAGCAACAAAAACAACAGAAAGCCCACATACACATGGAGGCTGAACAATACTCTACTCAATGATACCTTGGCCAAAGAAGAAAGAAAGAAATCAAAGACTTTTTAAAATTTAATGAAAATGAAGGCACAACATACCCATATCTATGGGACACAATGAAAGCAGTGCTAAGAGGAAAACTCATAGCTCTGAGTGCCTCCAAAACGAAACTGGAGAGAGCATACACTAGCAGCTTAATGGCACACCTGAAAGCTCTGGAAGTAAAAGAGTCTAATTCACCCAGGAGGCGTAGAAGACAGGAAATCATCAAACTCAGGACTGAAATCAATCAAGTGGAAACAAAGAGAACTATACAAAGAATCAACAAAACCAGGAGCTGATTCTTTGAGAAAATCAACAAGATAGATAAACCTTAGCCAGACTAACCAAAGGACGCAGAGACAAAATCCACATTAACAAAATTAGAAATGAAAAGAGAGATTTAACAACAGAAACTGAGGAAATACCCATGACTTTTGTTAAAGGTATGCTGCTCATTTACTGTCACCCTAGTGGTCACTGGAGAGGGAGGCGACAATTTCTAAGACAAAGTTGAAGCAGAACATGGCCCTTTCTTTCACTCCAAAATACCCTTTGAGAATATCTGCAGCTTCTGAGGAAATTAAAAATAGATACTGCTTCTCCAGGGGTTCTCCTAGGTGAGCTTGATCTCACCCTGTCACCTCTGTAAAGGACAGGTGGGATCCCCTGCTCTTACTACTGGTGTAAGACCAAGAGCGACTGTTGGCACCCTATTTAACCTGCCACTGGCAAACATGAAAATCTTCTGTGAATGAATATTAAAGATGTTCTTCATCAGGAGAAACATGAAGCATTTTAATGTGGTTTTATTCTAAATGTTCTCTCTGTTCTCGAAAGTTGCAATCAAAGCTATTATTTTATGAAATGATTTAGAATTAAGTACAAAGGTTTGAAAGAAGATATTATTTGATCAGACTGTTATTAAGAGAGGAACACTTTGCCTTCATTATCACTCCAATTTTGCACAAAGACTATTATCACTAATTTAGAGAGAAAGAAAGAGACCATGAGGTCAACTGAATTGCCCCTAATTGGCTCCATCTAAGACTAACTAGGACATGGAACAGTGGAGCTTCTGATGTATCCAATATGTACACTTTTTCCTCCCTCCCTAGACACTTCAAAATGTGTGTCCTTGGACAAATGAAACTACAACTCTTTGGTCACTAAGAAGGTGTGAAAACATTATACCTTGTTGATGGCCACATGGGGGAAATGGCCTCCAATTGGTCTCCTCCAACAAGAAGCACAGAAGAGTAACCCATCCTTCTTAGCACATTACTACTTCATCTTTGCTAACCTGACAAACAGTGAGAGAAGAGTTGGGGGGGTGGGGGCCCACTGTTTGTTAGCTGGCTCTGCTGACCATCTGGTAAAGACCTGGCAGAGGAGAAATCTAGCTACCTCTCTGTGGGTACCATCAGGGAATCCTGAAAATGAGCCCTCAGACGCGGGAGGTGTACAGCTTCCTGAATGTCTTTTAGCTCACTCTGGGAGAGCCTGGAAGCAGCTCCACTACAAAGACATCGCAATGATGCCCTGCTGGAGTGCTCACAAGGCTTTACAATGGCCCCAGATCAGCTCTTCCACTCATTCCCCTACAGAATCATAAAAAGTCTCTCATTATCCTGCAGCCACCGGACTCAGATATCTTCAATTTCTCAAGCAAAGGATTCCTGGAGGATGTGGTAAGTACCCCAGGGAAAATCATGTGCTGTCTAAGGCTTGTTGAAGCCCACACTCCTCATCAACAACCTTAACAGCTGAGGAAACAAAATTAGTTTCATGAAGCTCAGTAGATTCACTAGGTATTCTTTCAAATCTTACTCAACTCTTTAAGAAACCCTTTTCAGAAAAAAGCAGGCCTCCCAGTGATATCAACTAAACACAGGCTGACAAGATGAAGAGGAAAAGGAGCAGTGGATCTGGCAGAGGGGGAGAATGCAGGGAGAAAAGAGGGAAGACTGCAGTCAGGATATATTGTATGAGAGAAGAATAGAGAAAAAGAAATAAAAGTAAACTAAAATACTATGCCAAAAAGAGAGAGAAATAAACCTTTTATATCTTCCTTAGGGTGATGTGTTTGGGAATTCATGTTACTGAATCCCACATAGAACCTATAAACATGACACCTTCATCTAAAATTCCCTAGTAGTTTGATATCACACTCTATAGTTACAATGAATCTTTTTCCACACGGCTGAAACTGACTCAGATCTGGACCTGGAGAATATGAACACACCTTTTTCACTGCAGTGCTTTACTGATACAAAGACTATATAAAGCAGAAAATGATGTGAGTTTCTGGTAGGCCTACAAGACTGATACTATTGGGGAAGTGTCTTATAACAGCAAGACAATAAAACAACCAACACTCTTCGTAACAAATATACAGAACAGAGCCTGATCTCCTATAATCGTCAACCAGCTAACCAGAGCTTCAGCTGTTCTTTTTGTATTATTCTGTATATTATCATGATTAAAATATAAATTTGAAGCCATCTATATGGTCCTTCAATTTATGGTGAGGGGATCAAAGACAGAGGGGCTGGTGATAAGCCAACTGTATAATGGCACAGTGGGAAACCATATTCAGGATACTTGCCTACACCTTTTCACTTCATACTGGAATGGCTTAGCATAAACTTAGAAACATTCCAAAAAATAAAGGTATAGTAAATATGTTTGAGGGAAATTACATTCTCTGTGATGAGTTTCAATGAAGATTTAAAGTATCATCTGTATTTCCTTTGAGTTTTGAATTATTAATTCTAGGCTGCTTTCTTAAGACTCAGATTCAACGGAAAAGACCAGAGGTAATGCCTGCTAGATTTCACAAGATGTAAAATATCTCCATTTTTATGCAAAAGCACCCCACACCATGAATTTCACAGTGAAGATAATTTCCCTAGGTGTACAGAAAAAAATGAAGCTGCATGATCCAAAGAATCATTTATGCCCAGCGTGATGTACCAATAGTGCACTGTGCTTAGTTAAAAAATAATACTCCTTTGCAGGTTGTATTTTTCAAGCCCTGTTTATGCGTTTGTATCTCATCTCTGATATATTTACCTAGTTAAAATTGAAAATTTTCTGATTAAGATGAGAATAGGAGACAGAAACCGGTCAGGTAGGTAAGGGGCTCCAATGAAGCAGTTGGGAAAATGTATTTATTGAGGCCAGGAATGCCAAGAGAGGAAGATCATTCGACTTCCTGTTTCTCTGCCATCTCCTGAAAAATCACTTCTGATAACAGCCATACAGCAGATTAAGTCTGAACTGAAAAAGAGTCATTAGAAACCTGTGATTGGGTCAACTGCAGCTAGACTGACGAGCTCATCCCCCTCCCCATGCCTAATCTCATGCCTCTGGTTCAGGCCAGCTTGGGTGCCAGTTGAGTTTTGTAGGACTGTAGCCCCAAAGCCAAGCACACAATGAGTCAGGGAAGGATCCACCACCTTCAAAAGCATCCCAATATTTCGAAATCAACTATGCAATATATTTTGAGTGTTAGACTAAGATAAGCAAGTGGTTCAAATACATTTCTAAATGAGGATAAGATGCAAACGCCTATCAACTGATGAAAGCTCATTGGCTCAGAGAGACTGAAGCAGCAGGCAGAGGCCCCGCATAGATTTGTGTCATGCCCTCTGCAGTATATTGGTCTTTAGTTTGGTGTTTTAGGGGACACCTAATAGTGGAGATGAGTGTGTCTCTGACTTCTGCTGGCCTTGGGACTCTTCCTCCTTTGGGGGATTGCCTTGTCCAGCCTTGATATGAAGGGGTTTCTCCTGGTCTTATTGTATCCCTTGTGTGTGTGTGTGTGTGTGTGTGTGTGTGTGTGTGTGTGTGTGTGTGTGCATGCTAGATTGTCTCTTAAGGTCTGCTCTTTTCTGAAGGGAAGTGAATCTGGGAAGAGTGGAGGTAAGAGGTGACCAGAAAGTGTGAAGGGAGGAGAAACTGTGGCTGAGATATATTATGTGAGAGAAGAATCTATTTTCAATTAAAAAAGAGATGTAAATGTCATTTTGAGGTGTGTACTAGAAAGATTGCTTTCAAACTACTCCAAGTTAATTTGATCTTTTCCTTTTATTTTTCTTGATAGCCAATAGAGGATATTCATAAGTCATGTAAGACCTCTATAGACATATTTACTCTCATACAATAAAAATACATTTAGATACAGGTAATAAAGATATATAAGATCACCAGTCCTTATGAAAAGAACATCATAACACAATTAGAATGTTGTGTTTCTCTAAGAATTACATTCACATAATCAGTGTGAGATACTTGACCTCTGGCCTTCCTTTTAGGGCTTTATAACCCCAAGTAGGGCATAACTAAAACATTACAAATTTCCCAACATCTGTCCACATACCTAGGGAATATCAAGATCATTTTAGCAAGGAAAGGCTGAGAAACTTAGACAGCTAAGAGGAACATATAAACACATGAGAAGAGATGTAGTGGCTCCTTAAGGACCAACACAAGGAATGACATTAGATAAAAAGTAATTAAATCGAAGTAAAATGTGATATTTTAATCATGAGTCAACATTTGCTTATTAATTACACCCAATATAACAAACTCTTTAGAAAATGTTAGTAAGGATGAACTGGGTGTGTGGTATTTGAAAACTATATTATTTTTGTCCTTTTACTGACAAGGTAAAAGTATTTAAGACTAAAACTGATATTATAAGTATTTTAAGTGGGTGAGCAAGATGACTTAGTAGGTAAAGGTACTTTGGGCCAAGTCTGATAACTTGAGTTTAACCACCAGGACACAATTGGTAAGAGGAGAAAAATGGGTCCTGTGTATTTTCCCCTAAATGCTGCTGTATGCTTGTGGAATGCATGCATACACATACGTGCACAAAATAAGTACACAATAAAAGTCTCAAAGAAAGATGGTGGGGAGATTCAGATGTATACTTGCATCGTAATCAGTAGGCATGCATGTCAGAAAGATCACATTTGAGTCCAGGGCAGGACAGGATCTTTCTAAGGTGATCTTCAAACAGGATTACCCATGTCAGCTGGAATGACTTTCCTTTGCTTGCTTTTGTCCATAATGTACAAAGATTTTTATTATGAAATGTTCCCTAGACATACTGTAATGCTCAACATTAAAAAAAATCTACATTTGTTATGCATATATTACTGGATGGACTAATGTTTATGGTCCCCTCAAATTCACCCAATTACAAATGAGGTGGATTAGGATGGATTTATAAGAGCAGTTGGCTCGTATAAATGGGAGCTCATGAACTGAACTACTTCTGTCTTAAGCAATGCTCCAGAGAGCTGACTTGACCTTCTACCATGTGAGGAGACAGTAAGAAGGCACCAAGAAACAGTCTCTCATTACTCATCAAGTCTGCCATCTCCCCAATGATAGGTTATTCTCTTGTAAAAATAATTGTGTCTATCTGACTGCCTACATCAATGGTAGGGACCAAATCCTATCCGTCAATAAATTCCTGTGGCCCAAATTGTTGCTCACTTGATTCTTACCCGCCCTGTCCTGATCCTGATCTGTTTTCAAAGGAAATGAGACAATATATGCAAAGACTCCCACATTTAAAGAATTTGATGAGTCTATCATTTTTCAGAAAAGCATTTAAAGCAGTCATTTACACTTACTAGTACATTTTAGAGAGTTTAGACATAGAATTTCCTGTGCTATGCCTTGAGTGAATTCCAGAAGTATATAAGTTTTGAAGCAGAAGAAATCAATTTGTATAGGACATAAAGTTCACTGTAATGTGAATTTCACCTGTACCTCTACTGTATTTATTTTTATGAAAAGAGTGAAATGATGAAGAGAAGCTGTTGATGGTGTTTTATGTTTCTTCCCTTTGGGAATGTGTGACCTTTGATTGCAGCCATATTTATGTTTTAGAATACTATTTTATCCTCATTATATTAAGTTTTTGAAGAAGGAACTTAAAAACTTTCCTCACAACATTCTTGTAATGTAAAAATCAAAGCATTTTATCCACATCTCAGTATTTCCCCATGGATCTGACACAGTTGGCTAGTACTTGCTCTTACTGTGTTTCTGTCTAAAATTTGGATGAATTACAAGTCAAGTTCAGGTGAAAATTCTTAAATACTCTTGCTGTGTTAGAAAGTAGAATTTCAGACAAAGCATCAAAGAAATTATATTTGGAAGATCCATCATGGTTAGTGTGTGTAATTTCAAAATATATACTGTTTGGGTATATAAAAGTAAATAAATCTTAATTTATTGCCTAACTTATGAAATAAAGTAGAAAATGATAAACTGATAAATTGAAATAAATCAAAATATATCAGTGAATTCACCCATTAGATAACAGGGTATCCTAGGGACTGCATAGCATTTTAAAGAAAAGGAGCTGAATCCACTGCCTTATTGTTTTCAGGCTGTGATAATAGATGTCCTTGGATAAATGATTCAGAAATGATGGGACTTCATTCACTCACAGTTTGTAAGTTGGCGAGTCCAAAATTAAAACACATATCCAGTGACTTTGCTAAGAGAGCTACTCTCTGATTCAAGACAGCATCTTTTCATGGCTTCCACATATGCCAATAGGACAGAGTGCAGAAAGACTTCAGGTGCTAACAGGGTCTTTAAGTTACTTCTGAGTGATGTTGATCAGTCTTATACATGGTAGACAGCATTGCACTACTGAGCTGCCCCCTTTCCTTTAGTGTCTGATCTTCTCTTAAAGGATGAATCTCACTCATGGAAGCAGCACTCTCAAACCTCCTTCTGAAGGCACCACCCACCAGTATAGTTAGAGAATGTGTCTCAACATGAGTTTGTGAGCAACATTTACAGTCACTCCATTAATGGCTGAGTAGATCCAGATAAATCTCAACAGTAAAGGGTAGTATAAAATGCCTAAGTTAGGAACCTCATCCCCATGCTATTTCTCATTATTTTGTATAAACTACAAAGCTATAGAACTTGTGACGTATTCAGCATACAGCACAAAATTTAATTAATTACATTTTTCAAAGAAAATACAAAATAACCACATCTCCTGTCCATGAAAAGATAAGTCTATAACAAAATAAAGACCACAAATAGAAAAGATAAGGAGAACTTTAAATAAGCCATTCCCTCTGAGGCTGGGTAGAGGGCTTAACTGGGTTTGCAAGTTTTATATCCTTAAATAATTCCAAAATGAAAAATAAATGCCAGAGAAGAAATTCAATTGTTTCAGTATTATTTCTAAATTAAACAAAACAAGCCATAATAGAGTTGACCTGTATTAATTATCTTATGTTAACCTTACCACCCTGCTATGTTCTTATTAGAATATATGTACTATACAATACTATGAAAGCTGGGAAGTTTTTAGCTTATAGTACAAAAGCTCATTAATCATTAACATATGATTAAGTACAATTAAAGGCATATATTGACTTTGCCTCATAATATTCAATTAACTTATGGCCTGATCAAAGATAAAGCATAATAATGAGTCTATTGGGAGAAGAATTGGTCTTTATTATAACAATGAAACTCAATACAGACTTAAGTGTTTATGATTCACAAGAGGTAACTGAATCCACTTATTTAAAAGGAAAAAAAAAGAAAGATCATATAATTACCAATTGCCTTCCCTTGTATTTGTTTTGTTAGGTTTGTATTACAACTCTGTGAATGAAAAAGAGGAGAAGAGAGCAGAGAGAAGAAAGGGGATGAGAAAAATGAAACACTTTCTGATTGGTTATAAGATCTACTCTACAAGTTGGAACCTGTACCTGGCACTATCAAAAGAATCATGAGCCTGTAGCCAAATAGGTCATAGACTCTAATTTAAATTTACTACTAATTTAATTTACTCCCTGGTAGGGAGAATTTACTACTTAACTCTGCTAACAGACCACAATATTAAACTGAGTCTTAATTATTTATGGCTGTATCTATAGATTACTGCATCTCTCAGCCCTCATCCAACAATTTTTTTCAATAGATGGCAATTAACACAGAGTCCCAAAACTGGTAAACATAGAAAGAATAAGATCCTGCAGAATGCTTTTTGTCCAAAACAGAATATGTATAACATACCTCCTACGCCCAGGACTCAGGGATCACTATGAAAAAGGTGGAAGAAAGAATGTAACAGCCAGAGGTGGTAGAAGACTACAATAAAACAGCAGGGGAGTTGCACATAAAAACTCACAGAAGTTCTAACAGTGCACATACAGGCTTTTGGAAATTCAAGTAAAGCAAAATCCTAACATGGGTCTTAGTTAAGATTTCATTGCTGTGAAGAGACACCATAACCAAGGTAACTTTTATAAAGGGCAACATTTAATTGGGGCTGGCTTACATTTTCAGAGTCGAGGCAGGCATGGTGCTGGAGAAGGAACTGAGACTTCTACATCTTGATTGGAAGGCAGACCAAAGGAGACTCTCTTCCTTAGGCAGCCAGGAGGAGGATATCTTGAGCACTGAGTGGAGTTTGAGCACTAGGAGACCTCAGAGCCTGCCTACACAATGACACACTTCCTCCAACAAGGCCACATGTATTTCAACAAGACCATAACTCCTAATAGTGCTATGTCCCATGGGCCAAGCATGTTCAAATCACCACAGTGAGGAAGAAAGTTAGGCGCAAAGTCCCACACCTAGCAAAGGAACTAATTCTTGATTGATAGCTCCTGGAAGAGGGATAGTCCATTTTTTAATGGTGTGACCTTGGTAGGTCACAAGGCCACACATCCAAGATTATATTCTCACCATGAATCATACTTGATGGAAAATGAAGATACAAAGTTGAATGGGTGGAGAAAGCAGGACTTTGGAGTGGGAGGTGATTGTGATCAAAACACACTGTAAGAAATTTTCACCGATCTAACAAAATATTGACAAGAAAGAGAAGAGAAGAGAAGAGAAGAGAAGAAAAAAGAAAGGAAAAGAAAAAAGAAAAGGAAAGGAAAAGGAAAGGGGAGAAGAGGAAGTGAGAAGAGGTTGGTTTTGGAAATACTGCCTGTAGAACAGGGAGGAGAGGACGGGGTGGGATAACCAGAAAGAGCCAGGAAGAGAAGAAAATGGGAGCACAGCCTGGTGTGGAGATGGGAGCACAGCCTGGTGTGGAGATGGGAGCACAGCCTGGTGTGGAGATGGGAGCACAGCCTGGTGTGGAGATTTACTTACCAAGGAGAATAACCACAAAGCACCAGTCTCTTCAATAAGGGGCACAAAGATTGAAAAAGCTTGGATTTCCTTTTCCTATGAGAAACATAATTGTGTTGGCAGGAGGTGAAGCAAACAGAAATCAGAAACCTTTCCACTCGTTGCATTTAATATGGACAAGATTAAATAGGTCAAGACAATAGTTTAAAACACAAGCTAGTAATTGCTGTTAATTTTCCCTCTATTTGGGGGGATTTAGAAGTAACGATAGTTACTTCGTAAAATATAAAAGGCATAGATGATAAAATGTTTTAAGATAAACTTTCTACTAAATTTTATCTTGTATCTTAAAATATTCTTCTTGTTGTAAAATAAAATAAAATAAAATCCCATTATCAAAAGAAACATTGGTTGGGTGGTGGTGGCACACGCCTCTAATCCCAGCACTTGGGAGGCAGAGGCAGGTAGATTTCTGAGTTCAAGGCCAGCCAGGACTACAAAAGTGAGTTCCAGAACAACCAAGGCTACACAGAGAAACCCTGTCTAAAAAAAAAAAAGAAGGAGAAGAAGAAGAAGAAGAAGAAGAAGAAGAAGAAGAAGAAGAAGAAGAAGAAGAAGAAGAAGAAGAAGAAAGAAAGAAAAAGAAAAGAAAAAAGAAAAGAATGAAAGAAATTATACAATTTATTTTATTAATTTTTAATACAATATTTTTAAATCCATAATCCTAATCATTTGAAAGCATCTCCTACTATCTGCTAGAGTTTTCATAACCTATTAATGATTTCTAACAACAACAAACATTATTGTACTTTCTGGGGCTGTACTTATCTATATTAAAGAATACCAGTAAGAGCTTGATAGGCTGAACAGATGAGTTACATCTTCTGACCTTAATTTGCAGTTTCATGGCAATCCAAGCAGCACCCATCGGTTCCTATTCCCATCCAGGGACCCTATATTCCCACAATTAATAGCAGGCAGTGACTCTACCCAGTTATGACTGGGTACAGGCCAGCTCATAGTCACTGATATTACTCATTTATTGCTAAGAAAATGTAGTTTCTTTTAATTAGTGATATTTTCCTTTCGTGAGTTTCAGCATACTTTGCAGTAACAAAGGCTCCAAGGAAAATTACCACCCTGAGGGATTCACTCCTGTGCTAGAGATTAGCAGGAAGCATTTCAGCTTGGAATAAAGAACTAAAACATGGTAAGAAATGCAGAATGTTCTTCAAGGAAGCTGAGAGTACAACCAGGAATTGAGGCAGAGAGAACAGGAAGAATGATTCTGAACTAGAAACCATTCCTCAGTTTTGCCATCTGGGTTTGAATAGTTTGCACTACAAATCAGAGGGGAAGAGACCCCAATAAAACCAAATGCATTCCATAATCCCAGCTCTATGAGACAAATGCTGGTGGAACTCTGTGACTTGGTGGCCAGCTTGGTCCATATAGAGAGTCCCAAGCTAGTCAGGGTCACAGAGTAAGATCCTGTCTCAAAATAAATGAATAAATTAATGAGGTAATTAAATCAAAATTTAGAAGCACATAGTATGGCTTGTGAGAATACCATTGGATCAAAGAACCTCACCTGAAAAGGAACGTCCAATGTGTAAGAATCTAGGTAAGTATAAAAATCCATATTTCAGTAAGTAAACATGCACATATATTCGTGCACTGTAAATTCCTAGTGCTTTTCTGCATATAACTACCCATGAGCATAATTCTGTCCCAAGCAGGAGAATGGTTTCCCCCTTTATTCCATGGTTTTAGCCATAAAGTAACAAGCAGTGGTTTTCTTCGTTCTAAATTACCGAAACACCATTATTTGTGAGTTTTAAAGCACAAACACCTGTTCAATTCTTACTTCATTAAGTCATTTGGATAACGTTCATATCTTTTCTCTCACCCTGCATTATCATCCTCTCAGGGCAAATCACAACTCTTTGTATCTCCCATAAACCTTGGCAAATTACCTATCAAAATGAAATCACCCTACAAAGAAATCCCACTGAAACTAAAGACCCTGATAAAAGGGGTGGGGGCCTGGTAGTGTTTTCAGATATTCCTCATCAAGAGGACTGAAACGTTGAGAATAAAACTATGAACTGACTTGGATTAAAACATTGTAATAAAATTTTAAATCCAAGAAGCCATCCTATTTCCATTTTTCTTTCCAGACAGAGCTTGCAACGCATTGCTGAACTGAATAGACCTTTATTTACTTACCTTTTCACATTGTTGGGTGAAATGAGAATTTCTAGTAGTGGCTTTCATTGATTTCTGTCAAGCTGGACAATGATCTGTAGAGTTAGTCTATCATTTCAGAAAGAATGGAAAGAACACTGCTGCATTGACCCTTCTTTTTTCAGCCAAATACCTGGAGAAAAATTACTCTACACTGACTTCTAAAAAGGATAATATCTACATTTTGGAATATAACCAACACGGATCAGTTCCCTCATCATTTATTGCTTGCTGTAAGGTAAAAAAATGAAGACTGTCAAGTATTCACAGTCCCTCCATAGTCTCTATTGGTGGAGTCTGGAACAACTATCTCTTCACCAGCCAACCAGGGGCAATGATACAATACACAGTCATCTGGCCCATCATCTGTCAGATTTCCTCTCTCAGAAGATGAACAGCAGAACAAGCAGATGTCAACAGAAGGACACAAGCCACCAGCAAATGGGGAATGCAGAACAGCTTTACAGACTAAGGTCTTGGCACCACCTCTTCCAAAAAAGAAAACCCAAAAATAATAAAGTATTAGAATTTAATAAGTGAAATTCATATGAAAATTATTCCAGGATGTCATATAACATTTCTCAAAAACCATCACTCTTTCCCATAGCTGACCTCAGATAACGGGCGTTGTGAGGAGCATGAACTCCTTCCTGATAGAATTCAGTAGTGGCAGGAGCCAGAATATTTGCACAGATAATAGCGTTGGACAAATGTTTCTAGGATGGAGACAAAGGAATGTTTCCCATCCTGTTTTTATGCTGCACATGTACTGAAATAAATGTAGCACTCATTAGCAGTAAGAAAAGCCATTAAAGTTACTATGTGCACAACAGACTCACAAGAAAGTGATTGTCCAATAAACTGATGAGATTTAGAAAGTTACATAGCCCCCTTCAAAGGAGAGAGGATGGTACACATATTCAAGACACTGAAGAACAGGCATATATTTGTAAACTTGTCTCTCTGGATGCTGAATGGGCCCAAAGACCAGGACAACTTGTGATAAGGTCTGTCTAGGTTTGGTTCCTTTTCTCAAATTTCATTTCTCATCTGGTTAGTGACATTTGGGGCAAGAGTATTCCTTTTTGAGGAGAAGACAACATGGAAGCCTCCAAGAGTGCCACTAGCTCTACTACTACTCCAAGAGTACTACTACCTTAGGTTTGAAGCAGAGACAATTTCAAAACTCTCCACCCCAACACTACTTCTAAGACCTTCTAAATCTCCTTCCTTCTCAGTGCTCAGAAGGGCCAGAACCACATTTTGGGTATCATTCTCGGAGCCCAAACACAGCCAAAACTTGGGGTGCTCATTTCTGAAGACACAGTGAGAACTAACTGGTTTGTGTGGCTATGTGGATAAGATGTACAGAATACAGTTGAGTCCTGAAAGATCTCACAGTGTTAAAACAACTGTAAACTCATTTTCCAGTCAAAGGAAAAAAGTAAATCTGAAACGCTACATGAAATGCATTTCTCCAAAATGAGACTGAATTCAGTGGATTGAGTACATTCCAGAAATGATGTTCCTCTAGGAATACTTGTTTCGAGAAAACATCTGGTTGTCTATATTTCCTTGAAAAAAATCTTTGGAGCCAACGCAAAATAGATAGGCTTTAAAAAAAAAAAACACAACTCAAAGTTGAAAACTAGGAAATTCTTTCAAAGAAATATCAAAGAAGTTTCATGCAGACAACCTCCAGCAAATCAGAGCCCAGAATTCCCCAAGTGTGGCTTGTCAGTGGATTTGGCCTTATAGTTGTTTAGGGTCTTTGGTTTTTCAAGTCAGGCATCTGTGATAATTCCCAATAGAACCTTCATTACCATCTCTGACACTTTCTACCCAAAGCTTTTAACTCCCCTTCACTATATATGAATCAATATATAAATCTGGAAGCATAATGGTTTTGAGTCTCACACTTCAATTAAAAACTATTAGGTGTTCCAAAATTTATTTGGATTATTTTTAATTCCTTAACTCCAGAGCATTCGTGTAGTTGGAATATCCTGCTTTTTGCTTCCACAAGGCCAGCTCATCAATCGTGAACTTGGAATATATGTCCTTTGCTTCTCCATAGAGTGCTGTAGTATATGACTTGTTCAAAAGGAGCACCACCCTGTGGGCAGAATTTACTTGTTTAATAACCAAAGCATATTCCAATGGCACAACTCACAAGTGAAGGGGAGGTAGATGTTGGTAGAGTGAATTTGGATCAATGGTGAGGAGGAGGAGTAGAAGGAGAAGGAGGAGTAGAAGGAGGAGGAGGAGAAGGTAGCAGAGGAAGAAGATAGAAGGGAAAGGAGGAAGAGGAAGAGGATGCCAACTCCCTCCTAATCCTATGGGCTACTCCAGACAGACATTTTGTACTCAGATTCTGACACCCTAACTGAGAAGATGCACACACATAAAGCTCAGCTCTTTGTGCATTAAATGTCAGCTGCTGGATGGGTGAAACTGTCTCTTCATGTCTTATATTCTTTATTTGCCTTTTCCCTTCTTCATCTGCCCTGGGTCTCGAAGTCTCAAATATCAGTTCTTCAAATATGTGCATGAAAGTCTATTTTCTAGCAAACTGGGAGTATTCAATTTAATAATTTGGGACTACAGCATAACCAATAGCACTATCATGGGAAAATATTGATAGTTGGATAAAATTCAATGATTTTACAGCAGAGTAATTTTGTAAGGAATGTTTGTAAGTTCCTTCTTCAAGAACTCAAAATAACGAGGATAAAATTAGTATTCTGAAACATAGATATGGCTGCAACCAATGGCCACAAATTCCTGAAATGAACACAAAACACCATCCAAAGTTCATGTTTATTGATTCACTCTCTTCATAAAAATAAATACAGTAGAGGTAACAGGTGAAATTCCTATTACAGTTAAATTTATTCCCTATACAAATTGATTTCTTCTGCTTCAAAACTTATATATTTCTGGAATTCACTCAAGGTATGGCACAAGAAATTCTATGTCCAAACTTTCTAAAATGTACTAGCAAGTATAAATGACTGCTTTAAATGCTGTTCAGAAAAATTAAAGAAACATTAAATTCTCTAAATGTGGGAGTCTTTGCATATATTGTGTCACTTCCTTTGAAAACAGCTCAGGATCAGGACAGGGAGGGTGAGAATCAAGTGAGCAACAATTTAGGCCACAGGAATTTATTGATGAATAGGATTTTTCCCCTACCTTTGATTTAGCCAGTCAGATAGAAAAACAGATATCCACGAATTATTTTATAAGAGAAAAACCTGTCACTGGTGAGATGTCTGACTTAGTGAATGGTGAGAGTCTATTTCTCTGTGCCTTCCCATTGTCTTCTCATATGGTAGAATGTCAAGGCAGCTCTCTCAAGTATTGCTTAAGGGACCACGATTTAACTTCATGACCTCCCCATGCATATGAACTGATTCCCTAAGTTTCTCCTCATAATCACCATGATTGTGATTAACTGAATTTGGGAGGAACATAAACATGTACATCAGCAGTACATGCAAGAGAAACACATAAAACTTTCCTTCATGTCAAAGGTCATAATATTATGAAAACACATGTAATAATATCTTTGGACACCATGGACATGAAGGAAGGCATTAGCAACAGACATGGATAATTTTTTTTCTGTTGAAGATCACCTTAGAACGACTAGAATGAGATTCTTCTTCAATTCATTCTTACTGGTTACAATACAAACATATACCCGAATCTTCCCCATTGCCTTTCTTTTTGTCTTCATTTTTTGGATAAGTTCTGAAGTCATTTTAACCAACTTGATTCACTCTAACAGTTTCTTTTAATTTTCAGTTTGAAAGTTCTGGGACATTAAACAAAACATAACAAAAAAGGGGCTCTTTTAAAAATATTATTTTACAGAGCTATTTGCTGCATTTATTTTACACCCAGCATGACGATTATTTCTCCGGGCTTTTTTCTTGTTTTTGCTTAGAGATAACTAGATGAGCAATTTTTAGGAGATAGTCACATTACTAAATGCTGAGCACATTTGGGGAAACTTCAAGGCCATTTGTAATACCACTGAAGACATTTTCAATAACTTACCCAATTTTGAAATGGAAATTGCTCTTGGTGCTAAATTTTAGAAGCAATTTTGTTTGGAAATATTAGTGCATTCTGAAAAAAACACATCAAATAAAACAGTGTTGGGGACAACAGGCTTTGTAGCTTTAGCTACTGAGAGTTCTCATGCCATCCCCTTCCTTAATTAATTTTCTTCCTTTAATTTTCAGAGATAATGTCAGAGTGTGGAATGTTTTCTATAGTTATATGGGTAGATATTTTGGTTTATACAATCATATATGAATATTTTCATTAATTGTATGATACAAAACAGTAAAAATTTTAACCAAGACATACTCACAAGTTGAAAATATGTAAGCAGTTGAGTTGAGCTTCAGGCTATTGAGAAATTCGAAATATCAGAATTTAAGGAAAACTATATAATCACTCTTTTAGGGATCAGCCCTTTCTCCTGCTACCCGCTCTCTTTTGGAAGGCATCGTCCTCCTCGTTACACTTACAGAAGCAGATGTTGCCGTGAACCACACCCAGACTCTGACTCAAGTCAGTGTAAAGGCTTACAGAATAAAACACTGAAATACCAACTAACAATTAAGCTTTTCTGAAGCATTCTACTTAATTTTAAATCCCCCTAAATGAGGAAATCCTGAACTGAAATGGGGAAAAATCAGAAGTGAATAGAATATTAGAGAGGCATTTAATTAGATTGATGACCCTGCTCCATCATAAGGAAAAAACTTTTGATGAAAATGCACTCACTGCTTTCCTAGTATGATTAAATAATAGCATTTTTGTTATTGAATGTTCATACATCAAGGCTAACACAAAAATCCAAATTATTACAGAAGCAACAAGGCAGACTGTTCTAAAACAAATGTTTCTTAAAATAGACTTAAGTTTTTAGCATGATTCGTCATTTTTACTTTTAATCCTGCTTTAATCAGCTCTTCTCCCTCTGTATGGCAATAAAGGTAAAGTTCCTACATGAAGAAAAAAAATAACTTTACACAAGCAGCACTATCTCTCTACTCCTGGGCAGGTCACCTATAAAACAAAATAGCAAAAATGGGTACAGGCAACCTGAGCCTAACAGCCTCTTAAGAACCTCCCATCTCCAGCTTCACTTACTGTGGAGAACGGCATTCGCAACAAGTGAGCAAAAAAATAGGGCTTGGCTAATGACCTATAGTCTCGTGGGCAACTGAGGCTTATTGCTAATGAGGGCCACGTGTGGCTTACACTCAAGCACTTAGGCACTGCTAACTCCCAAGCTACACTGTTTATAAAAAATGTCTAATCTGCCTCCTAGGACCCTACTGCAGACCATGCGATAGAAATTATCTGAGGACATAGTGCTTCTTAAATAGTCATGTAAATGCAAGGTAAATTTTGATTTAAGGGTCCTAGGATTGAACAAAACATCCTAAGCTAATACAACTGACGAGTTCATAGCCAGTCAGGTTTGCTAGACTCTGCAGCCCATGAAAAGGGGGAAGAGCTGGTAATAGTAAGATCTAATATTCAGATATGCATAAAGATATGCATTAAGGTGGGGAGGACAAATGCTTCTCTTCCAGATGCACCTTGCAGTTCACACTGATGAGTATTTGGTGAAATGTCACTTCACTGCTATGTGAAATAATTGAGAAAGATAAGAAAAAGAGCTTTCCAAATTTCCAAATACTACTGACATTGTATCTCCCCATGAATAATATGCAGTCCAGAGAGTATGAGAATCCTTCCAATTTTATGCCCTGATGAATCTACACTAGAATACCTTAACTCATAAGTACTGACATATAAAATTTATATTTGAGCTTACTTCACAGTCTAAGTTGGGAACGAGTTATAATTAGGTTATTATCTGGTATCTAGTTAACTGCAAAGCCAAAAGTTCATGTCAGCATGGGTGACAGCTCATGAAAGACGAAAATCTAGAGTTTGCTGTATAACTCTTAAGCAACTCATCAAGTTAGAGAGTGTCTCCTTCAGCTGGCTAGGCTGGTCTGAGTCTCTTCTGCACAGCTCAGCTTCTCCAAGAGTTCCTGACTATTTAAGAGCTTAGTGCATCTGGTCAGTTTCGGGGTTTTCCTGATGCCTCAAGTCGTTTGTTGCCTGTGCATATGGAGTCTCACTGCCAGGTGGATGGAATGGTTCACCTCTCTACATAATAGTCTATCTCTTGGGGAGTTTTCCTTCAGTAGGGAGGTTTGTCTTGGAGAAGTCTGAGATGTAACAGAGTTGTAGACTGCTCAGTTTTGCTAGATTCTGCAGCACATGAAAAATGGGGAGAGCTGGAATAATAAGATCTAATATTAAGATTATGCATAAAGGGCAGTGAGGAAGGACAAACGCTTCTCTTCCAGATGCACCCTGCAGTTCATACAGATGAGTATTGTCAGTTCCCTGGGTATGAATGCTTAGAATGCACTGTAACCCTTGTCCTGGAAAGTTTTGACCAGATCCTGTTTATACATCAAGGCCAGATGTCAAATGAATTAAGAAGTGCTCCCAGGCCTTGGATATAAATTTTACATGTAATATAGGAAAATATACAAAGAGAAGTGCAAGTCAACTTTCAGCCAAAGGATAAGGCAGAATCCATATTCAGGAGACAAATGTCCTGCGCTCACAGACCACGTCCCTTCCAGCTCTAGCTGCCCTCTCCAGCATAGATGGCATTTTCTCAGTTCTACATCCTGCTCGACCATGGCCTCCCATCATTCTTCCATGCCCACTTTGCCATTTACCACAACCTGGGAAAGGCCGAGCATCTGTTTTTGCATATTTCCACCCCATTTCTGAGCTCATAGCAATTATCAGAAAAGAAATGGAGCCACAGCAGGTGCTTAGACTATAAATCCTCATTATCAGCTTCACCCGGGGCTTTCATCCAATCAGTAGCAATTTCTGCCCAGTTCGGTCTCATTTCTATCCTGCAACACAGCTGACGTCATGGAACGTTCTCCCTACATCCATCCCTCATCTCTTACCCTGCACTCGTGCTGAACAGTTTGTCTACCTCCCGTTCCTCCTTGAAGACTGAAAGAGGAAGGTTTGAGTCTCTTCCATTTCCATCTTCCCCAACCCAGATGCTCTGACCATTCACATCTGAAAACACCCATTCCCATTCTAAAGTAGAGCACACTTCTTCCTTTAAATCTCAACAAGTGCATCTCATTAAACTCTTTACCTCTCTATTCCCAAACTCTCTTGCCTCATCCTTCATCATTTTTGCTTTGGAAAGTATAAGTTATCACCCTTAGCTGTTCTTTCAAATTCAGCCACCATCTGCCACATAAACCAAACACATTCGAGCCTTCCAAATCAGAGCTTTAATGTTCTTCTCCATAGCACATTTGGTCAACTCATTCCTTATCTCAATTAATTTATTCAGCAAACTTGTGTGTCCTCTAAGTATCTAGACCCAAGTTTACTAGCAACAATGAACTACTTACCTTGTAGTATTTAGGCTCTAGTAGGGAAACAGGTAAATAAAGTGTTCCAAGAAGCTAAGCATTCACATTTTAGAAAATTAAAGTGAGAATTCTAAATCAGAGAAGGATGGAGTGAAGTTTGGAAATAGGAGGTTGAAGTGACAGAACTGGCTGCAGCCCATCAGTACCTTGAACAACTTCTCAAATACCTGCTGTTTAATGTCATGCTCATTCCTGTTTAAAATACAGATTAAAATACTGATGGGCCTTTCATCTATGCGCACTGATATCCCCACATAATCTGAACTATATTTACTTTTCAGGAAGGAAAGAGTGGATAATGGGCAAACAATGTCAGCATACTTTTTTTTAACTTTTAACAAAAATATAATTATGAAGTTGGATAAATTTAAAAGTAGAATTCTGAGTTTAGTGGTCAGTTTTAAATGCATTAAAAATAAACAAGTAAACCAATTTTGAACCATTGCCCATGATGAATATTCCAAAGTGAGAAAGAATGCTTATAAAAATTTTAAGTGTCTTATTTGCTCTGTGGGAACATAATAAGAACATGACCACCAAAGAAAGCATCAAGGGCCAAGTGTCTACTCTGTACCTCTCGCGGGCAAAATATTTCAGTTATGGAAACTGATTCCCCAAAAATTGTACCAAATTTATATCCTCTGAAAAACAAGTATCCATAAATATACTAGAAAGTTTATTGAGCTATAGACTTTAAATATTATGTAGGCGTGTGCCAGAATCATTCAGAAGTCAAGAAAACAGATGCAAGACATATGGTAAGCTCTCACAGAATTAAAATGCTCAGGAGATAAGAGAAAAGCAGGGCCTTCCTGCTGGCCTGTTACATAACTGGGGGGTTGGGGGGCGGCGTGGAGGGTCCATGAGCAATTGCAAGTCATTGTTAAACCAGAGCACTCATAGTTCTCTTAACTCCGAGATCTACTCTTGTTGTCATAAAATCCCATGAAGCCTATGCTATTGCTATTTCCAGGAATGATTTATTTTGTGAAACAGCTCGAGTTCCTGTAGGGTAGGCTCTTTTTATTTCTTTGGAACCAAACAACCTTCTTCCATTCAGAGAAGTTTCACCAGTATCTCCTGGAAGCAGTCACCCAGAGTCGTTCTCTGTGGGCACTGAGTAAGCATTAATTAATGATGACTGGAGGAGACTTTACCATCTGCTCTGCACTAATTTAAGATATACCGTTGTTACTTAATTGGATTATTTTTAGTCTTGTGGTTTCAGCTGGATGAACACTGATGGCTGCCACTGTGAGATGCCCTGGCAAACACCAACCCAACGCCTGTTTCTCACTCCCTGTCTGGAGGGGTAGCTGCACCCTGAGTGACAAGTGCATTGAAATAGCAATGGAAACTCCTTTTTGCTACTTGATCTTCAGAAAAGTCATAAAACACCCCTCAGGATCATAACTCAGGTCAGGGACAGCAAGTGATACCCTGGAGGATGGAGGGCCAATGAAGAGGCATAATGAAATATGTATTTTAATTAAAATGATATTATTCCCCTTCCTTTTCCTTCACAAAGCCTCCACACGCTAACCCGCTAAATCCCTCTCATGGCTCCCTTACTTCTTTCAAATCCACAGCCTTTTTTGATTATTATTTCTTCATATACATGCACAATCTATAAACATAATCTGCTAAGTCCTTGTAGTGCTGCTATTATATACTGCTAAGTTCTTTTAGTGTTAAGCATGTGTGTGTGTGTGTGTGGAAGAAACTTATATTTAAAGAAAGATATAAATGTTGGAATTTGACTAATTTTTGTCTTTAAACCACTGTCTTCTAGAACGTGCCATTAGACCATGCAACCCACTAGAGCTCTGTTCCGATACGCACTGAGAACAGCAAGCCAATTCGGTCACTTCAAACTCATGTGACGGCGATTTCTTTGTGAAATAAAAATTCAAAGCATTTTTAATTATCTAAATCTACAACCAAGAAGCTACGTTCATTTCTCAAACACTTAGATAAGGATTATGCCTAAGAAGTAACATATATTCAGGACTGGTTGGTGATCTGTGTTTCAAATTCAGTGCCTGCCATGATTTTTTTCTTTTATTATTATTATTATTATTATTATTATTATTATTATATATTTGCTTTATTTACATTTCATATGATATCCCCTTTCTGCATTACCCCTCCAAAAACCCACTATCCCATCCCCCCTCCCCCTGCTCAGGCCCCCAATTTCCTGACTTGCATTCCCCTATTCTGGGGAATGGAGCCTTCACAGGGCCTTGCTTTAAAATGCTATGGTTCACTGTTGTAGAGCAGCGGTTTTCAAACTGTAGGTCATGACCCCTTTGAGGACTGAATGACATTTTTTCAGGGGTCCCATATCAGTTACCCTGTGTATCAGATACTTTCATTACAACTTATAACAGTAGCAATATCACAGTTAATTAGCAGTGAAAATGTCATAGTGGGAGTCACCACAACCTGAGGAACTGTATTAGAGTGGTGATATTAGAAAGGTTGAGAATCACTATGCTAGAATGACTGGTTATCAATAGCCCTGAATGCTATGGGCCCACAAAAGATTCAGTTCGATTTTTACCTTGTCTGCCTCTATCTCCTTTGGCACAACATAAGCTTCTGAGACATTTGTTAACATAGTACTTAAAAACTATCAAAAGAACATGTGTACCTAAGAGTCATATTCCAGTTAGTAGAGTTCATGACAAGAGGCAATTTCTGGATTTCAAATCCTGGATTCATTCACTCTAGGCATGTGTCCTTAGCCAAGCTGGAAACATCACTCCTCTCAGAATAAAAATGAGTATTTTAACAAAATTGAGTGCCCTAAAAAACATCATATGAGATGTTTTATACACTATCTGGATATATGACTCAGTAATCCCCAGGGAAGCAGTCATTTAGAGAGAGAGAGAGAGAGAGAGAGAGAGAGAGAGAGAGAGGATAATGCAGTATGAGAGACAGTCTTACAAGATTATGGTATCTATTAAGTCCCAGAGTCTGCTGTCAACAAACTAGAGGCATGGGAAGTCAAGTAGTGGTCATTGTAAGCCCAAAGATATGGAACTAGGAATGTCGGTGGCACAATGCACACACTGCCCACGTCCAAGGTCTTGGGAAGCTAGATCACCAATATCCTGAACAGGAAGGTAGATGCAAAAACTCAAGAGGAGACAGAAAATTTGGCATTCTCCTGTGTCTTGGCCTCACCAAGGCCCTCTACAAATCAGAGCATCCTTCATGAACAGTGGAGGAGCTTACCTTCTGTACTTGGTGAACCAATGCAATTGCTCATCTCTTCCAGAAATGTCCCCAGAGATACACATATAGTAGCAATATATTCCTATTGTGTGATATATTACAATATTTCATCATATATTTATATAATCATAGAATATATTGTATATTAATGCATTATGTATCATAGTGTAATAACATATCATCTCAATGAATTTTTATTATGTAACAAATGTTTATTCTCTACAGTTTGTTTTTCCCTTTAGGTATATTATTAGCATTAATCTGACAAAAGAATGAAGAAATGACTGTTATCCTTACTTCTATATACATATTATATAATTAATTAATAAAATTAATGTACTATGTTGGTAACATGATATATAATCATATAATTTTATATAATATAATTAATATAGAATGAAGAATATATAATAGAAATGTATTTATTATTATAAACATTGTTATTATACTTGTATCTCTGAGGACATTTCTAGGATAGATGAACAATATTTTTGAAGATTTATTTATTTAATATATGTAAGTACACTGTAGCTGTCTTCAGACACTCCAGAAGAGGGCATCATATCTCATTACTGGTGGTTATAAGTCACCATGAGGTTGTGGGATTTGAACTCAGAACCTTCGGAAGAGCAGTCTTAACCACTGAGCCATCTCACCAGCCCTGATATGAACAATTATTGATACACCAAGTATAGTAGATAAGCTTCTGGACTGTGCATGAAGGGTGCTCCAATTTGTAGAGGGCCTTGGTAGGGCAAAGACACAAGAGAAGGACAAACTTTCTCTTGAGCTTTTTTGCATCCATCTTTCTGGTAAGGATATTGGTGATCTATCCTTGGAGTGGACCGAGTGTGCCACTGTGTCCTTGGTATTCCTAACTCTATGCCTTTGGGTTTACACAAGAACGACAGCACTTATTTCCCATCTCTAATTATTAAACGTAATAATTTATACAGATATAAAAATGTTGTAAATTGTGTCTGAGAATTTTTTTACTCCAGTCAAGTTGAAACATAAAATCAGCCACCAAGTTTTTAGTTAGCGTTGTGTTTTCTATAAATTTGCATTACATCTGGTCAGTTGGAATTGCTCTCACACATTTGAGCTGAAGACTCCCCATTATTCTGACTCCATGAATCACAGTTGTGTCTTGAATAGACTCATTCTTTTCTTAACTTGTGTGGTTGTTTGCTTGTTCATTTGTTTAGTTTGGTTTTCTTTTGTTTTTTTTTCTCTACTAACAGTCTGGATATGCAATGGAGGAATGTTGTTCTTTCTCCACATCCTCTCCAACATGTGTTGTCACCTGAGATTTTGATCTTATCCATTCTGATTGGTGTAAAATGCTCAAAATGCTCAAAGCATGATTCACTTTTAATTCTTATAATATTTATTATATTTGCTTTCTGGGTGTCTCTTCTAACAGGCTGGACACATCCTTAAAGGTGTGAGTTGTGACTTGGGCAGTTTTGTATTTTTAGCATCTACAACAATGTATTGAGTTCCTGAAAGATTCCCTAGATATGTTAATTGAGTGAATGAATGAAGAATGAATGAACAAGTGAATGATCAACAAACCCACAAATGAGTGTGATGACCTATCAATTGTCACTACTATGATAGTAAACATACTAAGGACAGAATTCCCCCAAGTGTGATGACCTATCAATTGTCACTACTAAGATAATAAACATACCAAGGGCAGAATTCCCCCAAGATGAATTCTTCTTTTTCTTTCAGCTAAACCAGTCAACAAGTCAAAATAAAGGAAAGTTGAAATTCTTTCCTTTCATTTTTTTTCAAAGCTCACTATCAAACCATCTCATTCTAGTACAAATGACTCCCCCCAGAGAACCCCTATCAGTTCAATTTATATCCTGGAGCATCTATAACTTTAGAAATTAAATATTAACTGTTTTTTTTAATTTATGGAACCAATATTTATTCTCCATAAACAAGTTGCTATGCCCTTTAGGTGCATTATTAGTATTAATGTGACAAACAAAATGAAGTGACTGTTACCCTCATGTCTACATTTTACCTGATGCAGACTAAATATGCCGAAGTAAAATCACACGATTTGCACACAGCATCGATAGGATTTAGACCCAGGGTGTCTGATTCTAAAGTTCATGCTCTTTACCAGCTGTCAGCAACACCTTTAAAAACATAACTAAATAAATCAAATTCTCTGATAATTTAGTGTGGAAGAAAATAACAAAAACAGACCCAAAAGCTTTGTGCTATGCTTTAGTCTCCAGTTATTTATTTGGTGCTTGAGGGTGTATATACCTGTAATGGCAATTTTATTAGGGGACACTTAAAATGACTCCACAGAGAATGTCTTTTATCACAGCAGCATCTCGGTTTGGCATTGCTTCCAGTTTCTCTGATGAAACAGTTTCATGTGAGATTTCTTTGCAGTTTGTGTGTGTGTGTGTGTGTGTGTGTGTGTGTGTGTGTGTGTGTTTTCCACTGTGTCCAACCATTCTGGTGGTGGCATATGGTTAGTTTTGTTAATTGGACTTTCTGTTATGCTGTGTCTGCAAAGCCTCTTGCAATTTATGTTTGAATGTTTATCATGCTCTGGCAGTCTGCTCTGTGATGTCTGTGTTTGTTTTGTGACCCATGGCTGTATCATGCTTCTCAAGCTGTATTGTCGCAGATATCTGAAGATGCCCCACCATGTGCTGGCTTTGTATTACTGTGTAATTCCTGTTTTTTCCTTAACCAGACACCAGAGTGAAGGGTCTTATTTTAGCCAATTCAAGGAAGAGGACTAGATGGAAGCTATTTTGTTTATCAAAGGAGAAGTGCTGGAGGATTTTTGTAGGATGAATCATATATAAAAGTTTATATTATGACAAGTACAGGATATTATCAAGGATAAGACGATGGAATGAATCCGGAGAAGTTAACAAGAACCAAACTGAGTCCAGATTCTTAAATACAACTTAACTGAGTGCAACAGGGTGAGTTCAATATTCACCAGGCAAGTGGCACTGGACAAAGTTATTACCACTGTGTGTCTGTTTCCTGCACTCTTCAGTGTGAGTGATAATGACATCTGAATCCATTTCAGAACTAGTAAGAGATAAATTAGCTTTCGTTCGTAAGGAATATAGAATAGTAGGGATAATACCACTCTTTGTGGAAGACCACAGGGACAATTTGAGTGATTCAGTTTGATGAGAAGTAAGCTCGTGGCCATGTTGCTATTTGTTTAAGATCAAATTCTTAAGAATTTATATGAAATGGCAATTGTGCAATTGTGTTATATAGAGTAGAGACAGACAGACATAAAAAGAAGAGAGAGAGAGAAAGAGAGAGAGAATTCAATGCCATCACTAGAGACAAGATCCTGTGGTATTTGGTGTATATTATCTGTTGATAAAATGATGACATTTCTGAGAGAAGACCAAGAGCCTCCAAATCCCCACAATAAAAAGGACATAAAACCCATCAAAGATTCTGCCTCCCACTGAGACCTTCAGGCTGCTCACGTAAAATCCTGAAGACACTTTTCCCTCTCCATCTATACATTCAAAAAGTGCAAAATCCATTTGCTTCTCTACCCTACAGTTTGTCATGTACTTCTCTGGTTGTGGGAGAATTGGGAAAGGAAGAGTAAAGAGGTAATCTAAAGGAATAAACTAACCGTAGGCAAAAATTAATCATACCTGATAGGCGTCATAATATGAAAGCATAATCTCTTAGCCAAGGAACTCTTACATGTTTTTCCTTTCAATACAAAGTTTATAAGGAAATATTTGGCCACCTTTTGTGTAAAACCATAGCCATTTGCCCACAATGTTGAACTCTATGGAAAAGATGGTGAGACTGAAAAGCCCAGCCCCACCCCTGCACCAATGAGGACTGCTGTGAAATGCAATACACAGATCTGGATGGAAGAGGTGAGAAGCTGTGAGAACAGGGAGATTGGGCACATAACTCAGGCTGAATAGAGGAAAAGAGAAGTGACAGCTCACATGAGAACTGGAAAAATGAGTAGGAATTAACAAGATTAGTGTAGAAGAAGCAAACAGGAGACGGAGAGACAGAGACAGAAATAGACTGCTAGGGACAGAATCAGGCCTCATGCTATGAAAGCACCTATAACTTAGTTACAACCACCTCACCCTTAAGAAGCACCCGTCGAATTAAGCAATGTTACAGATGTTTGGATAAACTACGGCAAGGGTGCAAAGGGAAGCTGAGGGCTGGGGAACTGATCGGAGGGGTGCAAGAAGGCCATGCAGTCTCCAGTGGGCTCTGAATGTGGAGGAGGAGGAGTAAGAAAGCCAGGGAGACAGCAGTGACACGAGGGGCTTTCTCTTTGGTGCTTTTTAGGGAGGAAGAAATGAGGTGTGTGAAGTGTGTTGAAAAAAGCTAGTAGATAGAAAAAAAACTAAAACAATATGTAATATCTCAGGACAGAAAGTGTGGGAGGGAAGAATCCTGGGTAGTAACTGACTTTGTAATCATGTGACTCATCACAGACGTGCACATATCTGCATAAGTCCATTCCTATTCCCATGGGATTTTTTAAATATCCATCATAAAACTGTCTAGAGTGAGTTGTATGTGATCGTGAACCATGTTTCTCTTCCTTATTAGTGCTTCACTGAGGTCCCTAGTGTGTGTTCAGTTCATGGGGAGTTAGATACACTGGGAAAACAATGTATTTTTAAATATAAGACAAAATAAAGAGAAACTGGTTCAGGGAAGGCAAAACATAGTATTTCAAGGTCAAAATGTGTCAAATAGCAGTGGCTTACAGGCATCCTTTTATAATTTAAGTTTGGGGGCTCTATCAAGTGACAGCATGGTTAGTGTATCATTAATAAGCTGCCTCCAGAGCCTTCAACCCTGAGTTTGACTCACTGTTTTAGGCCTCTCTCAGTTTTCTAACAAGGAGAAGGCAAGAAAATAGACTTAATGGATGAATACTCTAAAAACCATCTAAAAGTGCTAAAAATAAAATTTGAGAACCAAGGACTGTATATATCTTATCACCCAGAGATTTTCACTCAGAACAGTGAAACCTAAGAAAACTGTACCAAATAGATACTTACACTTATTGTACTTATTTATACTAACAATACTTTCCAACAATGTATTTATATTTATTGTCTAATAATGATTTTTGGCTAGAATTGAAAATGTAATTAAGGCTGTGGTAGAACATGAATCTCCTAAAATGCATCTTCAGTTGATTCATAATCTAACCCCACCTATTATCATACAGAAAATTAATAATAGATAGGCCCTGAATCTACATCTAACAAAATTTAAATTGCAAAGTTTTCTAAGGACCAATTAGAAAAAAATTAAAAATGAAAAAAACTGTAGGCTACGAGCCTAGCCTTTAAAGGCTGAGCTATCTAGAGGGAGCCTACACCTGACAATTCCTGAATGGCCAGGAACCAGAGGCTGGATATCTCAGAGACCTAGAACAGAACCAAACACAACTGGCCAAAAAAGAAGTTATTGAAATGATTCCTAATGATATTCTGCTATGTTCTTACATTTGGTGTCTAGCCTAATCATCATCAGAGAGATTTCATCCAGCAATTGATGGGAGCAGATGACAAACATGAGGTGGAGCTAAAGGAATCCCCCAAAAGAAGTGATAACAGGATTGTAGGAGCTAGGGGGTGTCCAGAACACGACAAGAACATGGCCCCCCATCAGCTAAGCAAAGTCAGAGTGGCAGAGTCATAGACTGAAGAGCAATCGTGGAGCCTGTCTGAGTCTGAGCTAGGACCTCTGCATACATGGTATGCTTACATAGCTTGGTGTTCTTGTGGAAGTGTTTTGTCTGTTCTTGGGACCCTTTTCCTCCTGCTGAGTTTCTGCATCCAGCCTTGATATGAGGGCTTGTCCCTATTATGCTGTGTGGTGTTGCTATCCAGGGGATGGCTGCTCTTTTGGAGGAGAGGATCTGGAAGAGAGGAGAGGTTGTGGGGGTTGGGGGAGTACTGTGGGGAACTTGCAGAAATCGAGGGAGGGGGAACTGCATTCAGGGTGTAATGTTTGCAAAAAGAATAAATTACAGACAAGCAACCACACACACACACACACACACACACAAAACCACAAAACTATGAAGACTGGAGACTGAGACAAAAAGGATAGATGGATAATAAAATGTGTCTATGTGTGGAGAAAGAGAGAGAGAGAGAGAGAGAGAGAGAGAGAGAGAGAGAGAGAGAGAGAGAGAGAGAGAGAGAGAGGATGTGGAAAAGGGAGTCCAGTAATTGAAGGAAAAGCCATGGGGTAAAGGATAGATATGACCTATATGACCTAAACACATCCTATTCATATATGAAATTATCAAAGAATGTTTTTTAAAATTCCAAGAACTAAGAATGTCATTATTTTTTTAAAAAAAGGAAAGAGACATAAAAATATATACATACATTTACTTTTATAACATGTTTTAAACATATGAATACGTTTTATTCATAGTGATAGAACACAGAATTGTGAATGATTAATCTGACATTTGTCGGTGGGACCAGTACCTAGCAGAAAGTGTTCAAGAAAGAGAAGATTTATTTTGGCTTACGGTTTCAGAGATTTTAGTCTATGGTTGGCTGGTTCTCTTGTTTGGGGGCTGAGGCAAAGGTGAATAAGGCAGTGGAACCTTGTGGAAGAGAAGACCACCCACCTCTGTGCAGCCAGAGAAAGGGGAACCAATTCGTGCAAGGACCCATAGCCTATGGGATGGTGTTGTGCTCATTCAAGGTGGGGCTCCTTTGATTACAGAGAACCCTCCCGGGCACACTTGAGGGTGACTTACTATTTCCATTGATGTTGCTCAGTGTACTCAAGCTGAGATCAGCCATCATAATCAGGCATCATGGTCAACAGGAATGAGGTAATTGTGACCCAAGTGGGGTTTACATGGAAGTACTGCTGTGATGATGTCATGAGCTAAGGACCACCAAGAGCTACCTCTTCTCAACTCTTCTTTTACTTGATGCTCCTTTGGGGGTGATTGTTTTTCTTATTCACTTCCCTTTCAAACACAACTGTCAGTAGGGGAAAATTGTATCTTTACAATTGTGAAGCGATTACAACTAGAGTACTGGCGGTTGAGTTTTATATTTGTAACATGCACTTTACTGGCCTGCATTATACCTCAATAAAAGCTTTAAAAAAAAAAACAAAAAGAAACAATTTTATGCATTTCTACTTGGCGAGTCTCCTCCTCTGCCCTGACGCCTGTTGAGTTTCTACACTGAGCAGCTGTTTTCTGTGCTCCAGGACACTGGCTTCCTCCCAGAATTGTCTTCAGAATGAGGCTGCACTGATTCTGTGTCCTCTGGGAAGCAAGCTCCCCTTTCCTCTCCTAAGACTCTCTTCCTTAAAGAAAGCATGTGAGTATATGAGGCACTCCCAGAGCCCCTTGCAGGACAGAAGAAGAAGAAGCCCACTCTGTGCTGGCTCTCCACATTACATCCTGTTGTCCTATGCCGCTTTATACATGTCAGAGATAGTTTTGTATTTGTGCCTAGTTCATGTGTTTCAGAATTTTTCCAGCTAAAATATCACCACCTGTGTGTCTGAGACAATAACAGACATAGGTACATGCCTACATGGCTCTTGAAACCTATGCACATCATATTTTTGTAAGCACATTTCTGGTTCATCTGTGTCTTAGGGTGAGTGTTTTTCCATTTGGTATTTCAGAATATACTTTTAATTAAAAGCAAAGGAAAAAGAGTTGTTTTCTTGTTTTATTTAATTTGGGGATCAGGAATTTTCTTTCCCTTGTTTTTCCTTCCTTACTATCTTTCTCAGTAAAAGAAAGGTTCTTCCATTTCACCAATAAGTCATGATAAAGCTCAACGGAAGCCCCTTCCCCCTGTGGTTGCTTTTAAGTTTACTTTGCTGACACCTACTGGATAAGATCTTTTATACAAATATGCAACAAAGGCAGGGCATAACAATCCTGTTCCAGCTGTGATGGACCAATATTTGTAAGATGAAATGAACTAGATTGGCTAGATTTAATTTGTTTGTGTTATCTGAAAAGATTGATATCCTTTATTCTTTCCTTCTTTTCCTTTTTATAAGAGGGAAACTATAAAGATCCCACATTTTAATATCTTTGGCTTGAAAACAACAATATTAACTTTTCTCTAGTCCATTAATGGATGTGAAAATTGGTGTATACTTAACAGGCTGCATCATGCTGTCATCTTCCTGCTGATGGAATCTCCCAGTTCAACAGCAGATGAAATTAAAAATATTATGTAAATGAATCAGCTGGCTTCTACTGAGCAGTTAATGTGCTCTCCTCAGTCACAGGGAAAAGTGGTTCTAACCCCAGCCAGGCACTTATGAGCCTCAGGAAGCCCAAAACATGTAAAAGGCTTGCATAATGTTGAATATATGTAATGGCCCTATTATTTATGTGTAATGTTGATTAGAGGGTATGATATTATTACTTAGTTGTAACGTTAATTGTAACTCTAATACCACGAACAGTGTATGCCTCTGATGGAACCTAACATTTATCAGTCTCAAGCTCTTCATTGTTAGATTCTGATAATGAGAATGTCATATGCCCAAGTTAGTTCTAATTCTATAACTTAAACCACTATGCAATGACTCATTAAGTTGTCACTACATACTTGATCTTTAAGTGATGACTTAAGTGTTTCCATCACAATAGAAATTCCTGGAATTACATGAGAGATGAGTATCAGTTGTCATTTCAACTCACGGGCTTTTTGTTGTTCTCTCTCTCTCTCTCTCTCTCTCTCTCTCTCTCTCTCTCTCTCTCTCTCTCTCTCTCTCTCTCTCCCCCTCTCTCTCTCTCTGGAGATAGATGATAGCTAGATGATAGATTGATAGCTAGATGATAGATTAAAGATAGAAGATAGATAAAAAGATAGATGATAGATAGATGATAGATTGATAGATAGATGATAGATAGATCGATGATAGATAGATAGATCGATGATAGATAGATAGATCGATGATAGATAGATAGATAGATAGATAGATAGATAGATAGATAGATAGATGATAGATAGATAGATAGATCACCTTTTATCCTTCCTCCCCTTCTCCCATAAGATTTTGTGACCTCCAGTGAATGCTTGCCTCTGAGTCTCTGCACAGTGTCCATCATTTGCTGGATAAAGCTGCTCTGTTATGCTAGGGTACTGTGTGAAAAATACAGCAGAATATCATTAATAGTGTTAGGAGTTTGCTACCTCCCATAGCATGGGTCTCGAGCTGGACCAGTGATTGGTTAGACTTTCCCTCAAATTCTGCTCCATGTTTTACCCCTGGACAACAATTTAAGCAGGACAATTTGTTGGTCTAAGGTTTTGTGGCTGAGTTGGTGTCCATATCTCTCCATTGGAAGTCTTGCCTAGTTACAGGAGATAGCCAGTTTAGGCTTTGTATCCCCCATTGCTGGGATCAACTCACAGTTTTGACAAATGGCAAAGCACATGATCTGGTGACAAATTTGGTAAATATACATGGAAGTTAATAATATTTTATAAATTAAACATATATTTATTGCATACATGTATAATTTATTGCTGCAAATCAATATGTAGCAATATCTCACAATACTGTTTGTAGTTGCTGTGGCTCTGAAATCAAACACAGTTTTGCCAGAACCTATTTCCAGGTTCCATAAAACTAAAATAAATATCCTGCCTGTGGCTGTGGTATTATTAACCTCATCGAGCTTCAACTTGGGGAGTTTCTGTGCCCACGTTCTTCGTCAGTTGCCAGACTCATTTTTGCATTGCTCCGATGAGAACAGGGTCTCCTTTCTGAGAGTTGTGTGTCCATCAGAGATTGACACAACATCCAGCAGTATTAAGTCCTTGCCCCATGAGCATCCCAGCATGGCACTCTTGCTCCCTGAGCATCCCAGCATGGTATTCCTTCTCCATGAGGATCCTAGCACAACACTCCTGTCCCATGAGCATCCCACATGGTATTCCTTCCCTATGAGTATTCTAGCATGATACTCCTCCCCCATGAGCATCCCAGCATGCTACTCCTCCCCCATGAGTATCCCAGCATGGTACTCCTGACCCATGAGTATCCCAGCATGGTACTCCTCCCCCATGAGTATCCCAGCATGGTACTCCTACCCCATGAGGATCCCAGCATGGTACTCCTCCCCCATGAGGATCCCAGCATGATACTCCTCCCCCATGAGGATCCCAGCATGATACTCCTCCCCCATGAGGATCCCAGCATGATACTCCTCCCCCATGAGGATCCCAGCATGATACTCCTCCCCCATGAGGATCCCAGCATGATACTCCTCCCCCATGAGGATCCCAGCATGATACTCCTCCCCCATGAGTATCCCAGCATGGTACTCCTGACCCATGAGTATCTCAGCATGACACTCCTCCCCCATGAGCATCCCAGCATGGCACTCCTGACCCAAGAACATCCTAGTATCATAACCCTGACCCATGAGCATCCCAGTGTGATAATCCTGTCCAATGAGCACCCCAGCATGGTACTCATCGTATGCCATTCACCTCAGTCCAAGCCATCAGAGAAGAGATTCTCAGGCTAGACAGTGTTCTGCCTTTGTAGACCTCAACCAAATTCTGGCATCCGTATAACCACTTTATGTCATTGCTAAACTCTACATAGGAGTACATGACTGATTACACTCACATGAAAACCATGGGCTGGGGACAGTCAGGATCACCTTTGACACTTCCTTGACAACACAGCTCCAGGAATAACAAGGTCATTTTCATTTGAAAAGGGTAATTTTGACTTGGAAAGGCTGTGTGCACATTAATTTAATTGACAACATTTAAGTGATCCTGGGTCCTTTCCAATAACAAAACAGTTCCAGTGAAAGGCCTTGGATCTGTAATGAAAGAAACTCCTGGCCAGCATCAAAAACTGCAGGAGAAGCTGAAGATGTAGTCAAAGCGATGCAATGGCTTACCAATGCCCTGCCATTTAATCCTTAGCCTACTATAAAAACAATACTTCCTGAATTATATCTGCCCTTCAGGAACAGAATACATACATTCCAAATGGAAACTAATCTCAGTAAAGTTACAAGATAGTCAAAGAAGATAGAAACGAGGCTGGGGGTTTGGATCAGTGACAGAGAATTGTGTACATGCATGTGACCCTAGGTTCCATTCTCAGTACAGTGAACAGAAAACATCATAAAGGAACCAAATAGACATTTTACACAAGCCTTACTGCCCGACAGCTATTTTATATTTTAAAACCATACTTTTCAGAAACTGCAGTCAAAAATATTCATTGCTGAGGATGCCACATCCTTCAACACCTATGGAAATGGCCTTGAGTGCATTTTAAAAACAGCACTCACTCGAAAAGTTCCCACAGCAATCCAGGCGCTTACAATCTTGCTGACTTATTTGTCCTCCATTAATTCTTGAAAACCTCAACCATGGATTTGAGCAGAACTACAAACAATGCTGAAACAAATGTTAGGGATGTTTTATTAACATGAATAAACAATGATAAATCATTTCTTATATTTGGGGAGCTGGGCTACGATGACACGTGAGAGACGTTTTGTAGATTGAAAGGTGAGTTGCAGCCAACTTAACATCAACTCATCAATGCAAGAACACTGCTAGCTTGATAATGAATGCTAAGGAGTCAGATTTAATCTTCAAGGTAACCTTGCAAGCCGCAGTATTACCTTTACATGTAGATGAGGTAACTTAGGCAACTAACCCAAGGTAGCTTTAAGTAGTAAAGGAATATATGCAGAGATGTATCCTTGGTTTTGAAACAATGCTGCATCAGACAGATTTCTGTGAAGAGTGGAAGTCACTGGATAGGTTTCTGGCTATTGGAAACACAGATTCTTGAGCCTGGCATTTACAAGACCTAGAAAAAAACTGTTGATAGCTGCTCTTAAGGAAGCTTTTCCTATTTTCATGGGAAGAGAAATCTTCCATGTTCCAGAAACACGCCTTCCTGTAGCTCAGTTCTCTGTCCAGCTCTCCAGTTCATTTTTTTATCACAAACAAATTCTACTAGTCACATCTTTCAGACCACCTGCCTCTCATGGGAATACTCACAGAGTCAGACTGGAAGAGGGCTTTATAAATATAAATTATATATAATTAGATATAGATAATTATTCAGAGAAAGATACTTTCTCCTCATGGTTCTGGAAATTGAGTATCATGTACATGTGGTCTGTTAAGGAAGAAGAAAGGCAGGGAGAAGAGGAGTGAGGGAAGAAGGGATAAAAGATGCACACAGCACACATTTTAAGTAAATTAGTTTGAGTCTTGGCATGAGATTTGAGCCCCAAATTCCTTTTAATTAAGATTTTTTTAACAAAAAGAGTTATAAATTTTAAGAAAGCTGAGGTTGCTTAAGTGGGACCGTGCTCCACCTTGCGGATTTTGAAAGTCCAGGCAGGTTAAAGTCAAAAAAGTGATCTACTGATGGCAATCAAACTAAAATACATTAAGAAAACGAGTCAAGGGTGTGTGTTTTCCATTTCAGTGTGCCTTATACACAATTTCAGCTACAAATCCTCTTTTATTTCCCTCTATCAACCTTTACTGAAATCTATGGAGATGAAAGAAACTTACAGGTAAGAAGGAGGCTATGCGTTATTATTCAGAAAACATCCATGATCAGAGCGACGGAGAGCTCCTATTAGCATAAAATTCTCAACGGCACATTCTGTGTTTACCAAAATGCATGCACGGCGATGTCAGCTAATTTGTACTTAATCCATTGTTGGAATAATTTATTTATGCAAGTTAACTCGAATAGCATTGCAATCAGTGCGAGCATGGAGCAGAGCGGAGGCATAGATCATTTAAATAAATAATGAAGTGAAAGAAAAGAGGAATACAACCATCACTTCACACTTAAACCACATTAGACCTGTTTGTCATCACCCCTTGAGGAAAGGGATGCTCTTGCCAACAAATGTCACCGAAAGTGTAAAGGCTGGGGTCCTCAGTCTTAGGTAATGGATTTATTCTGTACTGAGCAATTACTACCTTCAAATATGCTCTGTTTTAATATGTCTCCCTGTTTTTTGTGATGCTCACAGAGGATGCCAACATTTTCCACTCACTTTCAGAGACTGGATGATTTCAGATGCCCTCACTTGGAGACCACTCACACTCCCAAGACTGATGCTGAGCAAAGTTGTTCAGATCTGCCTGGGCCTCAATGAGAGATTACTTTCTGGAGTCAGAGTTTAACAAACATGTACAAGTCATACAGTGCAGTAGAAGCCTCATTTGCAAACAATTTTCACTATAAAAATTGAAATAGCTCTATATTCATAATTTCCCTCTAGCTAAGTGTTGTTCATAAGATTTTGAAATTTATGTCTGTTTTATGTGTATGAGTATTCCATCTGCAAGTATACATGTGCACTGCATGCGTGTGTGATGCTCAAGGATGTCAGAAGAGAGTGCTGGATCCCTCGAATTGGAGCTACAGGTGTTTGTGAGACACAGTGTGGATTCTTGGACCAAAAGTGGGTCTTCTGCAAGAGCAGCAGGTGCTTCTAATGGCTGAGCCATCTTTCCAGCCCTTCTGGCAAAATACTGATTTATTCAGAAGAGAATCAGACAAGAGAGAAGAATATTGCATTTGATCCTTGAATCTTGAAGGTAAGCTAGATATACTGTCAGTCATTATTGTTTGTGCTGAGTCACTACCGTTAATTCTGAAGCATCCCTTTGTTTTTGGAGCAGAGTCAGCCCTGGTTAGCCTACACTTACTTATGGAAGCAAGCTCTTAGCTTTCAAATCATTGAAAGAAGTTTTCTAAATAGGTGAGAATACTAACGATGAAGTAGGGTCATTGGAGGAAAGTCCCTCATTGGAGGACCCTACTTCATCCTTAGTATTCTCACCTATTTAGAATTTCTTAGATCTCATTGTTGCATGCCAGTCTGCCTCCATGTAAAAGAATAAACCTCTGTCTCCTAACTGAAATCTTGTGAACTCTCAGAGTAGTTGGCCCCCAAAAACTCTATCTTCATTGGCATTTTAGCCTCAGAACCTAATTTCCATGGGTATCTTAGCCATGTTCCTCTACAACACAAGTCTATGAAGTTCTTAGAAGAAGGGACCCATATTCTATCCTGCTGAACATGGCAAATGGCCTGTGTGTAAGATAAGATTGTCAGTTTGAGAGATATATTTCCGACTTGGGAATATATTTAGAGAGAAAAGAAGTTGACTTTGTTTGGTAAATCATCTACAAGCTATTTCTTTTTAGAAAGAAAAATTAAGGATAATAAATAAACTACTTGAAATCTAAAACCAATTCAAGAGACCTTTGGGGGAGAATAAGGAGGGAAGCAGGAGCTCCGTGGAACAGAGAAGATGGCCAGCTGCACTCGGGGAGGCTGCGGGAGAGCAAGAGATAGTCAGTAAAAATGCCGCAGGCAGCCAGTCACTCTGGAACAGTTAGACATGGGCCCAATGTGTCCACAACAACTTGAGTGGCGCAAGTTATTTGATAAAAGCATGCATACACCTAAATCTCACTTAGCCAAAGCAAATAGAGAAACATATTCAAGACCATCTTCTAGATGTCGGTAGGAATAGTGAGGGTTTGTAGCATTGAACCATACAGTCTGCTCCTATTTCAACCTGGCCCCCAGGTCTATGTCATAAAATCTCTGCACCATGGCTGAGACATCCCCTGCCTATAAATCCATGTCGGAACATCCCTTGCCCATAAATCTTTGCTAGGATAACTCATGCACTGTTGAGGTTTGGTCACTGTTTTTGCTCAGAGAGAGAGAGACCAGAATATAGGCCATTGACAAAGAACTCCACAGCTCTCCTTGAGAGAACTGACTTTATCTGAAACACAATAGGAAGCACTTCATGAGTCTAAAACCGTGCAGAGAGGAGAGTTAGCATTAAGGGGGACAAGGAGCTCACTTGGAACACATGAAATAGAAGGGTCCCCAAGACCTTGAGTCTGCACATAGACTCAAGGGATGCTATGTGACTCCGCCCCCAGCTTTTTCTCATTGGTAAATAAAGATGTCAACAGCCAATAGCTGGGCAGAAGAGACATAGGTGGGGTTTAGGATTCTTGAACTTGAGATCAGAGGAAGACCAGAAGGGAAGAAGATGGAGGAGGAAGGAGAAGCAGCCATGGGTTAGGTGAGGTCATGAAAACGTGGCCCTAGGGGCTGGCCAATTGGAGTTAAGAGCATCCCAGATGAAACATAGGTAGTAATATCTCAGTTATTGATAGGAAAGTAGATTTTTTTTTAGTATTTTTTTATTTATTTTCTAAATTCTTTGTTTACATTCTAAAACGCTTTCCCCTTTCCCAGTTCCCCCCTCCCCATATGTCCCATAAGCCTTCTCTACACCCATACTCCAATCACCTCCCTCCTTTTTCTCTGTCCTGGTACTCCCCTACAATGCTGGATCAGGCCTTTCCAGGATCAGGGCCCTCTCCTTACTTCTTCATGGGAGTCATTTGATATGCTACTTGTGTCTTGGGTATTCAGAGCTTCTGGGCTAATTAATATCCATTTATCAGTGATTGCCTTCCATGTATATTCTTTTGTGATTGGGTTACCTCACAAAAGATGAGGTTAGGATGATATTTTCCAGTTCCAACCATTTGCCTACAAATTTCATGAATTCATTGTTTTTAATTGCTGAGTAGTATTCTATTGTGTAAATACACCACATTTTCTGTATCCGTTCATCCATTGAGGGACATCTGGGTTCTTTCCAGCTTCTAGCTATTATAAATAAGGCTGCTATGAACATAGTGGGGCATGTGTCCTTATTACATGCCGGGGAATCCTCTAGGTATATGCCCAGGAGTGGTATAGCAGGGTCCTCCGGTAGTGTCACCTGAAGATATTCGGGTGGCTGAGAAGCACCTTAAGAAATGCTCATCATCATTGGTCATTAGGGAAATGCAAATCAAAACAACCCTGAGATTTCACCTCACACCAGTCAGAATGGCTAAGGTTAAAAACTCAGGAGACAACAGGTGTTAGCAAGGATGTGGAGAAAGAGGAACACTCCTCCACTGCTGGTGGGATTGCAAGAAGGTACAACCACTCTGGAAATCAGGAAAGTAGATTCTAATAGCATAGAGAGTAGACATCTACTGCCCAGCTCGAGTGATGATTGATAAATGATTAATGCTTATTGTAAACATAAAGGTAATGTGTGTCTTTTACCTGGGAACTAAATGGTCAAAGGCAGGTTAGAAACCCTGAATTGGGATTAAAAGATCCTTCAACATTACCCAGCCAGATGTATACATGAGGTTGTGGAATTACACACCAGCTCCATTCCCCGTCTCCATTTTTGGTGCAGGCACTTTTGTCTACCTGAAGAGTGGTGACTCAATAACGTTGAGGCCCTATCATGTCTGCTCTAATGTGCACACAAGAAGGGATTCTTACACTGGAAAAGCGAGAAGAGAAGATGAGACACTGTCAAAAATCTCCCTCTGAGGCAGCAGGAGGTGTCACTGTTTCTGCTCAGAGAAAGAGACAGGCCAGAATACAGGACATTGACAAAGAACTCCACAGCTCTTCTTGAGAGAACTGACTTTATCTGAAACACAATAGGAAGCACTTCATGAGTCTAAAACTATTCAGAGAGCAGAGTTAGGAATTCAGGGGGACAAGGAGCTTGCTGGTGTTAGTAACACATGAAATAGAAGGGCAGCAGGTTTTACAGAGGGATTTGGAGAAGGCATAGCAAAGAACCTTCCAGAAGCCACAGGAAGACTATGTAAGCAACAAACTCAAGAACAATCCGAGCAAGGTGGATGCATTCTGCTACCCATATGTTCAGCTATACGCAGAGTGCCAGAAAGTCATAGACATTTTCTGGGCTTAAGGGGCTCTGCAGTCATATCTAATAAAGCAAAGATTGCAAATATAGCTATTCTTCCCTCTGAATAGTTTCTAGAAAATGGTTTTTTTTTTAAAAAAAAAATCACATATTTACCTAAAGGTCTAGAGGATTATACACAATTCAAAAATCATATCTCATATTTTATTCTTTCATGCATTTTATCCTAACTTTAGTTTCTTCTCTCCCAACTACTCCCAGTCCACATACACACACATACACACACACACACACACTCACACCTCCTGTCTCCCCACATCTACTCCTCCTACATTTCCCTTCAAAAAATAGCAGGCATCCCAGGGAATATCAACCAAGCAAGGAAAAATTATACCCCTTTAAGAAATGACTAGTGATGAAAGTTTTCAAGCTGGGATCCCTAAGTGAATACAGAATAAAATACTGAAACTATTAGTTTAGTCTCTAAGTCATCCATCAACCACTAAAAAATGATGCAAGTCTCACTACTGAGGTGCAAATGGTATCCTTTGGCTGGGAAGTCACTTATGTTGATGGAGGAGGTAAATCAACATGGAATAGAAAGCAAATGGAAGAGAAAGAAACTAAGTGAAGACACTGGAGGCTGCATGGTGCCAGAATAAACACTGATTCAGCCACATCTGCAACCAAATAAGTATCATGTCTTAGAGTTTTACTGCTGTGAATAGACACCATGACCAAGGCAAGTCTGATAAAAGGCATTTAATTGGGGCTGGCTTACAAGTTCAGAGGTTCAGTCAATTATCATCAAGGTGGGAGTATGGCAATATCCAAGCAGGTATGGTGCAGGAGGAGCTGAGAGTTCTATGTCTTCATTTGAAGGCTGCTAGCAGAATACTGAATTCCAGGCAGCTAGGATGAGGGTTAGAGCTCACACACACAGTGACACCTACTCCAAAAGAGCCACATCTACTCCAACAGTGCCACACCTTCTAATAGTGCTACTCCCTGAGCTGAGCATGTACAAACTATAACATAACAGTAAAAAATAAGAGACACAGGCCCATGGGAAATGGGCAACACAAATCCAGGAAAAAATAAATTAATTTTCAGGGAATCAAGTGTTGGACTTAACATTGATTATGAAATAGATAGATGATGTTAATAAAGAGACAAAAATAACAAAAGTGAATCTTTTAGATATTCATAAAATGTAAAGTACAGCACTGAAATTACTAAGGAATGAACATCAGTCTGTTTTGTCTTAAATAGCAAAACATAGCAAAATGAGAATCTTAAACAACAGGGTTTTATAGCCTCACATTCCTCAAAACTAAAAGACCAGAGTTGTGATGTCATTGGTATCCCTTCCTTCTAGCAGTCATAAAAGAAGACTATCTCTCCCATTTTTATATGGTAATATCTTGCTGCCAATCTAGAATAGTCCTTGATTTCTACTATGTCATTTCAGTGATTGCCTTCCTCTTCACATGCCATCCTCCTTGTGGGAACATGAGTCAAAATGTCCCCGTAAATAAGGAACCCATCAAAGTTGATTAAGTACCCACTTTACACTAAGATGACCTCATCATACCCAACCCTTTTAACATTTTTACTCTTTGAATATTCCATCTGGGTGCTATATATTGTGATCATTTTCACTCACCAATCTCTTCCTCCCAGATCCCTCATAAAAACCCATCCCTCCCAACTTCATAAACCAGTTAGTACAATTGTGCTGCCTAGACTGGAATCTTTTTGGGGCCAAACACTAGAATATGATCAACCTACAAGTGGCTGCATCTCCAGAGATAAGTACTTACCCTTTCCCCAAAACCCAATATCTCCAAAACACAATGGCTCCTCACCTGAGATAGGGCCTTGTGGGTCCCCTCTCACCCACCTATGCTTGAGCTTAAACTGCCTTAATCTTGTGAAGGTCATTTTCAGTTGATCACAGCTACTGTGAGTCTCTGTGTGCAACAGCCATATCCCATCCAGATGACAGCATTTCACAGTATATCTTAGCAATCCCATCTCAAAATAAGATCACTTTGTGTGACATAGTGTCATTAGTGGTCTGCATTTGAGGCAGAGTCTCTAGGTCCTGTTTGAAAATAAAATAAAGGCCCGTACATATTGGGAAGTAAGGAAACTTTATATAAAACAAAGCAATATGTTAGAACAGTGGGCCACAGGACAATATTCAGAAGCCTAGGTTGACTTTAATGGGATCTAAAGGAAAAGGGGGATCATTACTAAGGGGGTGTGTAGTTTGGATGGCTCTATATTTTTATTAATAACAAATCACATAGTCATTTTTTTCTACTGGTCATGTTTCTTCCCATAATACTTCTGATTTTAATAATATACATAGACATAAGATAGTAAATAGGCCGAGTTCCTTAAAAGTTCATGAAAGGACACAGTTTTGCCTCGTTGTGCATGCATATTGTACATGCATACAAACCAACCCAGGTCAGACTAGACTTTTTGTTCTTAACCTGGGCATAAGTAAAGTAAGGCTAGATAAAATCATTCAGATTGGTGATTGTCGGGGGGGGGGGGGGAGAAGAGAAACTGTTGGGAGTAGGGTGCACATGTAGCCCAATGTGAGCATTCTAGATTGCTAACAGATTGCTAGGTACATTTTTGGAAAGAAGTATATTCACACAGTACAGGCAGGTAGATAACCTAAGCTGCAAGGCTGTGCCAGGTGGACCTAGCCTAAACCAAGAGGAGTCATTAGCTGCTGAGGAATTTTCTATGCTTGTCTGCCACAGGAGGACTTTTAGAGATGGCTTTGGGAGTGGTGTAATGAAACACACCATAGAGTATGAATATAGATTCAATTGGCACAAGAAAACAAATGTAGAATTAAAAAATGAAGAAAATAGCAGAGCATTAAAGAAAAATAGGCAGAAGTTAGACTTCAAAGCTGACCTACAGTGGGTATGGGATCTAAATAACAGAGAAGCAAAGAGTGTTTATAAAAATGAACAGAGTCCCCAAAGGACTTTAAAACATGATTTTAAAAAACCAACATGCCCATTGTGGACATAATGAATAGAAATCATTCTTAAAAGAACCTTAAAAGAAATATTGTCTGAAAACTAGTGAAGATCGAAAGGCTTGGGATGCAAAAGAAAGGAACAAGATAATAAGTGAGAAATGGGAAAATAAATAAAATAGAAAAATGGCAAGAAATGTGTGACGGTAATGTCTGTTCCATTTTAGATTTTATGTTCTTACTTAATTTCATCACTATATCGGCCAGCTGTTCAAAATATATGTTATACTCCACAGTCCTAGGTGGTTATTGCTGAGGCAAATGAAGGAAAGAAATCACTAAAGTGGAGAAGAAACGCCATGAGCATAAAGAATGAAGTAGAAGAAAGATCAAGGAATCAGAGCTACAGTTGACTGAGCAGGAGGTAGCCAGACATTTCCTGATAAACTGGCAAACGTGTTGGCCTTCACAACATGCTTCAGACAGAGTTCCAGCGAATCTTAATTGAATCTTCAAGGACAATGAAAATCCAGGCACATTGATTTTTATTATAATGGTTATAAGCTCAAAAATAGAAAAGGCAGTAATTATCTAAGTGGTACTGGAAGCTTAGCAAGAAGAGGAGGAACTTAGTGACAGTCACCACTTATCGTCAACACATGCCTAAGCAATGAATCTGTGGGTTCCCATCTTGCTTCAGAAATTGGATTGTCTGATTTCCTTTGGACTGTATTTAATTCACACTATATTTTGCATACCTATAAGAACAGCATTAAATCAAATTTGCAACTTTCTTCCATATCTTTCTTTCTTTTCTTTTTCTTTTTTCTTTTCTTTGTTTTTTTTTGTTTTGTTTTGTTTTGTTTGTTTTTGTTTTGTTTGTTTGTTTTTTGGGTTTTTTTTTTTTTTTTTGGTTTTTCTGAGACAGGGTTTCTCTGTGTAGCCCTGGCTGTCCTGGAACTCACTCTGTAGACCAGGCTGGCCTCGAACTCAGAAATCTGCCTGCCTCTGCCTCCCAGAGTGCTGGGATTACAGGCGTGCACCACCACCACCAGGCTCTCCTTATTTTCTTTCTTTTTTTTTTTTCTTTTTCTTCCCTATCTTTCAATATGAATCCTCATCAATAAGAAAAACCTGCATGTGTTAGGACTGCAGGTAGATCTTACAATATATCAAAGCTTCAGGTGTATCCAAATAGCAAGCCATTCCAGAATGGTAGACTACCATGTGTATCATAGCAAGGCTCTTTAAAGACTGTGCACCGATATTGTTCAAAATGAATCCTTTTGCATAAATGATAAGAAACTCATAACAAAGGTCCTGCCAGTGTTAGGTCTGAAATCATTTTGGGCTAGTACATTAATATATGTTACCACAAGAATGAGATGAACAGCTAGGTTTTATGTCGGCGTTTGATGGGAATGGCGTTGAGTGCGTTACGATGTTCCAGGCTGATATTTGCAGTTGCCCTGGTACCCTTGTCAGACAATCTGAGCATCCCTTTATTTCCTGAGAAACACTCACTATACTATCATCCTCTGCTGTGAAGTAGAAGATGATTTCTAAAGAGCTAATGAGCAACCTGTGTCTGAGATACAGGAAACCCAGAACGCAGTAGAGCACAGCCCTATAACCTTTAACCGACCTGAAGGTCAAGGAGCAACTGCAGATGTTGGTCTCCAAGTTGAGTTTCAGAATAAATGGATAAAGACTGTTTCAGATAAGTACACAGAGCACCAAACTATATCTGGTACATTTGATAAATGAATATAAATTCCTCAGCCAAGAATTTTCTACTTTTTTTTGACTCTTGACTCTGGCTTCTGTCCAGGTTAATATTTTTGAGCTACGGTTTTCTTACATGTAAAATGAATATAACTTGTAACAAACGAAGTTGTTCTTGAAAATAAGACATGGTGGGTATACATCAAATTTGCAAATTGGAGAATTTTACTTCTGCCATTCCATCTTATAAAGTAGGTCAAAAGTAAAATCTTTGGAAATGAAGGATTTGATTTTTTTTGTAACTTTTTGAAAGGAGAGGTGCTTGTACCTGTAAGAAACTCAGTGTGGAGAATCTGTGTCTTTCATTTAGAGTAAAAGGTGGCTTGAGATGAAAAATTTTAATGTTCAAAAAGACATAATGAGAATATCTATTTCATGGGAATGTCATGCCTGATAGCACGTCCTAGGAAATTATTAAATTAAATCAATGGTCAGATGTTAATTGAAAGACAGAAAAATCACAGGACTCTTGTGGCCACTTTCACAGACAGTGATCTGTGAGATAGACAATGAGCTGTCTCTTACACGATGGTAGCCAATCATCAAAATTCTTATCTATGTGGATGAGGAGAAGACAGGTGGCAGGGGTTACACTTGTTTTAGAGTTCTAATTGGCACTTTAAAAAATGTTATGCAACATAAAAGTCATTTTATTAACCTACATTCAAGCAATTGACTGATCACTTTAGCATAGACATAAGTGAGGATGGATATTGTATAGAAATGCTGGTTTGGGGAGAGTCCTAGAGAGTTGGTAATGAATAACGGAAGAACTCAGTGAAGCTTACAGTAAACTGAAAACTCCTGAAACTTATGAAAGACAGTAGAAGCCAGACTGTGTTCTGCCTGGTGAGTAATGCTATCATTTGCCATGGGAAGTGGCAGAACACCATGGATAGCTAATAGTACAATCTAGGAAGGTGTGAATTCTGAATCCATGTGGTGCTAATCACAGGTCTTTGAACAAGTTGCAAACTCAAAGCACTGTGGCCTGAAAATACCTACACTGTTCAACAGTGAGGCTTGAATAAAAGTTATTACTGCTAAGTGTTCTCTCAATATGGGACGTTCTCACCATGCAGTGAGGACCTTGGTAAAACACATTCTGATGGAGGAAGTGCCATGTTGGACTCGGAGTTCTGCAATTCTAACCAGCTCTGCAGTAACATCGGTACTATTGGTCCTCAGATCATCTCTTCAACAACAAAAAGTTCAAAACTTACCTCAGTCCTGGAATAATGTAAATTATCAATAAATATTAGCTATACAGTGATAGTTACTAATAGTTACAGCCCCAAATCCAAGAATTCCACATGTTAGCCTCTTTCTTTTAAATTTTGTGATATTCATTGACTCTCTAGTGACCGAGTGGAGTAGAATCTATCAAAACAAAATTTTGTTTGGGGTAAAACAATACTACCATTGCAGAATATTTAATAAGGGCTACCCAAAGTTATCATGTCTTAAATCCCACAGACCTGCTTTTTGTAAGGAAAAGTGATATATTCAGACATGATTTCCTTTCAAGTTCTAAGATTAGATCATCCCAGACTATGTAGGACTGCACCAAATAACATCACAATGTCCACAGGTGATAAAAACAGAAGGAGATTAGGCATAGACACAGGAGGAAGGGCGATGAGGGACACCCCTAGCAACTTCCAGAAGCTGAGAGAGGCTGACAGGGTCCCCTGTATTAGGTTGGGGGAGAGACGGGCGAAGGGACTAAACTCAATAAAGTCATCCTTCAAGGAAGAGATTTATTAAGACCAGAGCACGCAATACAACAAGAATCTGAAGTAAGAAGCTTCAGTCCAGTCAGACAAAGCAGTGTCTGTTCTGGAAGGTTAACATGGGAAGTAGAATCCCTGTATTGAAAAGAAATGGGGTGCAGATCTAAACAAATAATTTTCACCTGAAGAAGTTCGGATGGCTGAGAAGCACCTTAAGAAATGCTCAACATCATTAGTCATTAGGGAAATGCAAATCAAAACAACCCTAAGATTTCACCTCACACCAGTCAGAATGGCTAAGGTTAAAAACTCAGGAGACAACAGGTGTTGGCAAGGATGTGGAGAAAGAGGAACACTCCTCCACTGCTGGTGGGGCTGTAAGATGGTACAACCACTCTGGAAATCAGTCTGGAGGTTCCTCAGAAAACTGAATGTGACACTACTGGAAGACCCTGCTATACCACTCCTGGGCATATACCCAAAGGATTCCCCGGCATGTAATAAAGATACATGATGCACTACGTTCATAGCAGCCTTAATTTTAATAGCCAGAAGCTGGAAAGAACCCAGATAGATGTCCTTCAATAGAGGAATGGATACAGAAAATGTGGTATATTTACACAATGGAATACTACTCAGCAATTAAAAACAATGAATTCATGAAATTTGTAGGCAAATGGTTGGAACTGGAAAATATCATCCTAAGTGAGGTAACCCAATCACAAAAGAATATACATGGAAGGCAATCATTGATAAATGGATATTAACTAGTCCAGAAGCTCTGAATACCCAAGACACAAGTAGCATATCAAATGACTCCCATGAAGAAGTAAGGAGAGGGCTCTGATCCTGGAAAGGCCTGATCCAGCATTGTAGGTGAGTACCAGGACAGAGAAAAAGGAGGGAGGTGATTGGAGTATGGGTGTAGAGAAGGCTTATGGGACATATGGGGAGGGAGGAACTGGGAAAGGGGAAAGCGCTTTAGAATGTAAACAAAGAATTTAGAAAAGAAAAAAAAAGAAAAAAAAAAGAAAAGAGACAGGCTTATTTAATACATTGCTACATTAATATCAGACAAAGAAATACCAGGCGAAGCATTGCTGGGAATAAAGCAGAATATGTTATACCATAGCCAAGGATTGGATTCATCATGAACATGTGATGGTTAATGTGCCCACCCAGACAATAGCTTCCATAAAACCCACAGAGGTATTAGGCTGTGTCTTCAGGGCAGTGCTGGGACAACTCGGAAGCTTTCCAGAAGTGCAAAGTCACAAGCTCTCTCCCGCCTTAAAATTAAGGTCAGATAAGTTCTGAATCCAAATTTATAGCTAGACACCCATGTGACTTGAGTGCAGGATAAAAACTAAAGATGCTGAAATAGTCCCTTGTGGCATACATACGTTCTAACAAAAGCAGGGGACATTTTGTCACAGCAGTTTAAAAGGAAGAGTCAATTCCATGGTTTTATAAAGCAACAGAACTCAGCAATAAAATAAAATAAAATAAAATAAAATAAAATAAAATAAAATAAAATAAAATACAACCACTTTGGAAATCAGCCTGGTGGTTCTTCAGAAAACTGGACATGACACTTTCGGAGGACCCTGTTATAACACTCCTGGGCATATACCCAAAGGATTCCCTGGCATGCAATAAAGACACATGCTCCATTATGTTCATAGCAGCCTCATTTATAATAGCCAGAAGCTGAAAAGAACCCAGATGTCCCTCAATGGAGGGATGGATACAGAAAATGTGGTATATTTACACAATGGAATACTACTCAGCAATTAAAAACAATGAATTCATGAAATTTGTAGGCAAATGGTTGGATCTGGAAAATATCATCCTAAGTGAGGTAACCCAGTCACAAAAGAATACACATGGAATGTAATCTCTGATAAGTGGATATTAATTAGTCCAGAAGCTCTGAATTCCCAAGGCACAATTAGCATAAGAAATGACTCCCATAGCCGGGCGGTGGTGGCGCACATCTGTAATCCCAGCACTCTGGGAGGCAGAAGCAGGCGGATTTCTGAGTTCGAGGCCAGCCTGGTCTACAGAGTGAGTTCCAGGACAGCCAGGGCTATACAGAGAAACCCTGTCTTGAAAAAACCAAATCCAAAAATCCAAAAAAAAAAAAAAAGAAAGAAAGAAAGAAAGAAAGAAAGAAAGAAAGAAAGAAAGAAAGAAAGAAAGAAAGAAAGAAAGAAAGAAAGAAAGAAAGAAAGAAAGAAAAGAAATGACTCCCATGAAGAAGTAAGGAGAGGGTCCTGATCCTGGAAAGGCTTGATCTAGCTAGCATTGGAGGGGTGTATCAGGACAGAGAAAAAGGAGAGAGGTGATTGGAGAATGGGTGGAGAGAAGAAGGTTTATGGGACATATGGGGAGTGGGAACTGGGAAAGGGGAAATCATTTGGAATGCAAACAAAGAATATAGGAAATAAAAATATATAATGAAAATAAATAAAATAAAATAAAAATTAAAATTAAAATTAACAAAAAACATAATATAGATTTGGGAAGTAGGAAATACGTTAAATAGATTATCCTTAAAGATTAATTTTTAATTATTTCTAATTGTGCTTGGGGGGGGGGGGGAGGAGTTGTGCTTTATGTAGGTGCTTGAACAGGCCAGAAGAGGGTGCCAGGTTCCAAGCAGTTGTGAGTCACTTGATGAGGTGCAGGAAGCTGAACTCAAGTCCCCTGCAAAGGCAGTTTATGCTCCTAACCTCTAAACCATATCTCCAGCCCCACACATTATTTATATAAGATTTCCAACATTACTCTCCAAAGTGTAAGCTTTGCTGTAGAAATCCCTTTCAGATATATCACTGGCCTAGGTTTTGTAACCACAAAGTAGTGCCAGTTACTGTACTGGTGCATGCTTTGAACATGCATTTGTTGTCAAAATCATGGCTTTGGTTATGGCATTTGTTTTTTTACATCTCTGTAAAGTACCTTAAGGATATTCACCCTCCCCTACCTTTTGGAATCACCACCCCTACCCAGTTCTCAAATATTTCCCTTTTAATTGATCAACTACTACCATGATATTCTAAAATTTAAAAGAGCCCGAGTAAAATAAAATCCCAGAAATCCCAGGGGAATGAAATTTAAAATCAAAAGGAAAAAATCTAGTTTTCCCATATCAGAGAAGACATAATACTTAGGTTTTTAATTCTAGCTTATGTTGTTTATGCCATTTGTTTATGGAAGTGTCCTTTGTTATTCTTTGAGGTTGAATAATAAATACCCCATTGTGTGTATGCTATGATTTCTCTATCTACTCAGTGATGAACTCCTAAGCTTATTCTGTAAATGCTATCTTCTGTTGACAATATAGCAGCAATAAAAGTAGACATCACTGACATATGCTGACTTGGATTCAGAGACCCAGGTGTGGATGGCAGGATCATGTGATAGTTTCAGATACTTAAGGACATTCCACACTGATTTCCAAAATGATTGAACTAACTCATATCCCACAATGCTATGCTCTCACCATCCTCACCAGCATTTGTTTTTTTCTTAATAAAAGCTATTCTGACTCAGTTGCCATATAGTTTTGATATTTATTTCAATTTTCTTAGTGGCTAAAGATAGTGAATATGCCTATGTATTTATTGGCCATTTGTCTTCTCTAAAACTGTCCCCTTCATCTACCCATTTTGCTGATAAGATTACTTTTTTTCTTTACAGTATAATTTTTTTTTACCACCTTCTTTATACAAACTTGGTCATGTGTGAGGCTAGCAGACTGTCCTCCCAATGTGGGTTGTTTTCTTTGTTGTGAAGAAGCTCACCATCTCATATGATCTCATTTGTCCTTTGTTGCCACTTTCGTATCTGTTCACTTTGTATTTTTTGGTTGTAAGCCTAGCCTTACTGGCTGAGCCAACTCTCCAACCCAGTTGCTATGGCCCTGTGGCATAATTTGAAATTTTGAAACCAGATACTGTTGTATATACAGCTTTGCTCTTTTTCCCAGGATAACTTTAGCTACTTAGTCTTTCAGATTCCTAAGTAGATTCCTAAGGGTTTTGTTTTCTGAGAAGAACATTTGGAATTTTGATGATTGTTATAAACCCATAGATATCTTTGTTAATGTAGACTTCTTCACAGTATTAATTCTGCTACTCCGTTAACATGGTGGGGGTGGGATCTTTCTGCTTTCTAGTCTCTTCTTTCATTTCTTTCTAACTTGCATTGAAGTCTGCTTTGTCAGATCTGAGAAAGGCTAAGGCTACTCCAATTTCCTTCCAGATTTGGTTGGTACTTTGTGTTTCATCCTTTAATCTTCATTCTCTGTGTGTGTTTAGAAGAGAAACGTCTTTCTTGCAGACAAAAGACAGATGTTGTTTTTAATGAATCAAGTAGTCTGTGTCTCTTATTGACAAATAAAGACTATTTACATTTAGAGTTATTCTTTTTTTATTGATATATTTTTATTTACATTTCAAATGATTTCCCCTTTTCTGGGGAAAAGGGGAAGATCTCAAAAGATCAATCATGGTATGCACTCACTGATAAGTAGATATTAGCCTAGAAACTTTGAATACCCAAGACATAATGCACAAATTAAATGATGTCCAAAAAGAATGGAGGAGTGGCCCCTGGTTATGGAAAAACTCAGTGCAAGAGTATAGGGGAATTCCAGATCAGGGAAGTGGGAAGGGGTAGATGGAGGAACAGGGGGAGGGAAGAGGGCTTATGGGACTTGCGGGGAGTGGGGACCCAGAAAAGGGGAAATCATTTAGAGTTATTCTTGTGAATTGCTGAATTGTATGATTTTGTCCTTTAACTGGTCAGTTTGATAATAATTTGTTTTTTGTCTTTCCCACCCTTGGGTTTCTGGACCACTGAGTTGAACATGCTTGCTTCTTTCGTAATTCTCAACTGTTCAGGTATTCACCTCATGAGATTTACTATCTTCTGAGTTCTGTTTTCCAATCCCATTTCATCCTCTCTGCCCATAAGAATCCTTTAAATGCTTTCTGCATTCCTTGCTATAAAGCCAGGATCATGAATTGTTCTATCTTGGAAGATTTTATTTCTCAATCAATTTTGAAGGATAGCTTTCTGCTTCTAGATTGGCAGTTTCTTATTCTCATAGACTGAATACATCTTTTTCTGGCTTTGGTCATTTCTGCTGAGAAGTCCGGAATTATCCTGATAAGTTCAAGCATAAAGACAATTTATAGCTTTTAATTGATGTTTTAGGTTATTTTTTTTATTTTGTCATTTAACTATAATTTTAAAAGTAAAATTCTTTTCCAGTTATATATATATTTGGTATTATAAATGGTTCCAGTATTTAGAAGTCCATATCTTTCACAAGGTTTAGAGATGCTTCTGCTATAATTTTCTTGACAACGTTTTCTCTGCCTTTATCTTGAATTCCAGTTCCTTTTACAGTATGGATTCTTAGGTTTAGAATCTTTTTTTGGATATTGTTTTAATTTATATAAATGTTATCCCCTTTCCCAGGCTCCCCACCCCAAAATTCCCTACCCAATCCCCTCTCCCCCTGCTTCTATGAGGGTGTTCCTCCACCCACCCACCCACTGCTGCCTCCCTGCCCTGACATTTCCCTACACTGGGGAATTGAGCCTTCACAGAACCAAGAACCTCTCCTTCCATTGATGCCAGACAAGGCCATCCTCTGCTACATATGTGGCTGGAGCCATGGGTCCCTCTGTGTGTACTCCTTGGTTCCTGGTTTAGTCCCTGGAAGGTCTGGTTGGTTGATATTGTTGTTCTTCCTATGGGGTTGCAAATCCCTTCAGCTCCTTCAGTCCTTTCTCTAACTCCTCCATTGGGGACCCTATTTGGAGCTCCGTGCTCAATCTTGTTCATGTCCTAGAGTTACTAAAAGATGCAGTCATTCTTATTTGTTGTTCTTTTCTTTATGATGCTATCATGAGTTTCTTGTGATCGTTCTTCATCATAACCCAGCTCATTGGCATACTCCCCATGGTAATTTAAATTTTACTTACTGTTTTGAATTTACAACATTTCCATTTGTCCTATTTGCTGTTTGTTTTGTTATACCAGAATCTTAATTTCCTTCCTGATCTTTTTCATTATACTTCTGAATTTTTCTTTACATTCCACTCACACATTTGAATCCTATTTTAGTTCAATGATAACATTTATTGCTTGCCATTTATATTGTTTTTTTTTAAATAACAGAACCACTTTATTATCTTTGAACTTGGTAGTTGAAGAACTTGAGAATGAGGGTCAAGTCATATTGAATTGCTTGGCCACCCTGCTATGTCTCTAAAATATAACATATATTTACTCATTCAGAAAGGGAGGAGAAAAGCAGAAAAATGAAATAACTTGAGTAAAAGATGATTGGAAACATCAATTATACCTCAAATAAAGTTTAAAAGGAGCTATTTACCGAATGAATTATTAGTTTAAAAGTTACTGAACGTTCTGACTAATAGAAAGAAGAGAGTAAAGAAAACATAGAAGATGCAAGAATGAAAATAGGGTAGAATTATAAGTGGCAAAGGTAAGAAATAGCAAAATCAGAGCCAGAAAAAACATTGAGAAAAATCCTAATTAGCAAATAGAAAACAAATGCAAAACCAGAAAACATAGAAAGAGAGCCAATAAAAGAAGAGCGTCTTTCCCTGTCTTCCATGCTGTGTGTGGAAGCTGTGTATTCCTGGACAGATCGCGCCAAGCCAGCACAGTTCTCATTTTGGGAGGTCTTTACTGAAAAGGGGGAAGAAGCGAGGAAGACAAAGAAAGAGCTATGGTTGGAGTCTGTATCCTTTATCTAGGCAGTAGCTTAGGTAACACAGGTGGTGACACCCGCAGGTGATGCACGTAAAAAAAAAAGCAGGTAACTCACTTGCGCAGGGGTGTGCCATGGCAACAGATGCAGGAGGGTCCTTGTCGCCTAGGGATGAAGTCATCTCTGGATTCAGAGGGAGGCTAGCTATAAACTGCTTCTGGTGCTAGCACTGAGGAGAAAATAATGGCTTCCTTCCCCCCTCCCCACGGCCCCACTCCTAGCCTCCCCTAGCCTCCCCCATGCCTCCACCACATTTCTTTGTGAAGTTTACCTGGGGAAGGATCAGTAAATAGCTATGCTAATTTTTTCCTTATTTTCTACTACATGTAAAAGAGAAAAATATTCCATTTGGAGTCCAAACAATTGCATCAAAAATCAGTTTGTACCATGATTCCACTCCTCCTTCCCTACTAAATTGAACTCTCATCAGTGTTTTCTGTATACAGATTTATTAGTTCAGAAAACGCAGGAGCTGCTCACTTTCAAACTGCTCTCATCAACAGGGTTTCAGGAACTCTTAATTAAATCCACATCAGCAGATCTTTATCTGTGTAAGTTTGGTGGGAGAAAGTCCCAAGCAGCGGTGTCTGCACTCCATTGAGTTTCTCCAAGGACTTCGGAGCGCAGACAAAGCAGGCTATGCTGTCCTACTGAGCCATGGCCTTCATCGTATATGCCCTGGGCTTACCATTCTTTGTCCTAGCAATACACATCTCCGTACGGCGTCACTCATCTGATGTTTTGTTTCGGATATGGAGACGCAGGGAAGATCAAGGTTACTCTAATCTACCTTGGTGGATGTTGATTAGTTTATTGATATAGTAATCAATAGTACTGATTAGGATAAACTTTAAGTGGATATCTCAATCCTGGCTACTGGAACGGGTGATCCTGACTGCTCTTTCCAAGTTTGGTTTAATTAGACTGTGGAAGGGTCTTGGTGAGATCCCTTAAAGGTCCCCCGCATTAATGCGCAGCTCCAATTAAGAACCATTATGCTTTAAAACTAGCATTTGCATTTTATAATAAAATAACAGAGTTTTATACTTTGTACCTAGTCACCATTGTTTCACATCTCCTTCCCATCACCCCTTGGATCTGACCACTAATTTGCCACTTCACTAATCTAGATGAGCCAAAATGTTGTCTCTGGATGAACATGAGCACTGAATGCCCTAGCCTTGTAATAGTCTAACTATTTCAGACTGTTCTTTGGAATCTAGTCACAAACACACTCCACTCCAAAACAATGAAGACAAAGGAAACCTGGACTGGGATTGGTACACAGACTGCAACAGAAATAACTGAATGGCTTAGTCCATTCAATCTGCCAAAACAAAAGCTTAAGTGTCTTATTCAAAATAACTTAAATTCCTTGAGCTGTGGAGGCTAGCAAGTCTAAGAGCAAAGTAGCAAAGGTATTGTCTGATAAAACCCCACCCACCCCTACCAGTCACAGATGGTGACTTCTCTGGGTCCTTAAGTAGAAGTAGAAATTAGTCTTTTTCAGAAGAAGTTCATTCATCTCCTTCATGCAGACTCTGTCTGCCTGACCTAAAGGGTTTCTGAGTGTCCTGCTCTACTTATATTGACATATGACCTCAGGATACAGGCATCCAGACAACAGCACTATTGATCATCAAAGGTGCCTCCTAAAGACACACGATGGTAGAAATATGCCCTCTTATGTGAATATACAAATAGACTTGTAACAGGTAGGATGAAAGGAGTTCACTCTGCTGAGGTGTGACTTTGTCCTGGGCCTTATTTACTTGAATACATTGTGGAATGCCTAGAGTGCCTCCATGTTCTAGGAAACCGCCATTACACTGAATCTGGGAAAGGAAATAGTAGGAGTGGGAAAAGAGCGTCTCCCCCAAGTAGAGCTGGGAAGTCTTGATGTAAGGGTGTGAAGTGGGTGTCTTTTCTTTTCCCATGGAAAATTAGTGGTTGTTTAGTCAGTGATTATTGTCATGATTACATATGGCATTGCTCAAAAATTAACAGGGACCTGTTGAGTAGGTTGGGAGCTGGAATAATGAGATCACCAAAGAGAACCACTGGGCCAGGAAACTCCTGGCAAAGGAATGACAGTGGGTGACAATATATTTCCTGAGGGCTGCACACTTTTGGCATTCTTCTGCTTTGTAGTGACATTTTACTAGTCATGGTTCCTAGCTAAAGAGGAATGATCAGTGTTTTCTGCTATGGTCTTCATGGTGGCTAAGCTTGACTGCATCTAGAGTAAACTATAACAGAAGGCCCTGTGAAGAGCTCTTAATCAAACTATTTGGAATAGAAAGACCTACCCTAAATCTGGATAGCACCTTCTACTGGCAGCCCACAGAAAAGGGCCTGGGAGAAGGGAATCGCTTTTACTGGCTTGCCCTCACACTCACTGGCCACCCATCCATCCCACTCCTGCAACCAGTCTGCCCTGAAATCAGAACCAATTTCTTTGGCATTCCATCACAGACTAAAGATCCACAGTGCTCTAGGTATCCTCTGGCCTTCAGCACCAGGTTGGGATTGGACAACCCAATCCAAGGACAGAGGACTGGACAACTACCAGATTCTCAGCCTCTCCACTGTGTGAGATATCCATGTTTGGACTACCCAGACTACAACCGGGGAGCCAATCTAATTAATCTTTTTAATATAAATCTATTCTATTCTGTTCCTTTAGAGAAACGTGAGTAATATAGTCTCACTGTGAGGTACAATTCTCTCTTTACATTTATTTTATTTTATTATTATTAGTTATTATTAATTATTGTTGTTCTTGTCAGCATCACACTGTGCATACTAGGATGTCCTTAAAACTCACAAAGACCCACATGCCTCTGCCTCCTGAGTTCTGGGATTTTAAATCCTGTACTACCATGCCCAGCGGGAGTTCTCCTTTTAATTTGTGGTTAAATGTCAAAGATAATCTGCAGTCTCTGGATTAACCATCTTCCTCTCTAAGACAACACATCAGTATAAGTTCTGACTATTTCCTGATGAGCAGATGACTACTGTGGACCAATACCATTGGATCAAGGGTCTCTTCAGATCCAGACATATATATAAACTCAGAGTATTTCTTCAAGAGACTATGATATAAAACCTTTAGTGCTCAGGATTTACCTAAGATGACAATGGGGAAAAAGAAGTGATGTTAACAGAGAGACACAAAAGAAATCTTTAAGGCTTGCTGAAGTCTGCATAAACCCTAATCTGTGAAGACTAGTTGGAATCTGTACACTATCCAACCTGTACTTGCTTGCTGGGGTCTGTATAACTCTGAAAAACTCCGATATTTACTTGAAAGTCTAGATATACTCCAGTCCCAAGGATCACCTAGAAAAGTCTAAGAGCAGTGGTCTCTAGTCCAAGGAGAGCTGACTGAGTATTATGTTTCATGTAGCATTGCATACTATTGGCTACCTGCATGTCTCGGGTCTAGTTTCTTCTATAAGAAGCAGTGTTTCAAATTATGAATCGACTGGCATGTAACAATGTGTCTAAGTATATCTAGTAGCCAAACAATACCTCATTCTCTCCAACTATTCTCTTAAAGAACTCTTCATGTTTTAAAAATGCAAGATTTACTTTTCGAAAACTAAGCCAATTGCCTTGTGCGTGCATTTTAGGGCATTGATTTTGGAACTTATTTTGGGTCTAAAACCTGTTTTAGCAATATCATGTTTACATATATAATTTCAAGAATGCCAACATTAATGAAGTCTAAAGAAGCGGGTTTCCAACAATTCTGTGAAAGTTAATCAGTATCAAATGGAGTATCAACACCAACAAAAATAAATAAAGTCAGAAGTTATGAAAGGTTCTCATTTCTGATTTTTTAGGACTACTGTTATTACTCCTACAGAATATTTTGACAGAAACAACCTTATAAAAGGCCACCATAAGTGGATATTAGCCTAGAAACTTTGACTAACCAAGACATAATCCACATATTAAATAATGTCCAAGAGGAATGGAGGAGTGGCCCCTGGTTCTTTTTTTTTTTTATTAATATAAATAACTATGTTATTTATTTCTTTTTTTTTCATTCTTTTTTTTATTCGATATAATTTATTTACATTTCAAATGATTTCCCCTTTTCTAGCCCCCCCCTCCCCGAAAGTCCCGTAAGCCCCCTTCTCTTCCCCTGTCCTCCCTCCCACCCCTTCCCAGTTCCCCGTTCTGGTTTTGCCAAATACTGTTTCACTGAGTCTTTCCAGAACCAGGGACCACTCCTGCTTTCTTCTTGTATCTCATTTGATGTGTGGATTATGTTTTGGGTATTCCAGTTTTCTAGGTTAATAACCACTTATTAGTGAGTGCATACCATGATTCACCTTTTGAGTCTGGGTTACCTCACTTAGTATGATGTTCTCTAGCTCCATCCATTTGCCTAAGAATTTCATGAATTCATTGTTTCTAATGGCTGAATAGTACTCCATTGTGTAGATATACCACATTTTTTGTATCCACTCTTCTGTTGAGGGATACCTGGGTTCTTTCCAGCATCTGGCAATTATAAATAGGGCTGCTATGAACATAGTAGAGCATGTATCCTTATTACATGGTGGGGAATCCTCTGGGTATATGCCCAGGAGTGGTATAGCAGGATCTTCTGGAAGTGAGGTGCCCAGTTTTCGGAGGAACCGCCAGACTGCTTTCCAGAGTGGTTGTACCAATTTGCAACCCCACCAGCAGTGGAGGAGTGTTCCTCTTTCTCCGCACCCTCTCCAACACCTGCTGTCTCCTGAATTTTTAATCTTAGCCATTCTGACTGGTGTAAGATGAAATCTTAGGGTTGTTTTGATTTGCATTTCCCTAATGATTAATGAAGTTGAGCATTTTTTAAGATGCTTCTCCGCCATCCGAAGTTCTTCAGGTGAGAATTCTTTGTTTAACTCTGTACCCCATTTTTTAATAGGGTTGTTCAGTTTTCTGGAGTCTAACTTCTTGAGTTCTTTATATATATTGGATATTAGCCCTCTATCTGATGTAGGATTGGTGAAGATCTTTTCCCAATTTGTTGGTTGCCGATCTGTCCTCTTGATGGTGTCCTTTGCCTTACAGAAACTCTGTAACCTTATGAGGTCCCATTTGTCAATTCTTGCTCTTAGAACATACGCTATTGGTGTTCTGTTCAGAAACTTTCTCCCTGTACCGATGTCCTCATGGGTCTTCCCCAGTTTCTTTTCTATTAGCTTCAGAGTGTCTGGCTTTATGTGGAGGTCCTTGATCCATTTGGATTTGAGCTTAGTACAAGGAGACAAGGATGGATCAATTCGCATTCTTCTGCATGCTGACCTCCAGTTGAACCAGCACCATTTGTTGAAAAGGCTATCTTTTTTCCATTGGATGTTTTCAGCCTCTTTGTCGAGGATCAAGTGGCCATAGGTGTGTGGGTTCATTTCTGGATCTTCAATCCTGTTCCATTGATCCTCCTGCCTGTCACTGTACCAATACCATGCAGTTTTTAACACTATTGCTCTGTAGTATTGCTTGAGGTCAGGAATACTGATTCCCCCGGATTTTCTTTTGTTGCTGAGAATAGTTTTAGCTATCCTGGGTTTTTTGTTGTTCCAGATGAATTTGATAATTGCTCTTTCATGCTCATGGATCGGTAGAATCAATATAGTTAAAATGGCCATTTTGCCTAAAGCACTATACAGATTCAATGCAATACCCATCAAAATCCCAACTCAATTCTTCACAGAGTTAGAAAGAGCCCCTGGTTCTTGAAAGACTTAGTGCAGCAGTATAGGGGAATGCAAGAACAGGGAAGTGGGAAGGGGTGGATGGGGGAGGAAGGGGAGGGAAGAAGGCTTATGGGACTTTCGGGGAGTGGGAAGCCAGAAAAGGGGAAATCATTTGAAATGTAAATAAAGAATATATCAAATAAAAAAGAAAGAAGAAAAAAAAGAAAAGGCCACCATAACCTCATACAAAATTAATTAGGAAAGGTTGTTTATCCTCCGGCTCTCTACCAAGTCTCTGACACTTTTCTTATTAGTGACTCTGGTCAAAATACTTCATGCACTCCAGCTCATTTTTGTCTTTTTTTTTTAAATCTCCATTGTCTCAACCTTTTTTAAGTATGGTCTGCTGGCAACTGCTAATAATTCACTGTGGCACAATACAACCACTCTGTTCGCCTGGCAATCCATACTACAAGAACTCAGAAAAGCTCTCACTATTCCACACCCATCCCAACTTCTCAGTGAAATCCTTAGCCATGTAATATGGATGTGGGCCAATAGTATATTCCCTAGACTCTCATTATGGTGAAAATAGATTAATAAAACAGTGAATAGAAATAAAACAGAGAAAACTAAAGGAAAACAGATGGACACACTATTTACTGTCCCAGTTAGCACTCAACTGTCGAACTTCTAATAACAATAACAGAACGTTTTTGTTTCCTTAGAATGATATTCAACTTACACTGATAATTTTTTTAGAGTCTCTTATTTGCATCACTTCTGTATCTTTGGGATCAGTCATATAATGTATCAGGAGGTATGAAATGTGAACAAATAATTTAGTATGTTCCCAAACTACTAAAAACACTTTTGAGTACTCGTTAAAACAGCAAAAAATTATCCCTGGAGCATGTAAACTCTTTGCAAAAGATAAAACACTGAAATGTTTCAGAAGGTCTTTTCTAAAAGTCTCCTGAAATTTGCTTTATCTATTTGCATAAATAAATTATAGATGGATGCAGCACAGCCGACTGCATTGAGCAAGGTGAAATTCAGGACTGAATGAGAACCTGTGCTTGGCCATACAGAGGAGTGCTCAATATCTGTTCCCGGCACACAGCTTGATTCATAATCTTCCCTGGCTTCCTCACTCCATTATTTTCCAGGTATTTTCTTTGGTATTCTTTACCACATTTAGGCTTCCTTTCCTCTCGGCTACTTTGAATGCACACTCTATGTGGCCTTATTAAAACTGACTCTTAAGAAAACTTAATTGGCTTTCCAAGTAAGTCTGTTTGGAAGAACATGTGATATGAATTCTGTGCATATTAGCCTAAGCAAAGAAATAAATAAAAAGCAGTGTTACAGCTATCATAAAACATTACTGGAGCAGAGCAAGCACCATGCTGTACAATGGGTCTTGATTCTGCCCACGAGATGCCCAGCACGGTGCAGTGATGTATTGCACAATGAAAAGTACCATTTGGCATGCTAATTAAAGAGAGGACAAGGCATTTGGTTCTGCTCCCACCCAACATAAACTTGGAAACAATTAAGCATGCTTATAAATTATCCAGAACCTTGGAAAACTAAATTGAGACCTAAATCAGGGAGTCCCTAAGGACTACAGGAAAGGGATAGCTATTATCCAGAATCAAAGTGCATGCCTGAGTGTTCCTAAGAAGTGTAGCTGTCTAATAAGACTTCAGATTAAATCCTGTATGTCACTGATGTCACAATATCAGATCACCATACTTTGTCATTTGAAAATACCACATTCCAGAAGATAAGACATGCCTTACTTTGTACTTGTCAGTCAGTCAGTCAGTCAGTCAGTCAGTCAGTCAGTCATTCTTCCATGAACTGTATACATGGTTTCTAAAAGTCATCTTCAGAGGTTCATTTGAGGAATTGTGAAGTCAACCTCAATGTGCCAGAGACATAGTTATATGCTTAACAAGAAAACTCTACCAGATTCAGAGGAAAAGAAGTTTAAAGCCACCACTCCTTTGTTGACGTCACTCACACAGGACATGTCCTTCCCCACAACCAGCTCCTTCTTTCCTCACATTTCTCTGTAGATGAATGGAGAAAAAGAGTCTGTCTCTACTGCTGCTCATCTGCCATTTTAGATGCATGGCTTCTCAGATCAGAATCAATGAAGTCTCAAAGGTACAGATGACAAACAACACTCGCATCAGTAATGATAAGTTTATGTGCAACAGAAAACAGTCTCACCATTGAAGACAGCTGAAAATGTTTATAGATACAGTTCTTATATTAAATAATGTATCTGGTTCTAAAGCTGACCTTGAATCCTTCTCTACTCTCCTCCTTCTGAGTGAGTTATGGACATATGATAAGAACCTACTAGACACAGTCCACACCAACCTATAGAATACAATGCACAGAACTTAGGAATTAAGCCAAATCTCTTCCATTTTCAAAACCTCATCTGTTTGTTGATTTTTCAAACCATTTATCCAATCTGTAGGACCATATTGTGAACATAAACAAAACATTATTCTGATATGTTGCCAGTGATCAAAAAGTAAATAGTTTCACCATGTATTTTAAATTCACTTCTAATGCCTCCAATAGGACTATTTAAATTGTAGAAGTAATTATGCACCTCATGAGGACCATTTCAGAAAAACAAAAAGAAGACTGCATTGCAGAATTTTGGGAAGTAGTTATTTGAAGACCATAGCTCACCAACATATATAACTTTTCTAAAAGTTTTCATGGCACTAAATCTCTGCCATTATTCGATCACTTCTCGTTTTCTGTTATACTGAAACTTTGAATAAATGTTCATTGATAATAACACTTTTTGGTGCTGTGCAGTTTTGGACTAAGTCTTAAAGCTGCTTAAGTAAAAAATGTTGGGAAAACAGGGGGGAGGGAAGGGGGCTGATGGGACTTTCGGGGAGTGGGGGCCCAGAAAAGGGGAAATCATTTGAAATGTAAATAAAAAATATATCAATAAAAAAAATGTTTGGTTGTCTCATTACATCTCTTGATATAGAATCCTTTCTCAAGAGTCAGTATCTAGTGCTCCTCATCCCAAAATCTTAGAAACCTGATCCCTTTCAGCTACACATCTGTTGCTGCACCTGCCAAAACAAGGTATGATCTGTCCTTGGCAAAGCAGCCCTTTGCCACCCTCCAGTCCAAGCGCCAGCTGTTCCTGTCAGGGCCCTCTCTCCCAGATTCACAGTATCCCTTTAGGGAGTACCCTATGTGACTTTTCTGTTGTTATGATAAAATGCTGACCAAAACCAGCTCAGGGAGGGAAAGGTTTATTTCCATTTCAAAGTTACTTTCCATCAGAGGGAAGCCCAGGTAGGGGCTCAGGGTAGAAAACTGGAGGCACTAACTAAAGCAGAGCCAGGCAGCACGGAAGTGGGACTGCCCACACTGATCCTTACTAAACAATTCCAGAACAGGGAGGTGGGAAGGGGTGGATGGGGGAACAGCGGGAGGGAAGAAGGCTGATGGGACTTTCGGGGAGTGGGGAGCCAGAAAAGGGGAAATCATTTGAAATGTAAATAAAAAAATATATTGAATAAAAAAAAATGCCCTACAAAAAAAATAAGAAAGAAAGAAAGTGCTTCTGTAGGCGTGTCCACAGGCCAATCAGATGGAGGCATTTTCTCAATGAAGGTTTCATCTGCAAAAATAAGTCTAGCTTGTGCCAGGTCCACAAAGAGCAACCAGCACGGGGCAGCAAGAGGGCAGTCCCAGCACTTGTGGGTTTGAGCTGCTTCCATTTTTTCTTGAGATAAAACGTCTTCGAATGTCACCTCCTCAAACCTATCATTCTGTCAGTCTTAGTCGCATTTTCATTGCTGTGATAAGGCACTATGACCAGGACAACTTGCAGAAGAGTTTATTTTGCAGAAGAGTTTATTTGGGGTTTACAGACCACAACCCCTTACTCCTGTGCCTTTGTGGGTTGTGCCCAGATTTCAGGGTCCCCAAAGACCACCAGGAGTCCAAGTCCACATGCAGAAGCAAAGAGCCCTCATTCAACTCTAACAAAGCAGTGAATGTGTGCTGACAGTGCTGTGCCTCAGCTAGGCAGGGACTTTTGTACTAGACTGAGCAGGGAATGGGCATCTGCAGCCTGGCAATTGTCTTATTTGGTCAGGGGTGTCTCGGCGCACAGGGACAGGTCAGTGATGACTGCAGCCCGCTTGAAGAGTTAATCTATGATCTCCGGAATTGTAGGCACTTTCCCTCTATTCCCTGATTGGTTTGGGTGCAGGGCAGTTTCTTCCTGGAATTGTTTGTGGTATCTATTAACCAGAGTTCAAACTTGAGACAAACAGGCTCAAGATAGAGTCAGCTTACAAATTGGCTGTGTTTCTCACGTGACTCTAAGCCCAGAACCATGTGGCTTATGCTGCCATGTGGGGTGGAAACAGATCCCCTTCCTGAACTCCATTCACATAGGCTTTCCTTTGTCATCACAGGTCACAGGACTAGCTGGGTGAGGTCTGCCCTGCGAGCATCTGCCCTTTATTCCATTTTCATCAGACCTCCCTTATTTCTTTCAGCATAAGCCTTGGCTCCCACATTGTATTTTTTTTTTGATGCTCTTCTTCTCCACAAATTGTGCATCTTTCCCTGCTTACTCTTTTTTTATAGATCTGCATAATCATGGTTACTAATAACCAAGGAAGAAAGTCAATATTAGGTTTTCTTAAAAATCTACTCCGCATGCTTGCTTCGGCAGCACATATACTAAAATTGGAACGATACAGAGAAGATTAGCATGGCCCCTGCGCAAGGATGACATGCAAATTTGTGAAGCGTTCCATATTTTTTGGAGAGGGTGTGGAGAAAGAGGAACACTCCTCCACTGCTGGTGGGGTTGCAAATTGGTACAACCACTCTGGAAATCAGTCTGGCAGTTCCTCCGAAAACTGGGCACTTCACTTCCAGAAGATCCTGCTATACCACTCCTGGGCATATACCCAGAGGATTCCCCACCATGTAATAAGGATACATGCTCTACTATGTTCATAGCAGTCCTATTTATAATTGCCAGATGCTGGAAAGAGCCCAGGTATCCCTCAACAGAAGAGTGGATGCAAAAAATGTGATGTATCTACACAATGGAGTACTATTCAGCCATTAGAAACAATGAATTCATGAAATTCTTAGGCAAATGGATGGAGCTAGAAAACATCATACTAAGTGAAGTAACCCAGACTCAAAAGGTGACTCATGGTATGCACTCACTAATAAGTGGATATTAACCTAGAAAATTGGAATGCCCCAAACATAATCCACACATCAAATGAGGTACAAGAAGAACGGAGGAGTGGCCCCTTGTTCTGGAAAGACTCAGTGAAGCAGTATAGGGCAAAACCAGAACGGGGAAGTGGGAAGGGGTGGGTGGGAGGACAGGGGGAGAGAAGGGGGTTTATGGGACTTTCGGGGAGTGGGGGACTAGAAAAGGGGAAATCATTTGAAATGTAAATAAAAAATATATCGAATAAAAAAAAATCTACTCCGCAAGTGAAATTAGTAAAACACTTCAATTCAGCCTCTAGTACATTCTGAGGACAAAGGGAAAAGGCAACCACATTCTTTGCCAAAAAATCACAAGAATTGCATCTAGCCTGGTTGCTACAATTATTCCCTTCTGAGCTTTCTTGAGCTGGGTCTCTATAGCCTGCGGTTCTCAGCACTACTGTCTTCCTGGCTCCTGCTTAGGTGGTCTATTAGACCTGCTAATAGCATTAAACCACTTTCCCAGTCCAGACTCCCAAAGTCTACACATTCCTCACAAACAAAAACAAAACACAATACAGTCATGCTTGTCCTAGCAATAGCCCACTCCATGGTTCCAACATCTGTCTTCGTTACTTCCCTATCATTGTGATAAGACACCATAACAGAGGCAATTTACAGAAGCAAGAGCTTATTGGAGACTTACAGTTTAGAAGAGTTAGAGTCTGTGACCGTTATAGCAGGGAGCAATCGGCAGAAAGGCAATACATTACAACAGTAACCTAGAGCTTACACCCTATTCACAAATAGAAAGCAGAAAATTAGTTGGTAATGACATGGACCCCCAGAGACCCACCTCCTCCAACAAGATCACACCACTTAATCCCCATCTCCAGACAGTTATACCAACTGAGGACCAGGTATTCAAATATGAGACTATGGAAGCCATTCTGACTCAAACTACGACATGGCCCAGTCATAAAAGGCCACTCGAGGCAAGCAGCATCCAGGATAGAGATGATGTTCAGGATTACAAAGCTCTTCTTTGTCACCTAATGGGGACATGATCTCCCTAACTCTGGGTTTCTTTACCTTTCATCAATATCCCCTATAAAAGAAGCTAAAGAGGCTACTCTGCAGAACTATGCATCTGCCTCTGAATGAAAGTGTGCTTTACGAAGAAAGCCTAACCTTATGTCTCAACCCTAAAAGGTTTCTAGTTGTCTAGAGGGTCATGAAAGAGCTGTTGACAACACAGGAGACAAAGAGAACCAGGGTAGAGCTCAGTGGGGAGGGGCATGGGAGGATGCACATCAGACAAACTAGAACAAGCAGCTGCTGTCCAGCTTACAGGAGCACTGCAGTTGTATTCTGTACACTCAGTTAAGAGCAAATGGTGAGTTTGAGGACACACAACTCCACAGAGATCACTTGCCTAGCAAGCCTAAGACTCTGGGTCCAACCCAACAATACAAAACAAAAATGTAAAACTAGGAACATGTCTAGTTACTCACCCTTGACATAATGAGAGTTCTGTCAGTCGTTGTTAATCACATCAGTGGTAACCAGCATTTTCCTTCACAACTCTTATCTTATTATCTTCACATCACTTTTTACACATCCTACATATGCCACACTTCCCTGTCTAAAATTAAGATTATATATAATTACATGCCTAAATAATTGCTTGTTTTCTGAATCTACACTTGTGGGGTCCATTGTATCATGAGAGATGTAGCCGCCAGCAGCTACATGTAAACTGGGTTACCTGTTGAGAGAATTTTGGGGTCATAGGGAAGAGCGGCGAGAAGTAAGTACGGCTAAGTCAATGTTCACTGATCAAAGCCGTAAACTTTAATGGCGCCAGACCTTATAACAGTTCGGGCAAACCCTCCCCCCAGACTCCAGGCTGAGTTCCGGTGGAAGTTGTCTAGCTGCCGGAGCTTAATTCTTGATTCACAAGGCTACCTCTCCCACCTCAGAGGCCAAGCCTTGTGTCCTTAAAGTTGTTAATTTACAACTGAATTGGATACTTCTGGGACAAGTTAATCCTATTCCACCTTTAACTCTTGACCTTGTCTGTTAAGCAGACTGGCTGTCTCCACCCAGGCTCACCTGGATGGAGAGATTACATGTCTGTTAAAGACACTTGCAGACCCCCCTGGCTTCAAAACTTACACAAGTGGATCTCCAAAGAGGGAGCCACATAGAACTCAGATCTATGTGTGTTTGTTTGAACAAACATGGGTACCAGCGAGACGTGCGAGGCAAAGCACTGCATGGGGAGGTGAATTTCTGCTTCTGAGTCCCCAGGAAGTACACCTAATTGCATAGGGGTTAACGTCGAGAGGCTGTCCTTAAAATAATAAGGGAGCCTATTACCCCTCCTCTGAAAAAGACGTTATACAATATTTAAGAGGAATTACGGTCAATGCTTCCCCTCCTGGTTAAGGCCCGCCTTCTTATGAAGGATATTTATCCACTTGTTTTCTACCTCCTCGTGTTCAAATTAATAAAAAAAGGGAGGACATGTACAGAGCCATATTGGGGCAGTCTTGCACTTGGTCAGAGTTTGACTTTGGTCAAGGTTAACTTCTCCCAGTTAGCCAGGATCCTGCTCCACCTAGGGTGGAGTGCACGTAGTAAAGGTTAAGTTCATTGTTCTTCCTGGTATAGGGATTCCTGAATTAAACAGGTGACCCACCCAGCTGCCGGAGCAGTCAAGACGAAGACCTCCAAGAGAAGCTAGACAACTTCCACCGGAACTCAGCCTGGAGTCTGGGGGGAGGGTTTGCCCGAACTGTTATAAGGTCTGGCGCCATTAAAGTTTACGGCTTTGATCAGTGAACATTGACTTAGCCGTACTTTTCGCCGCTCTTCCCTATGACCCCAAAATTCTCTCAACAGGTAACCCAGTTTACATGTAGCTGCTGGCGGCTACAAGAGAGGCAGAGGACCCAGCACATAGGCTCTCTAAAATGAATATAATTTCAATAACTCAGCGTTGAGACAGATGGGAAGAAAAGCAACATCACTTTGCAGTGACACAGGCCCATTTGAGTAGTTTATTCTGCATCCTTGGTTGTCAGTAGACTCCGCCATTTTTCTCTCCTTCAGAATACTGGTCACCTTCCCATTAGCAGGAATAGATGAGGTGGAACCAGAGTGGCCAAGCAGAAAGGGGTCTTGCGCCTCACCCTGGCTTCACGGCTACCTTAACATTATTTCTAACATTTTATAATTGTTTGTATTGTGTCCTTTTCTACTTGGTGTCTCTGGAACTTGGAAATCTATACTAACAGGTTGTGCCATAGAGTTATATGAATTATACATTTTCAAATTTGATAGAATAGTTCTGACAGCAGTTTTTTTCTAGGTTCTCAATAGCAATTACACTCTTTCAGGCAAAACAATAGACAATCACAATTTAGCCATTTAGTAGCAGTCTTTTATTAATTTGCATCACATTCTAATTTTTATTATCTGTTCTCAAGAATGAAATAATTGGCAATAACCTTAAGGATCGACTGACATATTAATCCATACAAGAGAAGCGAATTTAAGGGAGCGGTATCACCTGTGATCAGTAAGAGTCGCACTAATTAAACAGGTATAATGAGTGCAAACCAGCAATGCTGACCACAGAACTGTACATGGTAGGGAACAGACATCCTCCCCACCCACCTGATGCATAGAAAACCCAATACCTCAGAAGAAACTGCAGTTAATAATCAGACCTACAGCTGAACTGCAGATCTAATCATAACACAGACTATTACTACTAGGGGAAGCAGAAAGTCATTTATAACCAAAACATAAAACAAGTGAAGAAATTCCTAGTTAATACAAACTCCTTTGGATTCCCTCACACACCTTGTTGGGCTTTGATCATCGCTATTCTTCTGACTATCACATTTCAAACTGCTGTTTTTTAGTTTCTTATATTATTATATAATTGTTTTCTACATTCAAACTCATTTTATAGCTCTAATTACAGAGAGATCAATACTTTGTAAGTGGTATGTCTCACTTATTAGTATGCTTGTCATTTCTTCGAATGAACTCTCCAATACCACATTTCATAGTTGTCTAATACCTCCTTGTTTCTGTATCATAGCTTTACAGTTGAGCATTTGGAGCAGGTCCATTTATTTCCTTTATTAAATACAATTTTATATATAAAATCTGCCTTCCATGTGTTTACCCCCTTGGTATAAAGCAATAAGGATCTAAGCCTGTGGATGGTTTTTGATGTTTCCTTCTCTGTTTAAATTCTTTTACAGCAAGATTGGATCAATTTATATTGTTCTAAAGATGTGTGAGTACATTATCTATTGGTACAGACCCAGGATTTTTTGTTAGATACCAATCAGGATCTTCTTGCTAATTTTTAAGCATCATTGATGGTTGCTCTATATGCTTACACTCCAAGTTCACCTGAGTTGCCTATTTATAATCATAAACCATCTTCTATTTCATTATTTTGTAAAATTAATTAGCTGCTTGAAGCCTTGAATATAAGTCCACCAAGGACTTTTTGTTAGATATCAGTCAGGATCTTCTTGCTAATTTTAAGCATCATTGAAGGTTGCTCTACATGCTTATACTCCAAGTTCACCTGAGTTGCCTATTTATAATCTTAATCCATCTTCTATTTCCTGTTATTTTGTTAAACTAATTAGCTGCTTGATGCCTTGAATATAAGTCTCCTGACCTGGCCAAAAGGCTAAAGGTAACAGAAAGGAAATTTGCACAAGCTTCCTATGTTAATTTAGAGAACCTGGCTGCTACCAGAACCACATTAACAAACAATCCCTGGGAGGAAATAGCATCTGCTTAGCATAGACTTCATATAGACAGAAAAAGAAAATAAATGATTAGAGATTTGATGCCCATGACTCATTAGGAGGTTGTTAATCATGCTTTTAAATCAATACATATCTTTCAAACAAATGAAGGAGTCGATCACCAATAACAAAACACGTAAAACACAACTAAGCATCCAAGGAAGTGCATGGGGCTGTATCACCTCATTAATTGCAAACAACACAATCTGATTTATGCATGTCCAGCACTGACAGAGAAATGAATATTAAAATACTTTGGATTGTGTGTTCCTGTTACTTGACATCACAGAGAAGGGCAACCCCACGCAGAACCCAGTGTTCAGGGGCCTGGGCTGTCTTGAGGTCCACAGCAGCAATGTAGTTTAAGTCTGTTCGAACTGGCTTCTTGTAGATGGGACAGCAGTACAGCCGAGGATCTCTTGCAGCTACAAAACACAATTTACAGCATAAAGGAATTTGATTAATTTCTAAGCGAAGCATCTCAGAGCACAAAGTCTGTATATTCTGGAGGTCATTCCAAGGCTGGATAAGGCTGATAGAATGAAGAACTACCCTCTTATCACATCAGCTATAGCAAGATGTTCAGCCTCTTGTTGGTCTTGCTAGTTCTTGCTCCTATGACCTCAACAGTACTGTCCACTCACCTTCTTCCCCTTTCACTTTGCATAGGAATTCTGCATTCCTTTCTACTCATTCCTCTTGACCTCTCTTCCTCATGTCTTATGCACCCACATCCTCTTCCTTCACCATGCTTTTAAATCTGTAAGTGTCTGTCCATCAAATGCACAGATAGGACACCAATGACAAGTAAAATGCAGCCAAGCAAGAAAGGAAGCGTGTGGGACTTGCATCTGGCATAAGGATCAGTCCACATTTGATTGTGTTATAGAGCCTTTATTTCATACTTATCAGTTATTTATAATCTCATTTTCAACCTTCTGTACTGTGGTTTTCCTCACATTTAAATCACAGGAAAGGGAATATCCCCAACCAAAAAGTGTTGTGAATTTCCTTCATAAGCAAAGTCCTAAAAATAGCTGAGAAACAGAGAAACAGCCATGGTCACGAAATTCAAATCTCCCTCGAGGATTGGGAAACAAAGCAATATCACAGCCTGAGATTCAGTTCTCCTTTGTAGAGTACAGAGATAATACAACCTCCAATACCAACTCTGCTGCCCTAATGTCTATTCATCCCTCACAGATCCCTCATAAATCACCCATGGGTTCTTTCCCTCCGGCCTTGGACACCCTGTGCTCATAGACAGAGCCAAATCTGAAGAGCATGAAACCTACACAAATTGTGTACACCCTCTTGAAGAAAATGAGTGAAAGTTTACAAATATTAATGAAACCTAGGAGCAGTCTTGGAAATCATCTTCTGTTCACACCTTACAAAGTCTACTCTACCCATAGCACCTTATCTTCATATCTGCCTAACATCCATCTCAGGATGTAGTGTGTTCTTCTGTGTTCTCTTTGAGACTGTAAAACCTTTAAAAACAAAAGTCTCACCCACACTACTCCCTGCACTACTCTGGAAAGTATGTGGATCATTGTGTATGACTCTTGTAACTACTGAGAAAGAACCACAGTTCACTAAAGTTAAACTTACTACATTAGTTTAATGAAGCTAGGCACTGGAGCAGTTCAGATTTTAGTAACAAATTAGAAAAGAAAGGAGAAGTCTTATTTAACTGAATAGAAGCTTCATCCAGCTATCTGTGTGTTTTTAAAATATCCACTATAAATTATCATGAAGGGTATATTATATTATACATATGTCTTGACATAAAATAAATATTATGATGTAGTGACTAAGAATAGATGTTTTCCTACCCTGAGTGAACATATATGGACATTTAGGTTTGGCACAATCACAGACTTGCCTAGTATGTAGTGAATTGGTGCCAAGAATGTTGCAAACAACCTATAATTCAGAGAATAGCAAACTACAATGGGGTTATCCAAAGCAAACACAAACATGGTGTCCAGCCTGGAAGACCTGTGCTGCAACAAGTCACAGTGAGTACAGTTACTTAATAGCTCTCTGTGGACTTGATCTCATTAAAGTCATCATCAGAAATAAACAATAGTATAATATCCAATAATTCTCAATTTAGATGTTCCTTCTTCAGTTATTCTTAGGATAATGCTAGCAGCACTAGTTGAGAAAATATGTAGAATGCCATGTCTGTGTGTGTCTGTGTGTCTATGTGTGTGTCTGTGTGTGTGTGTGTGTGTGTGTGTGTGTCTGTGGATGTCTGTGTCTATGTGTGTGTCTGTGTGTCTATGTGTGTCTGTGTGTGTCTGTGTGTCTGTGAGTAAGTTCTGATCACGTACAATGAATCACAAAATATTAACTATACTAACTGATATATTTAAATCCTTTAATTCTAGGACCTATAAGCTTCCACAAAACATACAACTAATTGTTCTTGTTGTAAATTTGATTAACAGTCATTTTATAAACCTCAAAGTAAGCCATTAGAGTCTTACCTCTTAGTCTAATGATGATTATAACAATTATACCTTGTACAATATTTGACTACTTGGATTTTAATTCCAAAATAAATTGGAATTATAAAATAACAGAATCCTTTTTAATAAGCAGAGGAAAATGGTTCACTGAAGTGTTTGTTCAGTTTTATTTATTTTTAATTGATTCTTAACTGAAGATGCTCATACCAAGTCACAGCACGTAGCAAACATCTGAGACAGGATTAGAAGTCACCCCAAATATAATTTCATGGTGAAAATCCTACCTCAGAACAGATTGTCTATGCCCAATTCCCTTCTCAGACTAGTAACTTTAAAGATAAGTGTTCAGGGAGAACAACTTAGCTACATGTTTCAAGCCTTAGGGTTCCAGAAAACAGATTGTGGGGAATGAAATCGTGTGGACTCGACATCGAGGATCCTAAATATCTTAATAAATTGTCTTGGAGAAATTCTGCTTTCCGGCCATTTAACTTCCTTATCTATCCCAGGCACTGATTCACATATACTACATATGTTTTTGCCAATACCCAAAGCAACCAACTTCTCAATTCTTAAGCATTTCCTTTCCTTTTTACTCCATAAATGTAACTCTTTCCATCTTAAAATCCTGTGGTTTAAAATGATAATGGTAGTCATATTAATAAAAGTATTTCATTTTGTAGCTTCTGAATGCTCAACACCATCAGTTCAGCTTTGTAAACAACTCTGTTGTGGAAGCTGTCATCAAGTAAGATCCTTTACTCGCATTATAGATGAGAAAGCTGAAACCTACGGAAGGAAGATATTTCTCCAAGATTGTAAAGCCTTAAAAATAGGGCAAAACCAGAACAGGGAAGTGGGAAGGGGTGGGTGGGAGGACAGGGGGAGAGAAGGGGGCTTATGGGACTTTCGGGGAGTGGGGGGGCTAGAAAAGGGGAAATCATTTGCAATGTAAATAAAAAATATATCGAATAAAAAAAAATCAAACTTGGACAGAAGGCCCACAGCTAATTAGGCTCCTAATCTTTGCAAAACTTGGCATGTGCCATGTATAGCTAATTCCTGGTCTTGTGCCATGTATGCCCATTTCCTTTATAGAGTTCTAGATTTTTTAAGTTAGAAGTGGATTAACTACGTGAGGCTCCTGGAGTCAGGAAGTTGCCTTATGTTGCTTGCCCTACCTCACACAGATGCCTACACAGTCTCCGGATGACAGGGGGTCAGGTGCACTGTGAGAAACACAATTGTCTGGCACAGAATAACCTCATAAGCTTCAGAAATGCTGAATGCTCTCTCTCACCCTGCTGAGTGTTCAGAGAGGCAGCACCATGATCCCCCGAACATTCCAACCCCTCTGGCCCCTCCAGCTCTTTTTAACTACCGCCCTGAAGTTTGTTTAGACACAGTATTCTACCCAGATAAGTCATTCTGTAGAGTGGTATATTTTCTCCTGTATTCTCAAAGGAAGCTGGAAAGAAGCATCTACAAATCTAGAATTTGTATATACATAGTTTCCCCATTTTTGAAAATCCCATAAAATTTTAGTGTTTTGCTGTGATGTCCACATGATAAACATGAACTGTCAAATTTAAAGATTTTGGTGTCAAAACGAATATCCAGATATCTTCCTTTTGAAAATAAATAAATCAGCCCCATTTCTGTACTTCAATAACAACTTTACTTTGAAGTGATAAATCACCTTCCATATTAATGCAAGTTCTAACTGAGATTTTTAATTTTAAAGTGCTACATTTGGAGTGTCCATTGGTCATTAACGATGCCACACTCTGTATCTCAACTAAAACCCTATTTAGTTACCAGAATGAAATGAAATGAAATATTCAGCATGAAATCAGTAATAGCAGTGCTAAGTTTTCCATTTGCAAATATCAGTCTCTTTAACCACAAGGAAAAACCAGGTTCTACCTACATCTGCTAAAGCAAAGAAAGGATAAAGAACTAAATTGTACGTCTATTCTCCGGGCCTTGAAGTGGTTCCCTTTCCCCTTTGCTTCTCTTGTTGCCCACCCTTATCTGCTGATAACGAGTCTCAGATCTGACGAGCACTCAGCAGGATGGGCGCAGCTGCCCTATAAAATTCTGTTATTAAATAATAAAAAAGCCTCTATTGTGAAATTATGACAGTATTGTGGCCATGCTGATAGGTTCGATGCCGAATCACCTTGGAATTTTACAGTCTGGTCACAAGGAAAGAAAAACAACACCCAGCTCACAGTAGGACGGTCATCTCTTCATTTTGTGTGGAACACATTTTTCACAACACGTTGACTAATACGATGATAGGATGAAGCAAATTTCAAGGAAATGTTTTGGGTAAAAGGAACATGTCACTAATAATTCTGTAAAATAACTCCTGCCTCAGTTGAATCTTGGCTCACCCTTTCCAGTCATAAGGACAGTTCAGCCACAAAATCCCAAGCAACACCTCTGCCAAGCCATATGCTGACCGCCAGTGCCTTCAGCCCCGGGCCTCAGTTCCTCCCTGTGGGCATCTCCTTCTCCATGCCTTCAGGACCAATTCTCCCCAAGGAAATCTACAGCTACTTTCACAGGAATTTTCCAAGCTAAATGCTTTTTAGGAAACTTCATGCAACTCAAGATACCCAGCATGGGTCTGAGGGTGCTTGGAACATATAACAAATTTTAAAAAAAGAAAAATGTGAATATTTTGAGTTTTTTCTTTAATGTCATCATTATTGTTAGATTAAACATTAAAAGCAACTGTACTAAATGTATCAGTGGCTCCTCCATATCAGGCTTTTAAAAACTTTTGAACAGACTTTGTCTTAGAGTGACCTCCTCCTCCTCCTCCTCCTCCTCCTCCTCCATCCCCCTTCCCTCCTCTCTTCCTCCTCCCCCTCTTCCCCCCTCCTCCAGCCCCCTTCTCTTCCACTTCCTCCCCCTCCTCCCTCTCTTCCTCCCCCTCCATCCCTCTTTTCTTTCACCTCCTCCTCCCCCCTCTTCTTCTCCCTCCTCCTCCTTTTCTCCTGCCTCCTCCTTGTCTAGCATCTCCAGTTAAAAAGAAATAGATTTGCACTGAGATCTGCAAGATCATTCTAAACTCCAATCTTAACTCTGGGTCTCGATCCAGAGTGCAGGAGGAGACAACAGTGAAGAACTGAGATTTCCTGGACCTAAAAATATGAAGATGCTGGAGGTCCCCTGGTATTGCCCTTGGCCCTCTTGGTCACTGCAAGGACTGCTATGATCCTGCTCGCCTTGGTTTTGATTCAACAACCAGCAATAATGTGTGGGATCACATTTCTTATACCTACCCGAGCCCTCTGTAAGCAGAGTTACATTGCTGATAGGTCACAATGCTCTAGAATAGTGGTATATACTGAAACACAACAGGGTTGTGGCACAGCTGGGATTATGTTTCTCCCTCTCAAGCCTGGCATAACTTTACCGAGAGCAACACAGGCAGGTTTTGGAACACACATGCCAGCAGTATTGTCTGGTATGGGCCACAGCTGTCCAGCTTGTGACTTGATTTCTCTGCACTTCTGGAGCTCAGACCTTCTGCTTGAGGAATTCTAGCACCCAGGTCCACCAGGATGACTCGAATGAGAAATTGCCCCAAAAAGACATGTATTCAAACACTTGGTCCCCAGTTGATGGTGCTGTTTATGGAAGTTATAGAACCTCAAAGAGATAGAATCTTAGGAAGTGTGTCACTGGGGACTGGCCTCAAGCATTTATGGAATGAAAGAGAGAGCCCTAGATTCTAGTCTCTCTCTCTCTCTCTCTCTCTCTCTCTCTCTCTCTCTCTCTCTCTCTCTCTCTCCCTCCCTCCCTCTCTCTCTCCCTCCCTCCCTCCCTCCTTTCCCCATCCCCTCTCTCTCTTTCTCTGACTCTTTGTCTTTCTCTATTTCTGTCTCTCTCTGTCTCAGTATCTCTGTCTGTTTATCTGTCTCTCTCTCTCTCTTGGTCCCTCGGTCTATCTCTATGTTTCTCTCTCTCTCTCTCTCTCTCTCTCTCTCTCTCTCTCTCTCTCTCTCTCTCTCTCTCTCTCCCTCCCTCCCTCCCTCCCTCCCTCCCTCCCTCCCTTTCTCTTTCTCTCTGACTCTCCCTTCTTTCTCTGATTCTGTACCTGTCCTTTCCTCTGTGCCCTGTGTCTCTGTGTGTCTGTCTCCATCTCTGTATTTGCCTTGCTCTCCCTCTCCTTCCCCCTCCTCTCTTGCTGACTGCCAGGCTGGCTTCATGTCCCTGCTTCCCTGCTTCCCACTGTTATCAAGTCTATCCCTCAAGAACTACAAACAGCAGCTCTGATTGGTCTCTGAGGCTCAATGAAGTTTTCTCTCCTCTCTGAACTCTTAAATTATTTCATGCACAACCATATGTATGTGTGTATTATGGTTTCCTTACATGAACAAGGACTCTGACACCTGTACATGATCTCTGACACCTATATATATTCTCTGACACCTGCACATGCTCTCTGACACCTGTGACATCTGCATATGATCTCTGATGCCTGTGGCACCTATACATGCTTCCTGACACCTGTCTAAGCTCTTTGATACCTGCCCATGCTCCCTGACACCTGTGACACCTGTGCATGCTCCCTGACACCTGTGACACCTGTACATGCTTCCTGACACCTGTCCATGCTTCCTGAAACCTGTGACACCTATACATGCTCCCTGACACCTGTGATACCTGTACATGCTTCCTGACACCTGTCTAAGCTCTTTGATACCTGCCCATGCTTCCTGACACCTGTGACACCTGTACATGCTTCCTGATACCTGTCCATGCTCCCTGACACTTGTGACACCTGTACATGCTCCCTGACACCTGTGACACCTGTCCATGCTCCCTGACACCTGTGACACCTGTACATGCTCTCTGACACCTGTCATGCTCTCACAGTCAGTTCTCAGTCCTCACTTCATTTAAAGCCATCATCAGTACAGATTAACAGCTGCTGAGCTAACACTCCCCTAGGAGACATCAGGTTACCTTCCTGCAACCTCTGAGAATATCACATTTATCATCAACTGATCAATATATAATCATGTTTATGTGTGTTTCTGTTTGATAGCATCCTGAACATTCCGTATCACCAGCACTATAATTTTTACCTAAAGAAAGTCTATCTAATATACACATTGTCTCTATATGTCTCTATATGTTATAGGGACTTCCTAACCTTAGAAAGGTAAATTTTCTTTAATTACTATAATAGGGATGAGTAATATTAAACAGAAAGATGAATTACATAAAATACATTATATATAATATTTTCTGTCATGCTTCTGTACACTTTTTATAATATATATGCATGCATTATATGTTTATTTATGTTATATATGATATATTAGATATGAATATATAAAAAGAAACATAACAGAAAATGGACTGTGTAAATGGCATTTGTGTATAGTATAATATCTCAAATCAGGAGGCAGAGCAGTCTGTACTCAGCCTTACCTCAGAGTCAAAGTGTTTATTAGGCAGCTCCAATATTGTGCTTCTCTGTGCACATCTGGGGATGACTGCAAACGCCGACATCAGTATTAAACTTTAATAAACACCAAAAGTGCAAGTAACAAGACCCGATGACATTTGCTTGTTGTATCTGCCACAGCCTTTCAAACTGAGCCACGAGAATGGGCGTCCTCTCCTGTAGAGTCAGGAAAGCAAGAGCCTTCCAGGACCCCACGGGGATGTCATTGGCTGAAATGCCCCAAAAAGGGGAGGGGGAACCTGGTGAGACCATACCCAGAGGTTAGGCATGGCCCCCCAGTTGAGGGATGGGACCACTCACTCATCTCCAAAATTTTAACTCAGAATTGCTCCCGTCTAAAGGAAATATAGGGACAAAGAATGGAGCAGAGACTGAAGAAAATGCCATCCAGAGTCTGCCCCGCCTCCAGATGCCATCCCACATGCAGATGCCAAACCCAGACACGATTGCAGATGCCAACAAGTGCTTACTGTCAGTGGCCTGATACAGCTGCCTCCTGAGAGGCTCTGCCAGATCCTGACCCATACAGATGCGGATGCTCACAGCCGACCATCGGACTGAGCACAGGGACCCCAATGGAGGAGCTAGAAAAGTGCTGAAGGAGCTGAAGGGCCCTTATCTGGTATCAATGGCAAGGGAGGCCCTTGGTCTTGTGAAGATTTGATGCCTCAGTGTAGAGGAAAGCTAGGGCAGTGAGACGGGAGTGGGTAGGTGGGTGGGGTAGCACCCTCACAGAAGCAGGGTCGGGGGGAAGGCATGGGGGTTTACAGAGGGGAAACCAAGGAAGGGGATAACATGTGAAATGTAAATAAATAAAATATCCGATTAAAAAAAAAGAATGGGCATCCTGTCTGGTCGTTGCTGTTGCAGCTTTAGCCACCACCGAGTGACATTTGGCAGATGGCAAGAATCAGATAGACAGTCACTGAAGGATTGGGTAAGCTCATGCTATTGACCCTCTACCACTAAAAGTCTCTCTTCAGCTCCAGGCCACACTCCTTCTTGTCCATATCTCAGAATGAGTCTGTCTCACCTAAGCTCTCGCTCATACTTGATTCCCTTCTGTTTCCTAAGCATATGAACATGCCTATATCATATTTATGCAATTATATTTTAGCATTTGTTTTTATTGATTTTGTTCAGTAGACTATGTGTCCTTATGGGCAATAACTGGTTCATAATTATCTTTGTCTACTAGCATGTACGGTTGTAGCTAATATATGTTAAACAAGTAGTAAGTGTTTGCGTGGAAATATTTAGGAGCTGCAGAGAAAGTTAAGCACTTGCTCTCCTTGCAGAGACCATGATTTTTTTCCTAGCACACACATGGTAGTTTACAACCATTTGAGACCCAGTTGTAGGGCATTCAGGCCCCCTGGCTTCTATGAATATCAGGCATGCATGTAACACACAAACATACATAAAGACAGAACACTCACACACATAAATAAACATTAAAAAATAAATAAATTTTTAACCCAGGCCCAGTGTTATGGGCCTCTATCCAAAGGTCTGAAAGGATAAACTTGGGAGGCTAACACAGGAGGATTGCAAGTTCAAGATCAACATTTACCTTGTACGTAGGCGACCCTGAATCCAGTCCCCAGTATTACACACAAATACACACACACACACACACACACAAAGAAAAGAAAAATGTGGTTCACAACCTTTTCTCCCCAAGCCAAGTTTCCTAGTCTGATACTTATCCATGGAATCAGAATACCACCAACCTTTTAAAGATATGTTATCTCTTCCTTATTCAAAGAAAAATGTGCTTATATCATTAAATCACTTCCTCCCGAGGATCCGCCATCATGCCTGTCTCTGGAGCTTATAGCTCATGCTTGCAAAGGAACCCAGTTCCCCAGAGGGAACAGGAGTGAGGTTAGCTGGAAGGCAATGGTTGGATGGGTGCAACAAAAGCCCCTAGAAAATGGGAAGCCACAGTGGGAAATACTTGATATGTTTTTAGATTTTTGAAATAGAACTTTGATAATGTAGAGTAAATGAGCACTCCATTGAAACAGTATTATATCTATTAGATAAAATAGGAACCCAGAATTTTACATTTAGCTATGATTAGGCCAAATACATCGACACCCATTTATTTATATTTCACATCCAGATTCAAACCAACAAATTAATAGAGCTACACTTCTTGGTGAGCCCTGTGTACAAATTAATTAACTAATTAATTCATTAATTAAAAATTAAAAACCAACAACAAGCAAACAAAAACTATATTACTTTCCTCACTCCCTCCTCCTGTCCATTACTCAATACCAGAAAAGGTCCGACAGCTCACGATGCTCAGTTCCTGCTCTTTTCGTACCATAGTTATCTTATACTTCTTCACTCCATATGTTTCTTTCTGATCTCATTGGTGGAACTATATCCATGATGCATATGTCATCTGCTTTCCCAGGCAGACAAGAATTTACTATTGTCTGTTTAATAGCACCCAAGAAAAGGTCTGGAGATCAGTAGGTAGGTATTCATTAAGCATAGGTATGAATATGGAACTGGTTGATATAGTAAGGTCCCTCTTGCCTGACAGCAAAGTAGTAAGACTATGTATTTATAACATCAGTCAACCCTGTTTTCAAAAATATCAACCCCTTTTTGAAAATGCAAGACAACTTACTATTGTTTTCTGCAAAAATCCTTATGACAGGCATCAACTCGAAAAGCACTTTGGGTTTGGATTCAACGAGTCTCATGTTCCTTTTGTCCCAGCCAGCACCCTCAAGATATAAGCCGTAGACATAGACTCCTTCTGTAGGAGGGGCAGAAATGTCGTCCTTCATAAATTTGGTGACTTCGTTGCAAAGAACCATATTGTCCAAAGCCCATCCTTTGTTGGCTCGAGTTATTTCCTATTCAAGTGAACAAAAAGACATACATAAGGAATCATTACAAGCTTTTTCTTAATAGGAAGAGCAAAACAAAGATTGAGTTATTCCAAATGACCCTCATTCAAAAGAACTAAGGTAATATTTAAAGAATTTTATAGATTATCTCATTTTTTAAAAATGCTCATGTCCTAATTCAACCATTTGTACTTTAAAGGAGGGGAACTATAAAATCAAATCGACATAGAAATAAATAAATAATAATAAATAAATGCTTGGAGCCTGGGAATAAGTAGCTATGTTTATCATCACAACAAGATAACTGCTAGTACCAAACAGAAGTAGTCATTCTCTGTCTTATTATATTCTTTAAAGCTATCAGGAAATAAGGGAAGGTTGTAGGAAGAAATCACAGTAACACAATGAGCCCAAGTCAGAGCTATTACCTGGCGCATCGCAGTTAAGAATCCCTGGGGGTTAAAGAAACCTGTCATCCAAAAGCAGTGGGGTCTGCCGTTAGAAACCCAGGAGGTGAACTGGCAGTTTCTTTCCAGAAGTTCAGTAAACCAGAAGCCCAGGGTACTAGAAACCCATGATGCCTGAAACACATAGCATTGAAACAATCTTTCAGTAGAGGTTTGATTCAGCCCTGTGAACTGAGCTCACTCAGAAAAAAACAAACAAGCATGCTCCACTATGTTCACAGCAGCCCTATTTATAATAGCCAGAAGCTGGAAAGAACCCAATGTCCCTCAATGGAGGAATGGATACGGAAAATGTGGTATATTTACACAATCGAGTACTACTCAGCTATTAAAAACAATAAATTCACAAAATTCTTAGGTAAATGGATGGTAGAAATTATCATCCTGAGTGAGTTAACCCAATGACAAAAGAACATACACAGTGTGCACTTGCTGATAAGTAGATATTTAGCCCAAAAGCTCAGAACACCCAAGATACAACTCACAGACACCATGTAGCTCAAGATGAAGAAATACAAAAGTGTGGATACTTTGATCCTTATTGGAAAGTGGATCAAACATCCATGGCTCATAGACAACCAATAGACTGAGAATAGGGTCCCCAGTAGAGGAGCTAGAGAGAGGACCCAAGGAGATGAAGAGGTTTGCAGGTCCACAGGAGGAACAATAATATGGACCAACCAGTGCCCCCAGAGGCCCCAGGGACTAAACCACCAACCAAAGAGTACACATGGAGGGACCCACAGCTCCAGCTACACATGTAGCAGAAGATGACCACTTCAGACATCAATGAGAGGAGAGGTCATTGGTCTTGTGAAGGCTCCATTCCCCAGAATAGGGGAATGCAAGTCAGGAAATTGGGGTGAGAGGCGAGAAGGGGGATGGGGGATGGGATAGGGGGTTTTCAGTGGGGTAACATGGAAAGGGGTTAACATCCGAAATATAAATAAAGCAAATATCTAATTAAAAAAGAAAAATTTTAAAACATTTTAAAAAATGAACAAGAAACCACTTCATGGTTACAATGCTACTGTCCTTTCCTTTTGAATTTCCACTGAGTTCTGATGTGTAAACTTCTCAGAGTATTCTTTCTCCTTCACATTAATGATGTGAAGATAAATTAATGCAAATTCACAGAGGTGTGAAAGATGACCCGATGGCCACCCTCCACCTGCGGATATAGTCACCACCAAATCTGAAGAATTCAAAAACATCTATGGAATAAAATTTAACGAGCTTCCATCATGATCAGGCTACAATCTCAATAGATCCTGGATAAGACACGGATTTTTATTTATATAAGTAAACTCATAGTTTCATCAAGATAGGTCAATACTTTAGAATGCATTCTGTGTGCAATGCATCATAGAAACCATTCTCTGTTTATCTCAATGAGGTAAACAACAACTGTTCCCTTGAGTGTGTGCCCCATTAAGGAGCAGAAAGAGAGACCTAGCTTCCGTTACAACCAGCAAATTCATTTGTACTCTCCACCTCTAACTTTCTCCCCAAATTCCCTTGAGTCATTTCCTTTATGACAACAGGCATGGATGTCATTAAGACAGCAGGAGCAGCACCGTGGGGAAGAATCTGCAAATCACAGGTTATAACATTTCACTGTAATTGCAACATTTTCGGTAGGAATAAATGTCGTAATCAACCTAGGTAGGTATCCCACTTGAATTTCAAATATCATTACAATTAATTTGCCTATATTTCAAGAGTCTCTGCAATTCTGCAGACTGATAGTAGCATTAATAGAAGAAAGACTGCATAAAATGATCATAATTTAAGAATTAGGTGGCTCATTCTATCCTAACTTTATAGGTGTGTTAGGCAAAAAAAAAAAATTAAAAAATAAAATAAAATAAAAATAAAAATAAAAACCTGCTAATATCACATTTGGTCTCAGAGTAAAGGGAATATTATATGAGAGGCTTCCCTGGGGCTGGCAGGGCTGAGTGAGAAAGCTTAGAGCGAACAAGTGTGCAAGGGCAGTAACTGAGAAGGTTCTCCATCTGTTGGCAGTGAGAATGGGAAATTCAAAAGGGAAATGCTTGAGGCTTTGCGCTGAAGTTGTGAAAGCTAAGAAAGAAGGAAAGGGGCTCCAGTCAATGCTGATTCAGTGTTCCTAGGTCATGTGACTTAAAAGATGCATAGTGACATCATCAAATAAAGTGGAGAACACACAAGAAGTCCTGGTTACCACACATTGGTCAAGATCCGGGGAAAGATGTGTGAGGCTCAACAATGATAAGCCTTGTGAATTGAATGGGAGGTGTGTGTGTGTGTGTGTGTGTGTGTGTATGTGTGTGTGATTGTGCAGGCATGCCTATACCCATGTTACGCACTTTCAGAAACCTGAGAAGAAAACTAAGGTGTGTCTTGGTCTATTACTCTCCACTCTCCATCTTCCTACCCAAACAGACTCTCTTGCTGTGCTGGGAGCCTGATGTCTCTCAGCATCTGCCTGACTACATCCCCTAGTGTTGAGGTTACAGACATATGAAACCATGGATGACTCTTAACATGAGTGCTGGAGATTTGACTGGACCAGAACAGAAATACCTCCCGTTGCATAATAATCAAAACCCAAAATATACTAAACAAAGAAAGAATATTAAAGGCAGTAAGAGAAAAAGGCCAAGTAACATATAAAGGAAGACCTAGCAGAATCACACCAGACTTCTCACCAGAGACTATGAAAGCTAGAAGATCCTGGGCAGACCTCATGCAAACTCTAAGAGAACACAAATGCCAGCCAAAACTACTATATCCAGCAAAAATCTCAATCACTATAGATGGAGAAACCAAGATACTCCATGACAAAACCAAGTTTAAGCAATATCTTTCCACAACCCAGCTCTACAAAGGATAGTAGGAGGAAAACACCAATACAAGGAGGGAAACTTCACCCTGGAAAAAGCAAGATAGTAATCTTCTTTCATCAAAAGCAAAAGAAGATAACAAATCAAGTATAAAAAACAACATCAAAAATGACAGGAAGTAATAATCACTATTCCTTAATATCTCTTAACATCAATGGACTCAATGCCCCAATAAAAAGACATAGACTAACAGACTGGATACGTAAACTGGACCCTACATTTTGCTGCATACAGGAAACACACCTAAGTGTCAAAGACAAACACTATCTTAGAGTAAAAGGCTGGAAGACGATATTACAAGCAAATAGTCTCAGGAAACAAGTCGGAGTAGTCACTCTAATATCAGATAAAATTGACTTTCAGCCTAAAGTCATCAAAAGAGACACTGAGGGACACTTCTTGCTGGTCAAAGGAAAAAATACACTAAGGACTCTCAATCCTGAACATCTATGCTCCAAATGCAAAAGCACCCTCATTCATAAAAGAAACTTTACTAAAGCTCAAAGCACACATTGCACCTAACACAATAATTGTGGGTGACTTCAACACTCCACTCTCCTCAATGGACCAAACTAAACTAAACATGGACACAGTGAAACTAATTGAAGCTTTTGACAAATTACAGTTAACAGATATATATATATAAAACGTTTCATTCTAAAGCAAAAGAATATACCTTTTTCTCAGCACCTCATGGGACCTATTCCAAAATCGATCGTATAATTGGTCACAAGACAGACCTCAACAAACATAAGAAGATCGAAATAATCCCATGCCTCCTATCAGATCACTATGGAGTAAAAGTGGTCTTCAATAGCAACAAAATCAACAGAAAGGCCACATACACATGGAAACTGAACAATACTCTACTCGATGATACCTTGGTAAAGGAAGAAATGCAGAAAGAAATCTAAGACTTTTTAGAATTTAATGAAAATGAAGGCACAACATACCCAAATCTATGGGACACAATGAAAGCAGTGCTAAGAGGAAAACTCATAGCCCTGAGTGCCTCCAAAAAGAAAATGGAGAGAGCATACACTAGCAGCTTAAGGACACACCTGAAAGCCCTGGAACAAGAAGAAGCTAATTCACCCAGGAGGAGTAGAGGCAGGAAATCATCAAACTCAGGGCTGAAATCAATCAAGTGAAACAAAGAGAACCAATAAAAGAATCAACCAGGAGCTGGTTCTTTGAAAAAATCAACAAGATAGATAAGCCCTTAGCCAGACTAACCAAGGGGCACAGAGACAATATCCAGATTAACAAAATTAGAAATGAAAAGGGAGATATAACAACAGAAACGAAGAAAATTAAAAAAGTCATCAGATCCTACTACAAAAGCCTATACTCAACACAACTGGAGGATCTGGAGGAAATGGATACTTTTCTGGACAGATATCAAACACCAAAATTAAATCAGGATCAAATAGACCATCTAAGCAGTCCCATAACCACTAAAGAGATAAAAGGGGACATAGAAAGTCTCCCAACCAAAAAAGCACAGGACCAGATGATTTTAGTGCAGAATTCTATCAGACCTTCAAAGAAGACCTAACACCAATGCTCTTCAATCTATTCCACAAAATAGAAACAGAAGGAACACTACCCAACTCCTTCTAAGAAGCCACAATTGTGCTGATACCAAAACCACACAAAGATCCAAGAAAGAAAGAGAACTTCAGGCCAATTTCCCTTATGAATATCGATGCAAAAATACTAAATAAAATTCTTTCCAACCGAATCCAAGAACAAACACATCAAAACGATCATCCACCATGATCAAGTAGGTTTCATCCCAGGCATGCAGGGATGGTTCAATATAAGGAAATCCATCAATGCAATCCACTACATAAGCAAACTCAAAGAAAAAACCACATAATCATTTCATTAGATGCTGACAAAGCATTTGACAAAATTCAGCATCCTTTCACGCTGAAAGTCTTGGAAATAACAGGAATTCAAGGCCCATACCTAAACATAGTTAATGCAATATACAGCAAACCGGTAGCCAACATCAAACTAAATGGAGAGAAACTTGAAGCAATCCCACTAAAATCAGGGACTAGACAAGGCTACCCTCTCCATATCTTTTCAATATAGTACTTTAAGTTCTCTCTAGAGCAATTAGACAACATAAGGAAGTTAAAGGAATACAAATTGGAAAGGAAGAAATCAAATTATCACTATTCGCAGATGATATGAAAGTATACTTAAGTGACCCAAAAAACTCCACCAGAGAACTCCTACATCTGATAAACAACTTCAGCAAAGTGACTGGTTATAAAATCAACTCAAGCAAATCAGTAGCCTTCCTATACTCAAAGGATAAACAGGCTGAGAAAGAAGTTAGGGAAATGACAACCTTCCCAACAGCCATAAACAATATAAAGTATCTTGGTGTGACTCTAACCAAACATAAAACATTTGTATGAGAAGAACTTTAGGTCTCTGAAGAAGGAAATCAAAGAAGACCTCAGAAAGTGGAAAAATCTGCAATGCTCTTGGATTGGCAGAATTAATATAGTTAAAATGGCCATCTTGCCAAAAGCAATATACAGATTCAACGCAATCCCTATCAAAATCCAAACTCAGTTCTTCTTAGAGTTAGAAAAAGCAATTCTCAAATTCATCCGGAATAACCAAAAACCCAGGATAGCTAAAACTATTCTCAACAGTAAAAGAGCTTCTGGAGGAATCACAATCCCAGACCTCAAGCAATACTACAGAGCAATGGTGTTAAAAAAACTACATGGTATTGGCACAGCAACAGACAAGTGGACCAATGGAATAGAAATGAAGACCCAAAAAAGAGTCCACACAACTATGGTCACTTGATCTTGGACAAAGGAGCAGAAAACATCCAGTGGAAAAAAGATAACCTTTTCAACAAATGATGCTGGTTCAACTGGAGGTCAGCATGCAAAAGATTGCGAATTGATCCATTCTTATCTCCTTGTACTAAGCTCAACTCCAAATGGATAAAGGACCTCCACATAAAACAAGACACACTGAAACTAATAGAAAATAAATGGGGGAAAACCCTTGAGGACATGGGCACAGGGGAAAAGTTCCTGAACAGAACACCAATAGCTTATGCTCTAAGATCAAGAATTGACAAATGGGACCTCATAAAATTACAAAGTTTCTGTAAGGCAAATGACACTGTCAAAAGGACAAAATGGCAACCAACAAACTGGGAAAAGATCTTCACTAACCCTACATCCGATAGAGGGCTAATATCCAATATATACAAGGAACTCAAGAAGTTAGACCAGGGAATCAAATAACCCTATTAAAAATGGGGTGCAGATCTAAACAAAGAATTTTCAGAAGAAATTCAGATGGCTGAGAAGCACCTTAAGAAATGCTCATCATCATTAGTCATTAGGGAAATGCAAATCAAAACAACCCTAAGATTTCACCTCACACCAGTCAGAATGGCTAAGGTTAAAAACTCAGAGACAACAGGTGTTGGTGAGGATGTGGAGAAAGAGGAACACTCCTCCACTGCTGGTGGGATTGCAAGAAGGTACAACCACTCTGGAAATCATTCTGGAGGTTCCTCAGAAAAACTGAACGTGACACTACCGGAGGACCCTGCTATACTACTCCTGACCATATATCCAGAGGATTCCCAGCATGTAATAAGGACACATGTTCCACTATGGTCATAGCATCCTTATTTATAATAAATAGCCAGAAGCTGGAAAGAACCCAGATGTCCCTCAATGGAGGAATGGATACAGAAAATGTGGTATATTTACACAACAGAATACTACTCAGCAATTAAAAACAATGAATCCATGAAATTTGTAGGCAAATGTTTGGAACTGTAAAATATCATCCTAAGTGAGGCAACCCGTACATGGAATGCAATCTCTGATAAGTGGATATTAACTAGCCCAGAAGCTCTGAATACCCAAGACACAAGTAGCATAAGAAATGACTCCCATGAAGAAGTATGGAGAGGGTCCTGATCCTGGAAAGGCCTGATCCAGTATTGTAGGGGAGTACCAGGACAGAGAAAAAGGAGGGAGGTGATTGGAGTATGGGTATAGAGAAAGCTTATGGGACATATGGAGGGAGGAACTGGGAAAGGGGAAAGCGTTTTGGAATGTAAACAAAGAATGTAGAAAAGAAAAAAAAAGAATGATTCATTAAGCATAACATTTTTTCAACTCATGATTATCCTGGCCTTAAGCAGCCTCCAGAGCATACATCTTTATTCCACTGCTTGTACTGTCAGGCTCTGTGTACAGTTAGTATTAATACCGTCTTGTTGGGAGAAACATGTCTTCTACATTCCTGAAATTTCTTTATTTCCTAAGAGCTCCTTCCACATAACTCTCCTGATACTGCTCCATCCTTACTCTCATACTAACAAAGTAAAAACAAAATCTGATTTGGCTGGAGAGTCTTTTAAATGTAAGCTATCAAACAACTCATGTGCTTTTTGTGCTTTCTAGACTCCCAAAAGGTTATGTTGGGTCCATGGCTTAAATACTGAATCAAAGACTGTGAGAGGAAGACATGGGGCCTGACCAGGGCATCTACACCTAATCTTCCTTGCCCAATTCATCTGCTCTCTGCTGTGATAACCTCAGAGTTCATATGTCCCAAGTGGTGCAGCTTTCAGAGGGCAGAGTCTCCATTGGGTTCTCATGGGGTAATTTGGTGAAGCAAAGAGTCCACTCAACCTCTGAGATACATCCCAAAGTGTATACTAGTGGTTCTAGTATAGTAGCATCACCTAAAGTCTCTGAAAATATAATTTAGTGTGTCAAATATAGGCAGCAGCTTTTAGAAATATCAGTGCCCTCTTTCTGTCTTATTAGGATTAAACTGTCTATAGGAAACACAGTTTGCTCAGTAGTTTTTAAAGGAGAGGCTGCAGATTCCAGTGCTGTTTGTAGATCAACTGTCTAATTTTAGGTTCTATTTTAAGAAACTCTCTTGTCAGCAAATACCATGAATCTTCTCTAACAGTGACCTTTTCAGCAAATGTTCTACAATCTCACTACTCTGCATTGACTTCCTTTGTGAAACCAGGTAGGAAAAAAAAGCTAAATATTTAATCTCCAAAATCTGATCTATACCATCCTCAAAACTCTCTTTTCCACATTCCATTCTCTAACCATAACCTGTCGTTTAAAGAATCTGTGCAACGTGAGGTGATGATACTTGCTCCTAGAGTTATAGACTATCTGGCAAAGAAAACCTCAGTAGCATGCATTAGAAACCCTCCTTCAAGTTCATGGTCAGAGGAGTTTAACAGACCCCCCCAAAAAAACAATATAAGCTATGCCTTTTTACTTGGGTGTCTCCCAGAATTCAAAGTTAAGGCTTTATTGCTGAAGTCATAATGCATTTTTGAAGCAGGACTTGAAGTAATGGGTCAGAACCTGATCTGGAAGCCTCAGTTCTGAGGACTCATTCTTATACAAACTGACAAGAGTAACATTCAGTAGTCCTACTCAGATGTAAGACCTATGAACACAACAATGGCTGAACTGATATTTCTATGATGGTGAAATAGTGGCTTATCCATCTTGGGGGTAACCAACAGCTGTCTAGTTGAAATTAAGGCCTGATCAACAGGAAGAAAATCATTTCTGATACTATAAAGCCAGCCAGCTTGCCCAGAGAGGGCAGGGACCTGTAAAGAAACACTACTGCTACCTCAATATAAATTTCTAAAACAATATAACTGTATAGTAAATACCTATTCTTATATCCATGGATGAGTATATACCTTATCCCTTTTTTGGAGAAAAAAGGCATTACAGAAAGTCATAGCTGATCAAAATGCAGAAAACAGAAAGCTATGCGATACTCACCCCATTTGGTACATCTACAACATAATTCCTGCACCTAAGACTCTGAGAACATCACAGAATATGGGAGTAGAAAGATTGGAAGAGACAGAGGCCCAGAATTCTGCCATAAGATTGTGGCTTCTAGCTATGACAGGAAGCTGGGCTCATCAAGTCTCAACAGTATAGCTACCTAAACAATACCTGCACAACTTCAACAGCAACTGATATCCCAATGTGCATGAAGAAATCTCACATGGCTCCACTCCTAGATGAAGAATTCTAAGTGATTAATAACTGCTGAGAGAAAGTGAATAATTTTTTCAAAGAGATGAGCCCCGGATTATTTATGCAATACCTAGTGATCAACCCTGGAAACCCTAAAACAAGTTAGGCAACACTGCCAGACTCATCTGACTGTATTTTGTACTTATTCATTTGTATGTATATTTGATACCAATGGCTAAAGAAGAGGTAAATTGGGGAACAAGGTATGGGTACATGGAACAGAAGCAAAGAGTGTGAAGGAGCATAGTGTAATTATATTTTAATTAAATTTTAAAATAATAAATAAGGGGAGAGATGGCCCAGTGATCGATAGCACTTGCTGCTCTTATAGAGAACCTGGGTTCACTCCCTAGTGCCCACATTTGGTGGCTTACAACTGCCTATAATTCCATATAAAATGGACCAATGCCCTACTGTGACTCTGTGGGCACTTGTATGTCTGTGAAATGCATATTTACACTTTAGCATACATATCCACACAAACTAAATGATTTTAAATGGAATTATGAAGACAGGAGAAGCATCACTAAGTCTAATACCATGTAACGTTTGGTACAATGGTAGCACTCACAAAGTAAGAGCAGGATTGTTCTTACCTTTTTCCACCGAGCAGGAATTCTGGCATCAAACATGCAATCCAGAGCATCTCGTAGATTTTCGCTCATGATAATGGTGCCATCAACAGCTAGTTTCAGCTCAGTCAGGGTGCTACGGACAAGGCTGAGTACCCTCTGCATCCTGTCAATCTCCTGCCTGAGGAAAATGTTCATGGGCTGGAATGGTCCCATCTTCTGCAATCTCTCCTTCACCTTCCATGGAGACATTCAAAGTACACAACAGTAATCAGATAGTTACTATGATACAGGATTGTTCCTTGAAGCATCTAAATAAGCCCTGCTTTTTACAATGTCATAAATAATGTTTTTAGGGTTTTTTTTTTGACAGCAAAATAAAAAAGACGATATAAGAAAACAAATACCTTGTATATGACCAGCCCAATTTTTTCAGAACATGTGTGAAAGAACAGGGATTCATTAATTCAAATAAGCATGCAAATGCATATATCTGCAAACACTTTATCAAATTAACTTACTGGGAATTATTTATTCCCTGCCAATATGACATATGCAGGCAGCATGTACCTAGACACAACCACTCAGCTGGTTGTCTCAAACAACTAGGCATCCATTTTTAAAGCACTCTGTTTTCTTCCATAAGCACAGATCCTTTTTCTATTTTACAGGTATCTATTAAGAAACTTCTGTATAGCAGCTAGTGTATTTGGCTGCACTATTTTATTCTAGAGTGGCTCTAACAAATTCTGCAAAAAATGGAAAGTCTTTAAAAATCTAGTCACCATCCTCTGTTACATAATTATTCTATTTTATATATTTTAATTGCTTCATAAATATTTTAACCTCTAGTAGATGCAATGACCTCTCTTCCAACACTGTAATGAAGAAGCCTTATGGAGGCTGATAACATTATTGATTTTCTCCAAGCGAATGATCAGAGATTCTTCCAGGGAAATTATGCTCTTGACAAGGGGTTCTTGAGCTCAGTATTAATAGATAAAATAGTCTGCTTGGTAGGAATAACAGGATGTGGAAGCCATTTGTGTGTTGCTAGGAGCTGTATCATGAGTCTCTTCGACCATATGGAAAACAAGTCACTGTATTATCAAAGATTTAAAACCCATATCACAGTAAATTTTCTCAAAATATGCATTAAACGCTAAAACATTAACTATTATAATCATAAGTTGATTAGAAGCTATTTATATACTAAAAGGATCAATTTTCAAAATTAGTTATAGCAGAGTTATAGCAGAGATGTGACGCTGGAAAATGTGGCCTCTGCGGTTGACAGAGGAATAGACCAGCCATTGCCTTAAGTAGTCAGATGAGTTTTCTTTCTTTGTTTGCTTCCTTGCTTATTTTTTTTTTCATTTTATTGGGGAGATTACAAGGGTGACGGGCAGATATGGAAAGACTAGAAAATGAGTGGTATTGGGATTCATAATGTGAAGTTCCCAAAGAGTCAATAAAAAATTATGTGTAAAACATGCAGCCTACATATAGTTGAGAAGGCCTGCATTGTAAGTTGTGAACTAAGTCATACACACACACACACACATACATACATACACACACACACACACACACACTTACACACTAACACTAACACATGCACATGCAACAAATGTACACATATAAACATGCACACATGATAACTGATCCTTTATTCTGACAATACAGTGCTTTCATCTAAACTATGGCATTATGAAGAACCTCAGGGAAAAATCTATAATCCAGCTAGACAAATATAAGTTAGTAATGGTCACTGACATTCATGTCGGCTTCCCCATGGCTTTTTTTGGTGGCTCGTCTGGGATCTCCCTTGGTTCTGGATTGTTATCTCTCACACTTTGTCCTACTTCCTTCCCCCTCACTCCACCATAGACTGAACCGTGTATCCCATGGACTCACTTCAAAGGGACTGTAATCTTCTGGAAGCTTCTCCAGCATATCATCAGCCAGGCGGGCCACCACAGCCTCCCGTGTCTCATCCCCTCCACCAGAGCTGTCCTTGGGCTGGATGCCCAGGATAGTGTCCAGCACATCCTTGGCCAGCTTGCTCTGGTAAGTAATGTCAGCATTGGGGTGGAGCCCAAACACCTCCGGGCTGTCATAGGCAGGCAAGCTCTGAGAGAAAAGAAATTATATAGCTTAAACATACATTGCTAGCATATACACCAATTAAACTATGGAGTCAGAAAATAAAAACATTTTAACTAAGATAACTTATGCTATCTCATGTCTCTTGTATTATGTCTTGCTTATAACTGTCTATAAACCCCCCAAAACCCCAATAACTTATCCACATACCCAAAATGAGAACTTGTAACATGAAGAAACATAAAACAGACTGAAGCAAAATTTTAGCTGGAGACCCCACCTTCTTATGTGACATGTGAGATAAAGAAGAGAATTTTTTGGACTGGTATAATTAAAATCATTTAAAATAAAATTTATATAATTAATGGCTGTTGTGTCACTACAAATAGCAGGAAATGAGAGTTTTTCAGAAACATAGATCAAATAAGACTGAGGGTAGAAACTGTTCTGTCCTAGAGAGAAAAATGGAGACACATAAAAGGGAAATATTCAAAACATAAGAGGGAAATAGAGCAACAGAGACTGACGCACAGCTGGAGCAAAAAAATCAAGCAGGGAGTTTCTACAGCTGCCGGGAAAGAGAGAATGTACCTACAAACTGATGTGTATTTCCACATGTGACTCTCATCCTTAACTTTTTCACCCTATCACTAGTCTCCCTCCCTTCCTCTGACTTACATTACTCCTTTCACATACCTTGTTACAGGCAACCTCAGTCTCACTGTGAAATGAGGTCTATATTTAGAAACACAGGTACAGGTATCCTTAAATTTATAATGCGTGTGACACGTCTCTATTTATTGCTAATGATTTAAAGACACACAGAAACACTACAGGAAGACAAATGTTATTTGTTGATTTGAATTAATAAAAGCACGGAGGTGGTAATATATGATAAACTCATTACACTTATATATCAAAACCCATAAATATACTGATGAATGCATCCCTTTGGAGTTCTGAGCTTTAGTTTGTTTGTGCAGAGATAAATCTGAGGCACAGACCAAAGCGACTGCTAAATCATGATCTAATACATTCAAGGTACAGAGATGGAATGCAGATATCTTCAACATTAGATATTCTTCCCTCATATATTCCTGACTGGCTTATCAAAACATACATTACTCCATCTTAGAGCAGTGCTCCTCAGCCAGAGAAAAATTTTTCCACCAAGGATCACTTGGCAACACCTAGAGACATTTATTGAAGTTAAAATCAGGAAGGGGATCTGCTAGCATTCAATAGATAGAGGCCACAGCCCATGCAAGACGTCCTACAATGCACAAGAGAGAGTGGCCTGGCCATAAATGCCAATGCTACCGGACTTAAGAAATTCTGCATTAATCAAGGCAGGTTCATGGATGCCAGGCCTGGATTAAGGATGAGTGTCAAGAATTAACCACTCAGGTTAAATGTAGAATAAACTGAGTCCAGAATCTTCCCTTGCTTTACAAGTATAGTAGCTGAAGTCCCATGGGCAAAGGAACCCCAGAAGACTTATGCAGATCCTCTCCCGACATCCACCCAATCTGTCATCTCACTGAAGAAAATCCAGCCCCAAGCCATTAAAACATAAAGAATATGCAAAAGAAGTTCACACAAGACTCATTCTCAGAGCAAAACTAAGCATGATAATCAAGACATTATAAAAATATAACAAAAGCAGAAGCCTTTGCTTATTCCATCATTGCAATTAATTTTAAAAGCAGCTGCAAAGATTTGTTTGAGAATTAAAATGCTAAAGCAAACAACCTGGATGTACTGAAGATAGCCATCCACTGTGCTGCATTTTGGAATGTTGTATCCTTGGTAAAAGTTGAAATCTGGTCCAAACATATTTTCACTGAACCAAACCTTTGCAAATGTGTTCAGCAACCTCTTATCATAGTCATCAGTGACTCTGCCTCCATACTGAATTTCTCCTATCATGTAGCGGACAGTGGTCCAGGATACACCCTGAGAGCACAAAACAATTACGCATCATCATAAGTTCACCATCAAGGTCAGCAATACAGTCTTCTTCAGCAATTTCAAGACACAGTGCAAAAAAAAAAAAATCAAACTGAAGTGAAGGTTTCCTCCAAGGTCACATTCATTACTTCAAATAGATTCTTGTGAGCAATTTGTGTGCTCACACTTCAATGTTTTTTAAAGTTCACTTTTAATCATTTATTTCTATTTTTAAATTATATATATGCATATATCTTGATTTCAGTGTGTGTGTGTGTGTGTGTGTGTGTGTGTGTGTGTGTGTGTGTGTGTATGAATGCCAGTGTTGAAGGAGTCCAGGAAAGGGTATATTCTTCTGGAGCTGGAGTTCTGAACTTGAGTCTTTTACATGAGCAGTTTGTTTGTAACTACTGAGTCATCTTGCCAGTTCCTAAACATTTACCTTTTGAAAGTAATCAGACTGAAAATTAAATCAAAGGTCATGTAAACTCTTGTTTTGATTCTTAGAGTTTGCTTCTCCTCCAACCCACACCCCATCCCTGCCACTGGTCCTTTGAGGCAGTCTTATGAACTGTGAGAAGTAAATTGATAATAAATATACTTCCTTTTTAATTCCTAAACTGAAGGAACAATTGTGACCCAAGTGGCTATGCCTAGATATAAGACCCTACAGGCTTATCAAATCCTCACAGGATTCACCCCCATTGTGTGAAGCTAGCCATGTCTGTGTTCAGTATGTGTCATGGTGTGTAGTAGGCAGAACAGTACCTTCTTGATATCCATATCATCCAGGTGGTTTTGAATGAACTGCACTGTGGCATTGAAGTCTGCTTGGTTAAATTCGTAGGGGATATTCCACCCTAGGGGACCAAACTTGCGCCGTTCCTGGACAGTAGAGTGTAAGAAGGCCACTGCATACAGCATGGGCTTCCACTGGGCCCCCACACTCACATCCAGCAGGTCCTGGCTCACGCCTGTTGTGGTCAAAGAAGAACATACTCATCTCTCATGCACTCTCACTTGTTATTCCCTTTATAAGGAAAAAGTCACAGTTATTTTGCACTACTTTTCTTCCATGTATGTGGTAATGATCATTGAATTTGGGCCATTCGGAGATCATTTATCTTTAAAGCATCTCCTAAAAGTCTATGTCATGGGGAAGGCTTGATAACATAAGACACCTTCTTGCCAATACATCAGGACAGGGCAAAGATAAAAGAGAGATAAAAAGAAAATGGCTATAAATTGAATGCTATTATTATCATTATGAATTAATATTAACTATATTAATAACTGAGGTATATACTAGATACATACATTTAAAATTAGTTAAAATACTGTATATAAAAGTTCGTTTCAATATAAGTACATGGCCAAATAATTATAAAACATTATTAAATTATATTATGCACATAGATTTCTATTAATATTATCTTTCAAGATTTATTATTCCTTAATCTTATAGATTGGCAGGATTTGACTCTTAGTAACAACTCCCTTAAGCATATCTGTAGTTTTTAATTGGAATATAATCAAATTATTATTATTGTTTTGATATTATTATAATTAAATATTTTCCAAGAATTTTATCCTCCTAGATAGCTTTCATTGACCCTACTATATAACTCACGATTCTCCTGCCTCAGCCTGCCACATGGTCCATATTCCACCATTGTCTGAGTCTTTTTTTTTTTCTATTCTTTTTTTTATTTGATATATTTTTTATTTACATTTCAAATGATTTCCCCTTTTCTGGACCCCCACTCCCCGAAACTTAGCTGATACTGTGACATATGGATTGGACCATGCTTTTAACTCAGAGCTTCCTTTTGGAAGAGGCTGCACTACTACACTAATTCACGTGTGTAGTAGAGACCACAGACAAGGAAGCTGTCAACATATGATATTAAAAGAGAAAGGCCAGTGGCTGGCACAGTCACAGTAGAACAATACTGAAAACACTGAAGAATTGAAGGTAATCATTGACTTAATTCACATCATTTGGCTCTTTGTCAGGCAAAGGAAGAACACTATTTGCTAACTCTGCTTTTATAGTTTCTTTTTTTAAGATGTATTTATTTATTTTGTGTATGTAAGTACACTGTAGCTGTCTTCAGACATACCAGAAGACGGCATTGGACCCCATTACAGATAACTGCGTGATTGCTAGGAATTGAACTCAGGTTCTTTAGAAGAGCAGTCAGTGCTCTTAACTGCTGAGCCATCTCCCTGGCCCTTAGGGTTTCTTTAAGAAAACAGTATGTGTGCAAATCCTACAGACTCAGAAGCAGCCCCCAGCTCACCACCATATGTCCTTCTCAGGCCTGCCCGGAGGCCCTGAGGCGGCTCATTGGCAAACTTGATGGACATCTGAAGGAGAGTGATGGGGAACTGCTTATGAACCTCGGTGGTAATCCACAGGCGGAAAGTGTCATGCACAGTCTCCGTTTCTGTAATTAGATCCATTAGTTCATCCAGGAAGTCAAGTCCCAGGTGGCAGTTCTGTAGAAGTACCCATCCTCCCTAAGAAATATAGACAATGGTAGAAGTTAGGTTAGTTTCCTTCACCTGGAGATTTCAGTAAAAGTTTCTTCAAAAATTAAATCATTAAATTTTAAAACAGAAGTATAGTAACCTCTTTAAATCATTCTAGGTCAACTTTAAGAGTTCAGGAGTCCTTCCTTGAGATCCACAATGCGGCTGTAAGCATGGCTGCATGCGTTTGTCTCAGAGCACACTGCCATGCCAATAGACATAACGACTCTTTAGGACAGTTGTGGTGACACCCAAAGTAAAAAACTGAAAGAGGTAATACAACTTACAAGTAAAGCTAAGCCCAGCAGTTTAAGGCATGAACCCAAAGATAAAGACAGTGACATATACACAGAATCTAGGAACTGATGCCTAAGCTGTACTTCGGGTATCTTGGGATGAAGTGTACTTCTAGGAGTGGCCAAGAATGGTACAAGGACCAAAAAAGCAAGACACCTGGGCTAGACTCAGAGAAGGGGGTAATCAGGAGAAATGAAGACCCCTAGCGTGTCCCCATCTGTCCATGGAAAGATGAGAGGCTTGGTCTCTAGCAGGCAAACCAGACAGACCTTGGACTGAAGAACCAGCACCTCAGGTATAAAGCAATGCCACTAAAAATACTTAAAAGAATGTGTATCTACCAGATTTTGACAGTTGTTTACCCCCTTCTATATTCTGAGAATAATGGTAACCAGACATACACCCTCTAGAATATGATAGAAACTTCTCCTTGAATCTAATTACTTTAAAAAAGAAGAGCCTTAAAATGGTAACTCTGAATTTTTGTGCAAATTATTCTATAACTGTTAAGGAGATTCTTTACCATAGAGCAACCCAGATAAATTTGTGGATTTTGAAATAATTTCCCAAATTTTGAAATAATTTCGTCTATGAGATACTTTAAATAAAATCATCTACAGCATCCAAAACACAATCTCGAGGTGTATCTTGGATAAAGACATTCGGCCTTACATTTGCCATGGTCTGGTGCAACAGTTTCCTTGCATGGACTTCCTGTCCCTGGCCCATAGACACATAGCGTGTTTCTATTTTCAGTCTCTTCCCCAAAGCAATGATGGAATCTGTGGGGTCGGAGCCCATGGACAGGAGGCAGATGAGTGGTGTCCGTGGGTCAGATTCCTCCCATGTCTTTTCCAAGTCCAGGATGACTCCCTCCGCATAGCTTTCTCCCATGGAGTCCATGATGTACTTGCGAGCCTGCCAAAAGTAGTACAATAAAAGCGCTGTAAGCTTCTTCACACACTACAGTAAAGTGTGGCTTCTGCAGAGTAGCTCAAAGACGTCCATCTGAACTGCCAAAGAAATAGGACAGAGGCGTCTTTTCCTGGTGTTTGTTCCTTTTTAAACTATATTTCAATGCTATACTCACAGAAGCTGTGTTATCTTCTAGACAAAATAAAATAGTTAAAAGATCAGAATCTAAGCTGAATGACTGACCCATCCTGAGTCCCATTTCAACCTACTATGTCTTCTTTCTGTGCAAAAAAAAAATGGGAACTATTATTTAGGATTAATCCTAATTCCACATAGTTCAATAGTACAGTGATTGGAATGTAAGGAGCACTTACCAAATATATAACCTCTGAGTAACTGTTTATTATGCTAATTAGATATTGAATTAAGTAATTCATTAATACATTTAAAAAATATTTACTTGATAATCTGTCTGCTCATAATTTCTCTCATCACTTTTCATGGGGAAGGAAGGGATTCTGTCTTTCTTCTGTTAATCTTGTTTGAAATTTTAATGAAATTCTTGTTCATAAAATCAATTTTTATCTTCATTCTCTCCATAAGAAATGCCTGGTATTCCTTTTCTAAAATGGTCAAAGAGTTATTTTTTTCATATACCAAATAGGGTATGTGACCCTTAATCTCTGTTCTCTCCCTTACAATAACTGGGATGCCCCCTCTCAAAATAAATACTATCCTTCAATTCCATTGTCTTCTCCCAACTCAAGTTTGTAACATCCACATGTTCCTACAGGGATATTCCCCAGATCAGTCTTTCTCACATAACAAGCAGAACCCAGCTGTAATCACATTAGCTTAACCTCCCTAAAAGGCAGTGAGGAGCCTACTCAGTCCAGAGGACTGCACACGGAGCTTGCCTACTCCGAGGCTTCAGACAGACCTGAGTTGTGAGGATAACAGGAATGGGTAGTGACCAGCTTCCCAGGGTAAGCTCAGAGACCTGGGCCACAAAGTCATTCTGAGAATGAAGAGAAGATGCTAATGATGAGAGGAGAGTTGTGGAAACCAAACTCAGGATGCCTTTAAATCAAAGACAACTTAATAAGCCTAACAGCTCTTGGGTACAGGTCATGACAAGGGCATCTGGTAGCCTTGAAGATACCTGGCATCTCAGAAATGAGAGCCAGCTGAGACAATACAATTGAATATCCAGCATGTTCTACTTTGGGATTTTATTCCTTCTGGATAACTTTATCCCTCACATGAGAAAATGAAATATGGTGTGAAATATTTGTCTTCTGGACAATGGGAAAGAAACAATAGGTTCATATTCCCCAAACTCACAGATGATCATTGAGAAGGCATTGGACCACATAACTATGGATCCCCTTACCCCAGCATCTCAGTTCCAACCCTGCTCTATTAGTAAACATAGTGTCTAGTTCACCACCAACACAAGATTAAAAATATGCTCATTTGGTACACTGCACAGTCTTCTTGCCTTGACAACTCTATCTAAACAATGTTGGCAAGAGGGAGATGGCCTTGCTTATTAGGGGACTGTGAGGTTTCTTGTCAAAGCCCTATTTCACTAGAGCTAGACCAGTGGTAATAAAGTAACCAGTCAGGACTTATGCTTTTTGGTCCTAGAAATGATCATCACCCATTCAGACCTCCTTCTCTTTGCTGATTTTAGTAGTTGAGAGATGTTCTGAAGATAGGACATTCCATCCAGTTCAGTTTGAGACATAGTAAGACAGAATATCTCTCATGATGCTTTCTAAATTGTCAAGGTCCAGTATGGAAGTCTCTAGCCTTATTCTAAATGCCCACACATTTTTTTCTCTGCATCCTTCTGGCAATTATTTTAAGAGTTTGCTTACTATGTTCACTGATATCATCAAACATCTCCTCTGTGTATACACTTGGGGTCACTAAATGTCTGCAGTCAGGAAATAATTTAGAGCCTGGGAATTTCACAGCTGCAGTTGCTGCCCATCCACAGGGACCTGCTGTCACTGTGGCACCTATGGTGTGCATCACATACACTCAAAGCACTAATGGTTTCTATTTTAAGCTAGTGGGGTATCAGTACCCCCAAAACTCCACACAAACCCACATGGAACCAATATACTGCCATACGAGCCAATACAATACAATAGGGGTCAGATGGCAAATCACTAGAGCTTTGGGGATATACAATCTCTGTTGCAATGATTTAACCCATCGGTTGTACCACAGAATCACCTCAATATAATACATAAACAAAAAAGGTGTGGCTTTGTTCCAATAACTCCACAGCTTGATTTGACCAATCCACAATGTACACAAGTGATGAAATCCTATAAATGTGTACAGTCATTTGATAATGAAATAAAAATTTAAAGCACCACACTGAGATTCAACTGTTGCATAATTTTTTACATCATAAAATATCATTCCTCTTGCTGCTTTCTGGTATTAAGAATATGTAAGTTATGCTTAGTTCACTAGCTACCTGAGGTACACTGATCAATTTTGTTGGGAGGCCGAAACTCCTTGATAAAGAAAGCTATTTTGCTTAGAATGGAAATCGTGATGGATTTTTTAAAATAAAATTCTTGTTCCTAGGAAAGAGAGAGATACTTGGGATCACAGCCAATGTTTCCAATTGGCTACAAGTCTAGAGGCTGCAATTTATTGTGTGACGTTAGCCTCCAAGACAAAACTCCAACATGTGTGAGGAAGAACAAATATCCTTATCGCCATTACTTCAGCCCACCATAGGCACCATCACATTGGACCAACAGTCATAACTGAGACTATCTATGCCCATAAATCCCCATCTTACAAAAGGTATAAAACTTTTGCAACCTCCTCCCTTTTCTACGGATGTGTGTCACATGGCCCTACAGAGCAGTGACAGAATGACCCTGCCTTTGGGACTCAGGCTTCACCTCAGGATTATACATAGAAGGACCAAGTAATAGCAAATAAACCACATTCCTGAGAGGATTGCAAGAACAAAGTGAATTAATATCTCAGAGATACACCAGAGCAGACATCCTGACAATGGAGCATTTAAGCTGAAGTGTAGAGGCAATTCGTGCCGTGAACACATGTGCAGGGATTTTGGAGCAAACAAAATTAAGTTGTCCCGTGTGCATGGAGGACATCCAGTATAATTTGTGTAAGTGACGGTTTGGTGCAGGCCAGGCCGGCTTCTGTACAGCCTGCCAACCTATAAAACCTTAACACATCATTGGCACAAGTAAATATTCAGGCTGGATTTTTCACAGGTGACTCCGTCCAAGTCCAAAGAACATTTTGTTCCATCTGGTCTCAATTTAACAGGCTCAAGTTTTGAGTAGGGATGGGGGAATGAACTCAGAAGCTACCTCATATGGACTGACTTTCCTTTGTGGCATGTTTTTTTTTTTTTTTTTTTTTTTTTTTTTTTTTTTTTTTTTTTAGACATCACTGTGTATAAAGCATTAGAAACACTCTAACAGTGTGCTATTCTTGTAGCCAGTCCACCTGACAGCCCCTACTGTGGAGCATCACACCAGAAGAGAATCCTTCGTAAACTTGTACTGCTGATAGGCAATGGGGACCAAGCATATCCACTTTGTAGAACTTATCTAGCAATAAATTTTAAAAGGACTCATACAGATATAAATTCGAGAGGGTATAAGATATTTCCAGAGGACCATCTCAATTTTATTTAGGCACTGAGTGTTTTTGTAAGGGCCATGGGAATTCACTGGAGGACTTGGGATGCTGATAACAGAGCGTCCTTGCCATTTATTTTTAAAAGGATGCGTCAGAGCAAGCAGGAAGGTACAAAGTGTGAATCGTGAGGAAGGCACACTGGTAGCCCTCCTGAGGATGACAACGCCTTACAAAGATGGAGACATTACAGAACAACCTCAGGCCTTCAGTTTAACTTTGACACTAAATGGTTTCTGGGGGAAAAGAGAAGGGAGATAAAGACACATAAATGGTAAAGAACCAGCCGTACCTACACCTTACCTGCCACACTGCCTTACAAAAGGCAACTATTCGACCATTCATCAGGACAGAGTAAAAATAATAAAGTTGGAAGGGGAAAGTGAGCAGCAGGAAGACCTCAGTGCCTTACATGACCAAGCTCGTTTTCCTTTTCTCAGTAAATCTTTGGATCTAGCTGTTCTTATGACCCCTGGAACCTGAGTCGAGTTGGGAGTAGTTACCTTGCACATTCTTCAACACTCCCTGCAGACATAAAGGACAATACAGAGTCCAGCAGGTTTCATTTTATGATTGCTTTATGAAAGCCAATAAGTCACAACTCTGACCCATAAGTGTTCCTGTCTGAAAGAACTGCAGGGATGGAAATGGAGAGGAGCCTGAGGAAAAGAAGATGCAGGCCCAAAGTGGGATCCAGCTCAAGGGGATGTCCCAAGGTCTGACACTATTACTGAGGCTATGGAGCACTCACAAAAGGGGACCTAGCATGACTGCCCTTCAAAAGACCCAACAAGCAGCTAAAAGAGTCAGATGCAGATATTTGCACCCAACCAATGGACAAAAGCAGCTTACCCCTGTTGTTGAATTAGGGAAAGGCTGAAAGAAGCTGAGGAAAAGGGCGACCCTATAGGAGGACCAGCAGTCTCAATTAATTTAGACTCCTGAAATCGCTTAAACACTGGACCACCAAACAGGTAGCATACACTAGCTGATATGAGATACCCAACACACATGCAGTAGAGGACTGCCGGGTCTGTGCTCAATCAGAGATGATGCGCCTAACCCCCAAGGAGTTTAGAGGTCAGGTGGGATGGAGGTGTGGGGACATCCACATCGATACAGGGTGATGGAGAGGAGGTATGGGATGTGGAACAGTCAGAGGGTGGACGGGGAAAGGAATAAAATATGGAATGTAAAAAAATTAATTAATTAACGTTTTTTTTTTAAAAAAAGAAGTCTACCTGTGCTAAACATTAAAGATTTAATTGTGAAAGCAAGACCTGTGCCTTATTAGTGGGTAAACACCTGTGATGAAGACCAGAATATAAGTAGTCTTGGAGAAAATGGAGCTTTGGAGAGACGGATTCACACTTCAGCCATGTGCAGAATTCAGTTTGAGGACAGTTTGATTCCTCTCACCTAGAGCTGTGGCGTTATCTAGGGATGAGCCATGCCTGTCCTGCAAATGGCCCTCTTGCTGCTTCTGTGCTTCTCTTGCTTACACGAAAGCTGATTTACAGCTGGGAGAATAGAGCAGCTCTATCACTTCTGAGTTATTATAAAATGATGCATGAGAATAATACATTATGTTTATGTTATTCTTACATGCCAAGCTCACAATCGTGATTTTCTCATTTGCTTTTGTTTTACCACTAGGACCAAAGGGGTTTAATAAATCACTTAGGGAAGTGTGCACCTCAGTACTTCATTTGCTGTTTGCGTCTCCATTTATCACATTTGTCTCACTAGAAAATTGCTTAGAAGCCCACAAGGAAATTCTGGTTGATAATCACATTCAAAATACTTCTTTAAATTCAAAGGAAAATTCTCCTTCAGAACTTTCTTTGTATTTCCTTTTAATAAATACATTACCTGGGCAATGGTTCTGTCAGGGCACCAGGACCTAATAAGAAGAAGACGTCTGAAGCAGTCGAGAGATTTATCATAGGCATTTGGAAGTGGCTCCTCTTCTGGGTTTTCTTTGTCAAACCAAACTCTCCACATTTTTTCATTCCTTGATATCTGAAAACAGCATGGGTTAAGAAGCATGTCAAGTCACACAAAAGTCTTTTTGTGATTTTTCACGGGCATTTTTGATCAAACTTTCTAGGAATGTGTAAGCTATATACTTTCACTATGTTTCCGCTTTGTATCTTAGGAACAAAATGTCTGACTGTATAAGATCACAGACCACTTATTCCCAAATCAGTCCAGGTTAGCACCAGTCTACAGATAGCTGCCAAGGGAGGAAGAGTCCTGAAATACTTGATTTCACCTCTGCCTTTACAGTAATGAATTTATAACGAAAGAAAAATCAATGGAGCCTCATTTTCATTATCTCAAGGAAATCTTATTTGTTCCATAAAAATCCTCTTATAGCCAGGCCTCATTCATTCATGTTTTCTCATTTCCTAGGGCCACTCTTGACACAAAGGAAGACACTTAATATATATTTGTTATTGGATAAACAGGCTTGGGATCAATATTCTATTGATCAAAAGTAATTTGAGATATTACATTTAATATCATCATCACACAGCTGATCAGAGACCTATTCCTTGTAGGCAATTGGCAAAGCACAGGGAGAATTACCCTCTGGAGTCTAGATACCAATAGGACTCCAGTCTTACAGAGGCAAGAACATCAAAAGCTTCAAACAAATAATATCTATAAATTAACAGCATCTTATATCTTCTGATCATCCATTTAATGAAAACCTCAATGCTCTCTAGTTTATCAAAGAAATAATTTCCTGGGTTTACATTTAGAAATTATCATATAAGAATAAACATTAATTTGTTTCATGTTGTATGAAACATTCTGTTGCCTGATGGGGGCAGAATTTCGGACATGGCATACTCTCTAAAAGGCAGCAATCTCTGACCAGAATGATCCAGGAATGATTCCTGGATGTTCCCTGATAGAGTACTAGAGCACATTAATAAGTCCAAAAATGAGTTATTTTACCTAAAACAATTGATTATATCCAAATTTCTGGTTATAATAACAAACAACACCAATTACAAGCCAAGGTATAAAATACATCAGAATTTAAGTATTGGGTGACTGTGAATGGTAGACATTAAAAACCCATCTCAAAACACTTCCTGGTCAGAACAGCCATATGCCCTTCAATCTGCCCCTGGGGTGGGGGAGGGGGACATGCTGTTAATCTTACTTCTCTACGGCCAGCATACAGTGGAAAACCTCCTTTCTGCCTTGTCCTACACTCGACTTCTATGATTCCAGTACATACATAGATCACGGGCAACGAAATGGTTTAAAGAAGAGTGAAATCTATACATGAAGACAATAATGTCAGCATGAGTTCCACACCTGGATAAATAACTAAAATGAAACCGGGAGTAACAGAAGAGGAAGAAGAAAGAGAGAGAGACAAAGACCAAGAATGGAAATTTAGTAGGAAAGGCTGTTCACATTTCCATTTCATCTCTAAAGAGAGCACACATGTATAATTATGAACATAGTTATTCTATCTAATTAGAATTATCAGTCAGCCTGTGCATAGACAGACCTTCTTATATATAAACCCATATATAGATCTTCATTGATGATAGTGACACTTGGGCTGAAACAATTCCGATTAAATTTCCTCACACACTTCTTCCTGAGTAAGTGGCCTTCAGTGGGAGTGGTTGCTTTCAGACTGTGGAGTCGCAGAAAGGCCAAACATCAAATACCTTCAAAGACTGACTATGTGAAGCATCTCTCTCCCAGGAACACTGCAGCAATGGGTCTGAAAGCTACTCACCATGACAGTAGCTTAAGTATACACAAAGAACTTGTTACCTGATCAAGGATGTCTGAAAACTGTTTAAGTTTGCTCAGTTCCACCAAATTCAGCCAAGTCATGTCTAGGATCCACTTTGATGGTTTAGGAGGGCAGGCTTTAAGATCCAATGAGGCACCGCCTATAAAATTAAATATGTAAAGTTGCTAGCCTTTTTTCATTACTTTAAAATAATTCATTTAAAAATATTTCTGTTTAATTTCAATGACTTTACTGCCATGACATTTATTAAATTCAGAAATATAATTCATAATGAAGAATATGTATCAAACCTAAATAAGTGAAAAGATGACTGTGGAAAAGAATCAATCACATATCAGCATTATAGATGTGGGAACAAGTTAACGCTGGATTCTAAGCTAATTAACCTGGCCAAGACCCAGGCAAAGCTATCTTATCTACCTGGAACTTTCCTTCCACATTTTAAAATGTAACAATGTAGCCGAAGTGTACTGCTGTAAGTATGTAACACTTACAGGTCACAGCACAGCTCTTCTCAGTACCAGAGATGGCCTTATATTGGTAAAGGCTACCTTTAGATATATAGTTTGTCTACAGATGCTAGTATACCTGATATATTTGCAAAGATCTCTTCTACAATCAAATTATATCTATTTTGACCATATCCTAGGGACTCTGTCACATTGGATAATCTAACAACAACAAAAATCCCCATTTGGTACTAACTCCTGTCTTTGAGGGAAATAACTGACATAAGCACACATATCATTTAGCAACAAACAATAAATGACACCTGCTGCCTCTTCAGAAACTATCAGCAGGTAAAACTCATATTTTAAGTTAAAAAAAAAGCATTAGGGAATCTTCCAAATAATAAATATGTTGTCTAACAAAACATTGAACCCATTAAAGCATTTCAGGGGGAAATGTTCATAAAGGAAACACCAACCCGTTTGGCCATCTTAAAAATTCGGGATAATATCTTGTATACTATGAGGAAGAATCTCCTGTCAAAATAAAGCTGATGGTCTATTAGCAAAAGGCAGGAAATAGAAGGTGTGGGTTCTGGTAGTGAGACAAGAACTCTGGGAAGTCAGGAGCTAGAGATTCACCCTGGACTCTGAGGAAATCAGACACACGAAACTGAGGAGAGGTCACTAGCCTTGTGGCAGCCATAGAACAGTTTAAATGGGTTATGTAAGTTATGAACTAGTCGAGAAACAAGCCAAAGTATACGACCTAGGCGTTTATTTATAAATAAATAAGCCTCCACATCATTATTCGGAAATAGGTGCGTGAGGAGAAAAGCCCACAGTTACATTAAAATTCTTTGTTTTACAGAGCAGGGTACAAACAGAAAAACGCTCGAGATATTTATTGAGCCACACTCCACTTAATCCAGACACCATGTACTATTAAATTGTATCCCTTTGCCAGATCGATCTTAGTTCATCTATAATAAGGTAAATGGGGCCTTGTCGCTGTTTGAATGGAAATATTAGCTCGTAAAGTGAAAACAGCTTGTTGTAATGCCAGGGAGAAGCTAAAGACCTAATGATAATAGCAATAAACGCCTCACAATTTTCATGACAACTGCCCATTTTCCAGCAAAATGGGAAAAATAAGGTACTTGCCAGTGAGTTAACAAAGCCTATTCTTGGAAATGAATGGGTGAGCCTTGTAGGTTGAAGTACTGTTCAATGTTCAGTAGAGGGCAACTAATCTGTGACTACCTTGCCTGCTCCAAAAACGTTCGATTAAGCACAAATAATGATTGTACATTGAGAGAAAAAATGAATTTAATAACATGATCGCAGATTAAACAGATTCTTTAATAAACTACTGAGAAAGGAAAAATTTCAAAATCAATCCTGGTATGATCCAGGATTGCGTTTTTGTCTTCATTCCTTAAAACTTTCACATTTGGAGGATAATGTAAATTTCACTTTTTATCCTAACACTTTCTTTTTAAATGAAAGATGTTCCTAATTAAAATGTACCATTCTACCATAAAATTCAACAGTTAAGAAAAATTTAGAACATCGCAAAAGCTAAGTCATCTTAAAGATGAATAAAAATCAGTAGGGGGAGAGTGTTACATCTTGTCCCAGGCTATTTGTACTGCTATAATAGACTAACTTTGCTGGATCAAAGTCTTCTTGAAATTTATAGAATTTGTTTGTCATACTTATTGATTTGGGGAACTCTAAGATAAAGACATCAATAGAGACAGTGTCTGGTAAGGGTCCACCACTTCCTGGTTGGAAGAGCTCTTTATTCTTTATTTATACCTTAACCTTAAACTTAGTCTCTTACCTACTGCAAAAGAAACTTCTATAATGAAGGGGGAGAGTCTAACAATGACTATAAATGTATTTAAGGTACAATTTATTTCTCTGTCCATCCATTGGCAATTGATGTCTGGTAGGAGAGAGGGAGTCATCTTACTTTGGATGTATTCTGTAATAGACTACCCACATACCACTACATGACCCTACACTCAAGTAGCACTAAGTGGACCCAGGGGATTTAAAAAGAGTAGTTGAAGTTGGGAGGGTAAACTGATGGGGGTTCATATGGGAGAAGTTGGAGAAGGAAGATAGACTTGATATTGAAAAACAAACCATATTCATGTGATATAATGTGCTGTGCTGTTCTGGTTACTTTTCTGTCAGTTCAGAAAAACTGTCCATAAAATCAGGCTGTAAAGCAAGAGTAGAGCATTTTCTTAATTAATGACTGATGTGGGAGTTCTCAGTGAATTTTGAGTGGAGTCATTCCTGGTCTGGTAGTCCTAGGGTCTCTAAGAAAGGATGACAACACCGTGGGAAACAAGCCAGTAAGCAACATTCATCCATCACCTCTACGTAAGCTCCTGCCTATAGGTTCCTGCCCTGATAGCCTTCCTTTGATGCTGAACAGTGACATGGTGGTGTAAGCCAAATAAACCCTTTTCTCTTCAAAGTACATTTTGTCGTGGTGTTTCATCACAGCAACAGTAACCCTAACTAAGGTGTAAACAATTTAAAAAAATACATCATCAAAGCAAATGAAAGTGATTGTCTGCTTTTCTATCAAGAATGATATCTGCTTTAAGATTAAAACATATCAAAGACCTCAAAAAATGAAAAAAGAAGGGGAAAGTATGTTATGACACATCCAACTAAGAAAGCAAAAGTCCTCTACAATTAAAAAGGTTAAAAATTTGGTAAGCTGATTTGATTGGGATGTCCTCTGAGAGGCTCCACCCAGCAGCTGACTCAGAAGCAGACATCCACTGCCAAACAGTGGATGGAGCTTGGAGACTCTTATGGAAGAATGGGAGGAAGGATTGTGGGTCCCAAAGGGGATAGAAACTCTACAGGAAGACCAACAGAGTCAACTAATCAGACCCTTGGTGATCTCAGAGTCTGAGATCATGGAGACTCTGAGATCAGAGTCTGAGACCACCAACTAAAGAACATGCATGGGCTGGACCCAGGCCTCTGCACTCATGTAGCAGATGTGCAGCTTGGTCTTCATGTGGGTCCCAAACAACTGGATCAGAGGTTATCCCAAGAGCTGTTGTCTGTATTGGGATATGTTCTTCTACCAGGGCTGCCTTCTCTAGCCTCAGTGGGAGAGGAAGTGCCTAGCCTCACAGAGACTTTAAGTGTCAGGGCAGAAAGATAACTAGTGGGGCAGGGAGCTACCCACCTAGAAGAGAAGGGAAGGGGTGACCAGGTGGGGGACAGTTAGTGGGATATAAAGTGAAGAAGTAAAAATTATTTAAATTAAATTTTTTAAAAAGTTTAAAAATTTTGAAGAAAGAAACAAAAGAAGATAACAAGGAATGGGATGCTCATGAATTAGCAGAATTATTTTTGCAAAGTGCCTAGAGTGTAGATAAGTACTGTCTTGATTTCTCCATGTTCCGTGACTTAAGTAGGTAGTGCTGTCAGTAAAAGGTTCTTACCAGCAGGAGAGAGAGGACAGAACTAGAACAAGAAAGCAAGAGAGAGATGAGGGGGTGAGCAACCCCTTTAACAGTGAGTCAGGAATATCTGGCTGTTGCCAGGTAACTCTGAGGTAGAGCCTTGTCAAAATGCTAACACCATCGAGCTCTGGATAGCATTGGTAATGGCCCATAATGTTTAGGTGTCAATGGGGCCTACCTGGCCAACAACTCCAAGAGAGGTAACCAATTCCTGACACTAGAATATTAATTTGTTAGACTCTGTTGCCCACTATAGAATGTCTTAGTTACTTTCCTATTGCTGTGATCAAATACCATTATCAAAATAATGTATGAAGGAGTTTGGTGTGGTTTGAGTAGGAATGGCCTCCATAGACTTCTGTGTTTGAATGCTTGATCTATAAGTAGTGGTACTAATAGGAGATGTGGCCTTGGGTGAGTAAGTATGACCTTGTTGGAGGAAGTGTGTCATTCTGGGGGTGGGCTTTGAGGTCTCCTATGATCAAGCTCCACCCAGTGTAGTATACAGTCTCCTTCTGCTGCCTGTGGAATGACCTCTCAGCTCTTCTAGCGCCATGTCTGCCTGCACACTGCCATGCTTCCTGCTATGATGATAATGGAGTAAAACTCTGAAACTGTAAGCCAGTCCAATTAAATGTTATAAGAGTTGTGGTGTTCAGGATGGCCATGGTAGCCAACAATAGAAACCCTAGCTGAGACAGAGTTTAATTTGGCTTATTATTTCAGAGTACTGAAATATATGATGGTAAAACAAAGGAAGACCAAAAGGCTCACATCTTAAGATACAGCAATGAGGGAGGGAGGGAGAGAGAGAGAGAGAGAGAGAGAGAGAGAGAGAGACAGAGACAGAGACAGAGAGAGAGACAGAGAGACAGAGAGACAGAGAGACAGAGAGACAGAGTCAGAGAGACAGAGTCAGAGAGACAGAGACAGGGAGACAGAGAGAACAAGTTTTTTAAAACCTCAAAGCCTATCTCCAGTGACAAACTTCCTTCAACAAGGCCATACCTTCTAATCTTTCCCAAACAATTACACCAACTGTGGATGGAGTATTCAAAAATAAGAGACTATAAGGGCTATTCTCATTCAAACTACCACTTCCATAACATGGAGAGACACAATGTTTGCATATATTTATGAGAGCTTCTGCAATAGAAGGTGTCCAAATTAATGTTTAAAAAGTATTTATTGTTAGTTATCCCCATATTTCTTCCTCCACCTTTTCCTACCTCATCTTAATCCCTCTGATTCCTTTATTCCACTTTAACATTTTATACAGTTTTTCATCTCCCCTAGACCCATGGCCTCACAATAATTTCCTGTATGCCCATGGGTTCTCCAAATTAAATTAAATTATCTGCAGATTCAAAGTCAGCAACCACACATGAGAGAAAATACATGATGTTTTCTTTCTACGTTTGGGTTACCTCCCTCAGAACACGGAGAAATCAAGCTGGTGCTCCCCTTGAAGCTTCAACCTTCTGGCGATCTGATATAGAACTGAAACATGCTAAGTATGCTACTGGAAGAGAAAATCAATCCCTGCGCTCACATAGCCATGAACCTTGAGAGCTACAGAAAAAACAGTAGGCATGTCTGCTTGTGCTAGACTGGCATGACTATCTGACCCACAACTAGCCAGAGGGCAGAAAATAAGAAACAGCAAAGCAGAACATTCATCATTAAATGGAGCATATATACCACACCCTGTCCTCCAAAGCCTCAGGGATTTTGGTAGAGGAGGGAATGAAAGATTATAAGAATTCCAATAGTTCAGAAAATAAAATGAAAAATTCAGGGAAAAGATATCATGTTTCTAAACATGCATATTACAAACTAATCAAGCCAGAACTAAAATGACTGAATGAAAGAAAAATCTTTGCAAGCTATACATCCAAGAATTAGTATCTAGATTATAGAAAGAACTCAAAGTCTAAATACAAAAAAAAAGTACAATCAATGAATGGGATGATAAACATTTCTGAAAAAGAACAAGAAGCAACAGCAGCAGCAGCAGGAGGAAGAGGAAGAGGAGAACAAGAGCAAGAGAAGAGCAAAGCAAGAACAAGAAGAAGGACAAGGACAAGGACAAGGATGAGGACGAGGACGAGAACAAGGACAAGGACGAGGACGAGAACAAGGACAAGGACGAGGACGAGAACAAGGACAAGGACAAGGATGAGGACGAGGATGAGAACAAGGACAAGGACAAGGACGAGGACGAGGACGAGGACAAGGACGAGGACGAGGACGAGGACGAGAACAAGGACAAGGACGAGGACGAGAACAAGGACAAGGACAAGGATGAGGACGAGGATGAGAACAAGGACAAGGACAAGGACGAGGACGAGGACAAGGACAAGGACGAGGACGAGGACGAGGACAAGGACAAGGACAAGGACGAGGACGAGGACGAGGACGAGGACAAGGACGAGGACGAGGACGAGAACAAGGACGAGGACGAGGACGAGAACAAGGACGAGGACGAGGATGAGGACAAGGACAAGGACGAGGACGAGGACGAGCACGAGAACAAGGACGAGGACGAGAACAAGGACGAGGACGAGGACGAGAACAAGGACGAGGACAAGGACGAGGACGAGAACAAGGACAAGGACGAGGACGAGGACGAGGACGAGAACAAGAACAAATGGCCAATCAGCAAATGAAAGTGTTCAACAGCTCAGCATCCTCAGCTGTCAGGGAAATATGAACTTGAACTCTTAAGATTCAATTACCACAGTCAGATGAACTGCCATTAAGAAAACAAATAATGAGAAGAACCGGCAAGGATGCATTCGGACATTGCTAGTCAGAATACAAATTACTCCAACCACTGTGAAAAATGGTATTGAGTTTACTTAAAAAAGAAAAAAATCAAGTTACTGTATATCTCAGGTATTTCATACTTGGGGGTATGACTAGAGGCCTCTAAGTTACTACATCACATAAATACTTTTAAGATGTATTGTAGCTCTATTCATAACAACCTAATTATGAACTAATCTAGGAGTCCTTTAACAAACGAAGACTAACACACACACACACACACACACACACACACATTACTCATTAAAAAAGTTATATTGGTTACAAGAAAGTTGATTCAACTAAAGATCATACTTAGTGAAAGAAGTCAGATTCAGACAAATACCACATTTTACCTACTTTGTAAATCATAGACATTTATATAGACATATAAAATCATGTACACAGGTATGTTAAAAAAGTAGAAGTGAAATTGAGAAAATAAAGGGGGCTAGGAGGAGGAAGAGGAGTATAAGAGGATAATAAGATTGAAGGATATGACATACTTGAATAAAAGTGTTTTTATGTAGCTGGGAAAATAGCTCAATAACACTGGAGTAGTTACCTATAATTATAAGATACTAAGTTCAATTCCCAGCACAGAGAGAAAAAAAAACCTTTCTGAAACACATTTCTATGTATAATTCATGCATACCATTTAAAGAATATTTGACTACAGGTCTGTGTCTTCTGGCTTTCTAATCAACTGTATATGCTAGTAACCCAAACGTTTACTTGTGATCAATGGTTCGATAAATATACAATAAATAATCAATGTAATTGCTGCTGAATCACCTCACTCACCCAGCTTCTGAGACCTTGCCAACTCCACTTTGTCTGTGTCATACCCCTTCATGCCTTATGCCGCCTTGCTCCCTTAACCCTCCCTTCTGTAGATGTTTCGCTGCTATTTCAAATCTTGAATCGGGTGCCAGTCACTAAGTTCTACTCAACTAGAAAATGGACTATATACACAGTTTAAAGCTTTCCACTATCATTATAGCTGATATCCTATACCATCCATGCCCTCCCTCGTGATTAGTATTAATTGCCAACTTGTCATGATGTGGAATCATATAGTAGACAGACCTACAGACACATCCATGGTGGGGAGATATTTCGCCTCTGAATATGCTTTTGAAAGACTATGTTGCTTAGGTTAGGAGAGGTGGGCAGACAGACACTAAAAGTGGGGGGTGAGGCAGTATCCCCTGGGTGTGGGTCCTGGACGGTATAAAAAAGAGCAAGTGACCACACACAAGCATCCTGTGACAGCTGCTTTCTGGCTGTGGACAGGATACGACTGGTTCATGCCCTAACGTCCTACCTCGATGGACTGCATCTCAAATCATGTGCAAAACGAGCCCTTTCTCTCTTCAGATTTATTTTGTGGGCTGGAAGGGCAAGGGAGGGGACCAGGGAACTCTATGATAGCACACGAAAAGTACAACTCTCGTTCCTCTCCCCCAACACTTTTCTAAAGTGCTTGCTAACTTCCCACATAGGACATATTTTATTTGTTTCACTACTTTTTCTATATCTACACACACACACACACAAAACTCAGGTACTCTGCAAGAGGTTTGACTTAATAAAATGCCTGTTCCATGCCCTGAGACACACTAAATGTACAAGAAATAGTTATTGTTCAATAAGTGATCAAATGAAATGTCTCATGTAAGTAAATAAAAACTGAAACGGAAAAAAAAACTACAACTTAATAAGTTAAAAAAAAAAAAAGTTCCGAGAAGAGCATTCACAACATCTGGATGTGTGCAGCACTTTCTACTGACCTTTAATGAGAGTGAGAAACTCCTCGTGCTTGACTAGGTTCCTCTGGATGTCAATCTTTAGGGTGAGCAGCAACGTGAACAGGAATTTGTGCTCCTCATAGAGGCCTCGGGCAGCATACTTGAAAACCTCATAGGTCATGTGCTCAATGATATTAGCGATCCTCTTGCTTGTGATTGGGCTCTTGGCAGACCTGAGGACGAGACCATTTAGGGCATGCTTACCCCACTGTTCTTTTTACTTGTCTATAAAAACAGCATCTCTGGTAGAGAATAAGTAACTTTGGAAGACTAATTTTTACTTTAACACATCAAGAGAGGGCTCCTAAATCTCTACTAACAAGAATTCTCTCAACATGAAGCAACCTAACAAAATTCCTTGCTGTTGTCTAAATCAGTTTTAGCCACAGGCTATTATTATTCACTACAATGTCTTGGAAATCTTCCCATTTAGCAAAACGCGCAAAGCCAAAGGAATCAAATCGCTGGATGAATGGCTGGCGTAGCCCCCTCTCGGCTTATGATGACACGTCTGAATGATTTATTAACATGCTGATAACTACACTAATCTCAGACTTAAGAAAGGGAAATACTCTCGCTGGCAAGCAAAAGGGAAATTTTAATATCGTCCTCATCCACAGATAAAGAATTCAGCTCGACTTCCTAGGGACAGGTGTACCTGGCTAAGGAAAGGTCAAACAAGCCCAGAAACTGACGGAGCGAAGTCTGATACATCTCATTAACCAAGCGCATCTCCGTGATGAGGAAGTAGAGGATGCTGCCCCGTGTAGCAACTGCAAGACAAAGAGCAGGGAGATGTGTGGCACAAGAATCAAAAATAAATTAGCTGTGCAAATACATCCCTCCAATTTATTACTCAAAACAACTTCTTTTGCCTCACCAGTAACTGCTTACTAAGAATGAGATCTAGAGTAAGCCTTATTATTTAATCTTCATGTATACGTTTTTCATAGTTTGCCAAAGGGTGCTAATGAAACCAAGACCGTTCTCATTTTAGAATCAACACACTCCTTCAATAAGTAGAGTTTTTCTGTGTTTTATCAAGATGGAAAGAAAGGGAATTTTTATTAGATATATTCTTTATTTACATTTCAAATGTTGTCCCCTTTCCTGGTCTCCTCCCTCCCCGAAAAGCCCCTAACCCACTCCCCCTGCTCACCTATCCACCCACTCCCGCTTCCCTGTCCTGGCATTACCCTGTACTGGGACATTGAGCCTTCTTGGGACCAAGGGCCTCTCCTCCCTTTGAAGTCCAACAAGGCCATCCTCTGCTACATATGTGGCTGGAGTCATGGGTCCTTCCATGTGTTCTCTGGTTGGTGGTTTAGTCCCTGGGAGCTCTGGGGGTACTGGTTGGCTCATATTGTTGTTCCTCTTATGTCGCTGCAAACCCCTTCAGCTTCATGGGTCAAGAAAGGGAATTTTAAAGGTTGTATATGATGATGTAAGATATTTCCTATCCATCCTTGTTTTCGATGATGCAAGATATTTCCTATCATGCAAGGGGTACGCATTCACATTGAGTCAGTGAGAGGCCAGTGATTGGAAGGGAGAGAAGAGGAGGAGCTAAGAGAAGGAGGGGCAGAGAGAGAGGGAGCCTGGGAGCTATATGAGGGAGCGGAAGAGGAGGAGACACAGATCCAGATGGCGTCGTGTTTCTGGTGTGCTGAGAGGTTAGAAATATTGGGATAAAACTTTATCATTGTAATTTGGCATTATGTAATTGGGAGTTACATATACTTAAATATATTTGGTTAACTACTTAAGTTTAAGAGGCCAACCAGATGCCCCAGGCTTCCAGGGACTAAGCCATCAACCAAGAGGTACACATGGTTCCAGCCAAAAGAATGGCAGAGAAATACCTGGTAGGGCATCAGTGAGAGGAGTGGTCCTTGGACCTGTGAAAGCTCAATAGATGCCCCAGCATGGGGAAATCCAAGGGGGTCGTAGGAGTGGGATGGGTAGAGGAGCATATTCTTGGAGGCAGGGGGTGGAAGGACGGGTTGGAGGTTTCCAGGGAGGGGGGAAACCCGGAAGGGGTATTTGAAATGTTAAAGAAGACTATTTAAAAAAAAAAAGTCATGCTTTTGCGGGATACTTGGAAGGAGTGGGTGCTGGGCAGGAGAGAGACCTACTGGAACTTGGAGCAGAAACCTGGCGGGGTGGTACTATATTTTAATCATTTCCCACTACAGTATATTTAACGCTCAGCAAAGGATTCAGTTGGTCACCCAGAACCTTACTCAGAAGCTCGCAGAGAGCAAGCTGAATGTTCACCTCAAGCTTTCAACACAAGATGGCGCCGCTAACTATCCATAACACCATGGCATAGCGTCAACTCTTTTTCCAGGAAAATGGCTAAAGGGTAGCCAACTGAATAGTTATTTGACACATCTTGGCTAACCAATGAACAGCTGTTTATTAAAGGGTCAGCTAAAGACAACCAGATAAACACAACACATTGTTGCTACATGATATGGAACTAATGCAAAGTCCATAATACTAATATCTCAGGATTTATTATTTTACAGCACTACTTTAATCTCTCATTTTGAAATAAATTCGTGAGCATCTCAAAGCATTACCCAACTACCACAGATAGCACCAGAAGTTTACACCATTACATAATATTTCTATTTATAATTTACTAAACTTCTCAAAAGAAATGGCAGAAAATATGATTGGCCACCCCCTATTGCACAGTAATATAATGTGAAATACATTATACAGTGTATAATGTCCCTGCCTTAATTGGATGCTCTAATTCTCATTTCTGCCTGACTCTATTTCTTTGTGACATTTGTCTTCCATTACCAGACTCACCAGGTCTGTATTCCTCCCGGGCTGAATTAATTTGAATTTCTGTCTCTCCAGAAATTTCCAACTTCTGTGTCACCTCCTCAGCTGTCTTTTTGGTGTTGCTCAGCACAACGAGGAGACTCTCATCTTCCACCAGGGACCCCTGAGTGCTTGTCAGGCGATAAAGCAAATTGTCTTCTAGTTCCTTCATCCTTCTTTTGTTTGCCGTTACATCCTCCAAGAGATGAGTTCGTTCTTTCTCCAGTTCCTGTTAATTTACATAAATACATTTTCATTATAAGTGAACCTATTTTGAGGTCATTCCTTAATGCAATAATTATTTCTTTCATATATAATTGTTATTTCATACATAATCATGTCTTTTAGCTTCTTTAAAAGAGTTCCACTGTTTCTGTGAGATTCTCTCTCACCTGTAGATTGAAATGGTTCTCTCTTCTCTGAAATCAGCTCTCTGTGATGTAGAGTAACCTAAGCCCCCATGACAGTTACAAATTGAAAAATATCAACAGTTGATTATGGTTAGCATATGCCTGTACTCCCAGGACTCAAGAGGTTGAGGCAGAAAAATTACAGGTTCAAGGCCAGCCTGGACTACATAGCAAGAATCTTTCTGAAAAACAGGCAAAGAAAATTTTCTTTTGAATTGAAAACATTTCTTGGCCTAAAAATGTACCATTCTCTCCCGAATACGTATATTTTGGGGACTGGGATAGTTCAGTGAGTAACATGTTTGCCTAAAATGCATGAAGCCCTGAGCCAAATATGCGCATCACCAAAAACCATGTGTGGGTACATGCTATAGTCCCAGAATTCAGAAGGTGAGGCAAGGAATTCAAAGGTCAAGTCTTCCTCGGTTATTCAGTGAGTTTGAAGCCAGCCTGTGACACTGAAAACCATATATACATATATACGCATCATCTTAATCAGGGCTTCCATTCCTGCACAAACATCATGACCAAGAACCAAGTTGGTAAGGAAAGGGTTTATTCAGCTTACACTTCCACACTGCTGTTCATCACCAAAGGAAGTCAGGACTGGAACTCAAGCAGGTCAGGAAGCAGGAGCTGATGTAGAGGCCATGGAGGGATGTTATTTACTGGCTTGCTTCCCCTGGCTTGCTCAGCTTGCTTTCTTCTAGAACTCAAGGCTACCAGCCCAGGGATGGCACCACACACAATGGGCTGGGCCCTCCTGCCTTGATCACTAATTGAGGAAATGCCATATAGCTGGATCTCATGGAGGTATTTCCCCACCTGAAGCTCTTTTCCCTATGATAACTCCAGCCTGTGTCACGTTGACAACACAAAAGCAGCCAGTACATGTATATTCAGGTACCATCATAAAAGAGCGGGCAGAAATATTATAAGACCCAGAAGATGGAGCAGGGTCTGAAGTAAGACAATGACTTCTGGACTTGATATGATGCTTGGACTCATGAACTCACAAAAGCCATAGTTGCCAGCCTAAGATCTGAACAAGACCAAGCCAGTCCACATTCACATTCTAGCATAGAGTAACAGAGTCTTCATGAAACTCCAATCCTAGTGGAGTAGCTATAAAGGACTTGATGGCTTCCAGGGGAAGAAGTTAATTTTCCTTAAGGATGTAGTTGATCATGCCCCAGTGGATAACCCAACATCCAGGAGTGCATGGGAATCACAAGTTGAATCTGAATTATTAAAATTTGAAAAGAAAGAAAACAAATTTTGGAGTAGGGGTGGACCTGAAAGGAATTAGGGGAAGAAATTGATCAAAATACATTTCATAGAATTCTCAAAGAATTAGTTATATATTATATATTAATTATAGTTATTATATAATATACAGCATTGTTTTGTATCTCCTCTGAGATATAAATCTTATAGTTCAGGAGGTAAGCAAAGCTTTGAGTTATAACTGTCAATGGTGGCTCTTTCCTTAGGAGCTCAAAGAGTCAAAGGAAACAATGCGATTGAAATTGAGCAGGCCACAGTGTGAAGCTCAGAGGAGAAAGAACAGTAGGGAAAATATACTGACTCTAAGGAAAGTGTGCATGAAAGAGAAGTACTTATGTGAAATACTTTGAAGTTAAAGAAATTAACCAAAAATAGAAAAGACCGTCAGTCCTTCTTATAAAAATCATGAATTCCCGAGTTTACTTGAAAAGCTTTCTAAATATAGTGCCAATTGACAATAGGACTAAATGTAACAGTGTATGATTTCACATCACCACAATCTTGGGAAACACAATCTTGAATGTGAGTTCAGCAGCAAAATTATGTGATGGCCTTTCTCAGGTCTGAGTGTGACTTCCTGCAGCTATACCACAAGTTTACACTATGCACTGCTCGGATTCCTAGAGAAGTATAAGAAAGGGGCATTACACAAGTGGGTATTCAGGACACCCACAGCAGGCTTCCAAATTCAACCACCCTGTTGAAAGAGGCTTAAGTCTATGTGGCAATGAATCATTTGAAATAAAAGTGCAGAATGGAAGTACTAGTTAATTACTGGGTGGTGTTACCTGTCTGTTAAGATCCAGCACTCATACAAACCTTAGGAGAAAAAAGCCAACCAGACTTAGAAAAATGTCTTATTAACCAATAGCCAAGGCCCTTCACTTTTATGGATAATATAATCCTTCATTTCTAAGAAGCATCTTATGATTGTGAGAAAAGAAATTCATAGTCAGTCTGTAAATTATGCCTTGATTTGATCGCCATCAATGTGCTAATCACTCATCTGGGGATGTACTTCAGTTAACTAAGTAGCACTTCCTTACTACACACAATACCCTGGCTTTGATCCTCTGCACTGAAAATAAAATAAAGATGATGAATGGATGACAGCCAGACAGATGATAGCTTAGAAAGATGATAGATAATACATACATACATACATACATACATACATACATACATACACAGAATAGGTAACTAGATGACAGAGAGATGATAGTGATATAAAGATAAATATTGATAGCATGTATATAGATTATCCATAGATATATAGTTGATAGGCCAATAGAGAGATTAAACATAGATAATATATAGACAGACAAATATACATATACATTAGATAGATAGATAGATAGATAGATAGATAGATAGATATAGATAGATAGATAGATAGATATCATAGAAAGATGTATATATGAGATCCCGATAACTGCTAAAGTGTGTTTCAGATTCCCATAAGCTCCTCATCGTGTAACCTCAGGACTTCAAATAAATTATTCCTATTTAGTACTGTCAACAAACCTGAACGTAATCTGTCTGAACTTTTGCTCAAGCTCAGCCTTCATCACCACAGCAAGTGGAACTACATCCTTCCCACTTCTCAAGCCAGAGCTTTTGAGTACTCTATTTTTTAAGGTGGGGGGGGGGCGTTGTAGGTGATTGTGCCACTGCATGTGTGTAGCAATCAGAGGAAAATGCAGGGGGTTGGCTCTTTTCTTGCATCTTTAAGTGGGTTTTAAGGCTCTCCGGACGTACACACCAGTCACTTTCTCCCACTGGGTCATTTCCCTGTCCACAGAGCACTTCCTTTTCCCAAACTTCACAATAAGTTCGTGATCACATTCTATCATCTCTGTGTCAGAATCCAGTCTTTCCACACTGTCACCACTCTGGTCCGATCTCCCATTTTCACCTCGCCCCTGAATTACAGGGTATAAGTGGGACTTCCTGTACTTCTTCTTATCCCTATAAGCAGTCAGTGTAGCAGTCAGAATGATGACCCTAAAACATTAAAACGTGATTTGTATCCAAAACATTCTTCACAGGTTTATCTCTGGGGCACTTGGTCCCCAGCTTAGAAGGCTGTAGCATTTTAGGAGGTGATGTCTGACTGTTGAAAGTAGGTCACTAAGGGTGGGAGTGAGAAGGTTCCTGCCATACCTCTTTACCATCTGGTCTACAGTCATATAGATCAACAGTCATTGCACACCTGCTCATATAGACTGAACCATTTCCTTTTGCCTTCCCAACCTTGTTGAAAGTGTAATCCAGAGTAAACCCTTCCTCCATTTAGTTGTTCCTGCCAGGTAGTTGGTCCCAGTGGCGAATACATCTCTTCCCTCAGAATCCTCCAGTACCATCCATCCCACACAGATTCTAAGATTCTGTCTATGAAGTTTCACAAGATGGTCTCTTCTCCAGTTACTACAGGGACAACATTTCCTATTATTTTCCCTATTCAGCAGGCACTTCCTATGTCAGAAGTTCCCACCCCTGCCATCCCCGGACACATTAGAATCAAACTGGAAGCTTAGTTAGCAGGCTTGGAACAGGGTCGAAGAAATGGGATTCTAGTGTATTCCCAGACAATGTGATACTGCTGGTTTGAATGTAAGAATGTGAGACCTGTTACCTCAAACACAGCAGTCATTTCTTCTCTTGAGACCTCTTCACTGACTAGTGATTGACCAGGTCTGTTCTTTCCCTACAAAGTTAAGTGTTTTTTCTTCTTCAAGTTTTTCTAAAATGTACCCTCTCAACGAGGTCCACTATCCACCCTAACTGTGCAGCCCACCGGATTCCCCATCTCTCCATCTTCTCATGCTTTGGGTTGTTTTAGAGCATGTAACAGCTTCCAACAAACATGAATAGTGTTGCTATTTATTCCCTTAGTTCAGTTGGAAGTTTGACTGTTGTGGTTGTGGTTGTTATTGTTGTTGTTTGGTTTGTCCTAGTATGTCTTGGTCATCTGGTAACATCTGATTATTCTTTCAGTGATGTCTGGTACCTCGTGTGCACTCAACTAATATTATGGAACAAATGACCAGGTGTTCCTAACAAACAAACTGAAAAAGGAGGGTGAAGCAGGAAATCTAATATCAGTGCCAGGAATACAAACAAGAACATTCCCTCTCTACAAAATATGAAGTCAAAAATAAAGGCTGTGGTGACAAGCTTGCATAAAAGCAAACAACCAAAACCACTCACTCCACTTTATGTTCGAGCCCAGGAGTCCTCACTGCTTGAATGGTTGTATTGGGAAGGGCACCCAAGTTCTGAAGCCCATGACTGAAGCCCAGTGAGCCAGTTACCAGGTCAGTATAGAAAAGAAATTCGACTTAAAGCCAAGCAAAGGTTCAGAACTTGTACATGTCTACAATTTGAATCCACCAAGCTGTAGCCACTCAAGGTAAGCACTGCCAAATTTGAAGCCTCCCTAGTAGTGACTTTCATTCATTCATTCACTGCAAGAGAATTTCAAACTTCAGGCTATGTAGACATTAGTATAAGCAAGTGACATTTATAGGATGCTACAACACAGCTTTCCATGACCAGTTTCCCTAAAGTTCCATGCTTTACAGCTACACTAGGAAATAAAATGATAATAAAGCACAACCCATCAAAATGTGTACATTTCACATGTATGGCCTCTGAGCTTCTAGGGTTAAGTGCTATGAAGTCTTCATCTGGAGCATGTACAGGAAGGAATGTAAAAAGACAGGACGCTACAGTCAACATCATAACATCATATACTTAGATCGTTAACTACATCATACTGGCCATTCTATAAAGTCCCACAAGTCTTAAGATTTTCATCCATGGGGCTGGAGAGCTGGCTCAGTAGTTAAGAGCACTGACTGCTCTTTTGAAGGTCCTGAGTTTAAATCCCAGCAACCACATGGTGGCTTACAACCATCTATAACAATATCTGATACCCTCTTCTGCTGTGTCTGAAGACAGCTACAGTGTACTTACATATAATTAATAAATCTTTAAAAAAAAGTTTTCATCCATAAAATGGACATGAAAATATCACATAATTGATCAATGAAGAGAAGGATTACATGACTGCTCAAATTGTCTCTCTGCTTCTCCTAGAAATACATATATTTCTAGGAGAAATAACAAGTACACTACTTTTTTTTAATTAGATATATTCTTTATTTACATTTCAAATGATTTCCTCTTTCCTGGTTCACTATTTCTTAATAAGTACAATTGTTTGTAAAAATGTTTGTCCATTGGATGGATGGATGGATGGATGGATGGATATATCATTTTATCTACATATCTATCTTATTATCTATGTTTTCCAAAAATATTCTCTCTGATGAGAGAAGGGTTTAATGACAAAATTATTTTGATTTACTTTGGAACATCACATTGGTTGAAAAATATTATCTTCTTGTAGATTGGAGCTCAGTTTATAATCCTATGACCGCAAAGTGCATAAACATGGCTAGTTTACATGTGGTGACTTAGATTATGGGAAATGACTGAGGGAAAAATACAGATCAGCTCAGACTCCCTTATTCACCACCCAGATGGGAAAAAAAAAGAAACTCAGCCATATTAGAAGGTTCAAAGATAGGGTGAGAAGAGTAGATGTTGGGGAAGAGATAAAAACTAGAACAAAACTCCTTGAGAAAAAAATACTGTTTAAAAGTAAGTCATGGGAGAGAACTTAGTCAGTAAAGTCCTTGCTTAAGTTCAACATTCAGCATCCACACAAAGATGCCAGGTGGGGTGGAGGTGGGGTGCCTGTAATCCCAATGCTTAGAAGCTGGAGACAAGAGGATTCTAGGGCATTGGCCAGCCAACCTTACCTAGTTGGTAAGTACCAAGCCAATGGGAGACTCTGTGCAAATCAAGATGAATGGTACCTGAGAAACAACAATGGAGTTTGACCACACTCACCCACATACATATGAATACCACATACATACACACACACATATACACACCAAACATATACACATATACACACCACATGCATACATGTACACATGCATAGCACACACATACACACATGCAAACATACATTCATACATACCACACACATACATGCACATATGCACACTATACACATACAAACCACACATACATGCACACCACACGATACACATACACACATATACTCACAGCACACATACATGCACACATGCACACCACATACTTACACACACGTGCACACACACAAACACACACACACACACGCACACACACAGCAAACCTTCTTTTCCATTATTAGACTTTACTTTGAGAAAGTAAAGATTACTATAATTATCATGGTGTACAGGGTAAGATAATCCTCTTGTATTATAAAGAGAAATAAAAAGTAAAACTGTCGTGCTAGTCTGGCTCCAACGTTTGGAAGGGTTGTTTATTTTGAGTGAGTTTCCCACTAATGAGGTGTTAGTAAGGGAATGAGTTTCTCAGTTTTTCCAAGAAGCCAGAAAACACTGGCATTGGACCCATACTGATTTTGTAAGGCTGATGCAAGTCTTTTTCAGAATCTGAAATCACCCTTGATAGTGTAATCCTCTCTGGTTTTGGTTTTTCTTATATTGTGCTGACATGAATATAGTTAGGCTGAAAGAAATGATTTGGTCAGGTTGATGCTGGTTGCAATAAAACAAAGCAAAACCAACATAAAAATACAAACCACAACCACCACCACCACCACAACAACAACAACAAAAACAATCACATGATGCGATCTGCCACAAATGCTACTTATCTCTCTGAAGCCAAGGCTACAGGTAACAAGGCTAGGTTGTTGTGATGGATGCTGGCCTAAAAGGCTGGGCAGATTTCATGTGCTCAACAATACATTCTGCTGATCAAAACCTCAGTCCTTACTAAAGTAATAATGTGGGGCCTCTGCATCTCTCAGATTACCTCCATATGCTTTAAGTCAGGCCTAGAAAGTAACAGACACATAATGAAGGTTATTATTTCTTCAACAACTACTCCACCAGGATTTCCACTGCTTCTTGCCACAATGAGGCCGGTTACCCATATGAACTTATGAAGCTGAGTTGAAGGCTCCTCAAACAAGTTCTGAGTTCATGAGTATTATTCATATGCTGCAATTAAAAGCACAGAGGATGTGGGAGGGAGAGAGAAGGAAGGAGAAAGGAAGATATTTTCCCTTTCCCTTCCAGTGGTAGAGCTCAGAGGAGTAACCCTGATACAGCATGCAGAAAGCGTATAGACAGGAGGAGGAGCAGATTCAATGCATCTGCCCACGGTCTTAACCTAATAAATCTTCGGGTCAGCACAGAAGGGGCCATAAAGCAAAATAACCTCGTTGCTATCGAGCCCATGAGAAAGTCGATAGTAGCTTCAGCCTCACGGTGGTAGTGGCCTCATTAAAACCTCTGTATCTCATTGCTTAAGCTTCGCGCATTCCCCAAGGGGAGTGCTGACTCAGAAAAGGCAAGTTTATAAATTATTGGTCATTTTCCCCACTGAACACTAAGCTAGCTCTCTCAAACTACAGTAGCAAAGGGAACAGACACTGAGTTATGATTCCAGGGCTTTGCTAAGTCAGTGGCTGTCGTGGCTAGCTTTAACTGTCACCTTAACACGGCTTAGAGTCATCTGAGAGGACAGCCTTAGTCAAAGAATTGCCTAGATCAGACTGGGCCCTTGGGCATATGTATGGGGAACTGTCTGGATTGCTAATTGATTTGGGAGGGCACAACCCACTGCGGGTAGTGCTATCCCTAGGTAGTCCTGGACTGTGTATGAAATCTAGCTGAGTATGAACTGGCCTATAAGCCATCAAGCATCATGGTCCCTTCTGTATTTATTGGATATGAGGATTCTTTGATCACACACAATAATGTGTGTAATCACAGCCACGTTTGCCTTCAGGTTCTGCCTCGCCTTCATGCTTTGCCGTCGCTAAATAATGGACTGTGCTCAAGAATTCTCAGCTGAGAGGAAACCTTTCTTCCCTCACTTCTCTCCATCAGCGTGCTTGTCACGGCAACGGGGATCAACCCAGAAGTCGAGATGCCAGAGGCTGCATGCATTCTTCATGATTTTGTTCTGCATTTATTTAATCATGGGGATAGAACATGTGCCGTGCACATTTGTGGAGGTCATAGAACAACTTGCAGGACCTTCTTTTCTAAGTTGATGCTAAGCTTCTATCGTGTGTACTGAAGACAAGCGCAGGTCAATGTCTAACAGCAGAGGACTTTCCATTAAACCAACTCAGCCATCAAATTTCTAAAGGTTTACACCAGACCCATCGGGCACACATGGAGCTCTTTTGGATGACAAGAACTGAGGAGTTAGAGAGATGGCTCAGGGGCTAAGCGTATCCTGCCCTTGCAGAGGACCCAGGTGCAGGCCCCAGAATTCATGTCAGGTAGCGACGACTGCCTGCAATTCAGTTATAGGAGATCTGACACCCTCTTCATATTCTGAAAGTATCTATATGCGTGAATACATATAAATGCACAGAGGCACATGTCTGTGGTCACATACGTAAATAAATAGCAAATAAATAAAATAGCTGAAGGTCACATATGGTTTAAGCACAAAGTTTACATCTTATATGCTACGAAACATCATAACCGAATGAAAACAGGGAAGGAAACTGAAGGTCAGCAGGTAGCTGGAATTCATAATGCAATAAGCTTTTCATAAAAATAAATCAGTCGAAGAACAGAATAATGACTATAATGGCAGTTACATTGTCGGTGTCTCAGACTTTTTTAAAACATATTGCACATCAGTCTGGGGAGATGATTGTGTCTGCAACACAAGTGTGGAGACCTGAGCTTGGAGCCCAAGAATTCATGGAAAATACCAGGCATTGTGAAATGTGCCTGCAATCCTGGCACAGGGAGGTAGTAGCTAAGGTGGGGGCAGGGGTGAAGGGGTGGCACCCTTAGGGACAGGTGAATCACTGAAGCTGACTGGCTGTCCAGAAAATCTAAAGTAGCCAGCTTCAAGTTGAGTGAGAGGTCACATCTTGAAAATTATGAAGCTTTCCAGTTGAGAGCAGAACTTGGTGCTTTTGTGGAGGATCCAGGTCCAACTCCTAGCACCCATATGGCAATGTACAGCCATCTATAGCTCCAGTTACAGTACCAGTTCAGGCCTCCACATGTACATGTAAGGTACAGATATACATACAGGCAAATCACATAAAATAATAACAATAGTCATAGTTATTATTTTATATACGATATTAATACTAACAACATAATAATGATAATGATAAAATTTGAAATTAAAAAGTGGGGGTACCCACTGAGCAGTACCCAATGTCGATCTCTGGCCTTTTCACATACGTAACTATATATGAACATGTGCACATCTACACATCACACAGCACAGCACAATGCATATATTCAGAGGAATACATGTGTAGATAATTGGCTAACACTTTCCTCTTCGTGGAAAAAGAAAACACTCAAGAATTAATGTAAACTTTAGAGTCCAGATTAACGGCTCCTAAAGCAATTTCAGTGTTAGAACTAAGAATCAGGGCACAGGAAAACCACAGGATAAAGGAGAAATCAATCCCATAACAATGTTCATACTCTTTTTATCAATGATATAGCGCAGTGCAATGGCGTCTGCCTTGGTTTCCCCACCTGCTTCTCTGTGAGGATGACTCTCCCCAGTAACTGATCCTCCAGGCCTTTCACAGTGACGGTGAAGTCGATGATGGAGGTCCGAGCACTGATTTCTGGGGTATAGGCTGGATTTGGCAGCTTGGTAGTGATGTAAAGTTTAAAGCCGTCCATGACGTCCACTTCCTTGTCACCAACCTTCACCTTTTTTTAATAAAGAGAAAGTAAGACAGAGGAGGGATGCACCTGAGTCCTTTTCATATTGAATCAGTTATTGCTTTGGTCAACTTATAACTGGATATAACTTGTCTATTAGGACATAAGAAGAAATTGATACTTGCAGAGCTTCAAGACCATAGGATACAGGACAATAGGCAGGGAGGACAGGAGAGACAAAGGGAAAGAGAAAAGGGGGAGCTAAATAGCTAAGCATGGCTCCCAGGTGAGGGAGGGGGCCACGCTCACAGCTCAAAATTTTTAGCCCAGAAATGTTCCTGTCCAAAGGAAAGACAGGGACAAAAAATGGAATAGAGACTGAAGAAAAGGCCATCCAGAGACCTCCCCACCTAGGGACCCATTCCATCTGCAGACACCAAAGTCAGAAACTATTGCTGGTGCCAAGAAGCGCTTGCTGACAGGAGCCTGGTATGGCTGTTCCCTGAGTGGTTCTACCAGCACCTGACCAATAGAGATGCGAATACTTACAGTCAACCATCGGACTGAGCCCAGGAACCCTAATGGAAGAGCTAGGGGAAGGACTGAAGGAGCTGAGGGTGATTGCAACCCCATAAGAAGAACAATATCAACTAACTGGACCACCCAGAACTCCAAGGACTAAACCAGCAACCAAAGAGTACACATGGAGGGAGCCATAGGTCCAGATGCATATGTAGCAGAGGAGGCCCTTATCTGGCATCAGTAGGAGGGGAGGGAGGCTTGATGCTTCAACATAAAGTGATACTAGAGAGATGAGGCGGGAGTGAGTAAATGGTGGAGGAGAGCCTTCACAGAGGCCAAGCGAGGAGGGCAGTGATGGTGGAGGGGTAACAGGGAAGGTGGATATCATTTGAAATGTAAATGAATAAAAGGATTGATAAAAAAACAACAAAGGGGGAAGCTAATAGTTCTAAACATACTGTGTAACAAATACAGACTTAGTTGTCAAAAGTGTCATGACTAAACCCAGAAGCTAAGGAAAAGCAAACCCACTGAGAATAATGAGAAGGCTTACCACCCACATGCTGAGGTTTGAGAAGTCACACAACAAAGACCCCAAAATGGCAGGAGAGAGCAGGCCAGGGGTGCCGGTTTATAGCAGTCACCAGATGAGGGCTAAGATGAACATTTAAACACACCTGAACTTCTGTGGCTTGAATTTCTCACCAGTGTCACATAACTTAGTACCAAGGATGCCATAAGTGTGCCCTTATATGGACAGAAGGCAGGGGGAGCATGAGGGTCTTAAAGTTTTCAACAGTCAAAGATCAAAATAAGATCCATTTCTTTGTTACAGAAGTAATATAACAATAAGCATGACAGGATTCCTAATCTGGCAATAATTTAGCCTTTATTCAGAAGAGCAGCAAAACATCTCCCGGCAACTGGCTCCACTTGCAGCCTCTTGAAATCTCCTCTCTCCCCTACCAGGATGCACTATTGCCCTGCATACTGGTATCAATGGGTTTAACATACCTTAAAAGTAGATCCTGTTTTAATGAAGTTTTTTTCCAAAACGTTGTCCAGAGCAGGATCTAATTCCTCCCCAACATCTTCGATGAGCAAGGGCCTTCCAAGAGAAAGGCTGTCCTCCAGGTGGTTTCTAAAGTACTTGTGGTTTAGAGATGTAATCTAATGGGATGGGATCACCAGGTTACTTTGGACAGGCCCGTGATTTGATACACAATAATGCTGTGTGACCTCTAAACACTCTGCCACAGGAAACAATCAAGGACTTAGAAATCCTGGGCTGGAAGCCATGCTAAGTGATATGGTACAGAAAACTCAAACTGTTTCCACTCTACCTTTAATAAACAAATCACCTACCATGTACCACGTAAGGGTAATATGGGATATCTCTGCTTCTTCCTGCCCTCCACCATCCCCGTTGGTGGACAACTAGAAGTCTATATTCAAGCATTGCATATGTAGAGTGTTTACTTCTTCTGACTATCAAAGAAAGCTGTGGACTTAACAGTTGAGCTTGGATTCAATGAATATGGCAGTGGTATGTGTGCCCAAAAATGCAGACAATAAGGTTATGGAAATTATTTTGTTACTATATATAAGCTTACATCTCTATTTAGGATTCCAAACAAAACATGTAAGATGTTCAAATATTCCTCTCTTTTGTGGGGAGAGAGAGATGAGGGGGATATATATATATAATTTGATGTGTATTAGTGTACTCAAAGCAGACATCACCTGGAGTTCATTTTGGCTTTCTTTATTCTTAATCCAGCTCTTGCCTTGAGTCTGAGGATCAATGAGCAGAGGGTAGCGTGATGCTTTTGTGACAATAATTCCATTCTGGATGGACAGGTCATCGTTTGGAAGGCCTTGTAGGTTCCATTCGCTGATAGTAGGGGCATCAATCAGCATCTCATTGAGATTTAGATCATTCCCAAATGGGATTTTACGAGTTTTCATTTCCTTCTTCCAATCATTTAACAGCAGATCTCGAAACTCTTGGTTAAATGGACCAGAGTATGATAGAAAAGCCGTCGCCAGCAGCACATCCCCTAAAGTGGAAAGCAAGCACCCCTAAAATATTTTGTGACTCTTCATGCAATTGCATAACTCACTAAAACTGAAAAGAAAGTATGAATCAACAACCATTCTTTTAAACTAAAATCCAAAGTCAACCTGTAAGCACAGGCGGTCAATGACTTTGATCAATAAATGTGAGTTGGACTGACTGTTGAACAGAATAAATATCCTATCAAGAAAGGACTATCAGAAGTTAAACATCAGGTCATCATGACTTTGTTGTAAAAGAGTGGCCTCTAGCTCAAAAATGTAACTTTAAAAACTAGACAAGACAGAGCCATCATCAAAATGTCTGTGATCAATATCCCAAGCTTTCAGAAGTTTTGAAAGCAAACTAAAAATAAGAGGTGTGAAGGTCATTGACCCATGAAATCAGGACACATGTATACCAGACACTTACCCACCTCCTTAAAATGCATGTAGACACACAAACACACATATACTAATTTGAAATAAGCAAGGACTGTTTGATTCAAGCTTAGGGCCTCTGACTCCATCACAGTCAACACAAGGTCGCCTTAATGAAGGATTTTACAGACCTACAAGCCGTTTAGTTTGTGCAGCAAACTCTTTGCTTTGTTCCGTCCATCGTTCCTTTTCACCTGCCAAGCCACTGATGAGCGTGGACGCCGTCTGCATCTTATTCCTGCACCGATCGGCATCTTCAAGCAAGGTCTGAAGAAGGCCAACACAAGAAGGGAAATGTGTGCTTCTAAAACATGTATTGTCTGCCTTCCTGGACACATGGAAGGCCCATTTCACAGAAAACAGATTCTAGCTCCGTATGTCTGTGCTGACTTTTTCTTGTCTGTTTCTCTGCCCAGTGCCTTGAGTCCAACAACCCAATCCTCCCCAGTGTTAGTAACAGAAAAATGGCAGACATTTCTATCACTCAGTAAAATAACACATGATGGCATCATGTAACACAATGTATGTGAAAAAAATAATGGCAATTCTTGGGAAAATATAATTAGGCGTATCTCTCATGCCAAACGCTGCTGTCTCCAGTATGTCACCTAAGGCCACCTTGCATTTCACTTCAAAAGGTTAAATTTCCTTCTCCTCATGGGACTCCAAGGCTCCTGCAGAAATCTGGGCCTAATGTAACCAATCATATATTTCTTAGCTGTTCCTTGAGACAGCAAAAAGACTTTAAAGCAGAATTTCATATATTATGGACACTCCAAACCTAATTCCATCCCCAATTTCTAGTGCTGGTGATGGAACCCAGGGCCTCAGGCATGCTGGACATGTACGTTACTGAACTCCCAGCCCCTAAGACTTCTCATCTTCTATGTAGATGGTTAAGAGATGAGTTCTAGTTCAACATGTGAATGTACAGGAAATGAAGTAAGTACGGACAAAGAAGTGGACGTCAGTGGATGCCCATCTGCAACAGATACATAGTGCACATTTTTATAAGGTGGGTTCAATGGGAATATCTATAGTGTTATGGACAGTTTAAACTGTTTCAATATTTTTCTTTAGTGGGATTACTTAAATTTCCATTTAAATTATCATACAGTACTGATACAGATACTCTAAACTGATTAAAAACTATCTTGTAACTTGTATGCCTCAAAAACATTGCAATATTTTATTAAGTTAAAAACTTAGATAATGAAACAGTATTACTAATTGTTCTGTTTTTAAATGGGCTTAAAATATATGTTATATATTTAAATGGGCTTAAAATATATGTAAGTATATATATAGCATATGTTCAAACATAAAAGGAAGGTATTATTTATATTCCTCTCCAGGATTCCCTAAATACATTTTCTATAATGAATAGATTGCTTTTGTAAGAATAACACAATACAGGACCTTGAAAGGGGGAGATGCCTAACCCAATTTGTTCTTATCTTCCTTCTGGAGTTTTGGCTTCCCCTTAGCTAAAGAAAAATAACTCAAAATCTACTTCTGTGTTATAATCCCAATATAAATGTCTATTTGCTTCATCCCAAGCATAGAGATACAAGTTGTATGGTGTTTGATTTAAAAATAATTTATTTAAAACAAGGTTTTCAGTGAAAAGATATTCTGAATTGCATTTTGTCAGAATTCCCCATCCTTACTTATTCCAGCCAATTAAGAAAACCGTTAGGCCCCACCTCCCTGTCTTTGTTCTCTAGGTTCCCAGGTTCCTCTGGTTACTGTGCTATAGGCAAAGAACAACTAATGCTTATGGTACATAGAGAGAAGCAGATGGTTCTGGTTAGAGGTTGGGTATAAAACGTCTTGGACCAACTCTGAGTCTGGTCTCTGCTAACTGGGCAGTAAGCCAACCTCAGAAAGCCAAGGAAGTCTGATCCTACGACAATGCACTGTGCTCTTGGTGGACAATAACCAGGACAACTCTTTGAAAAGACCATGCATGCCTAGGCTGCAATGAACTGCACCCTAGAACAACTTTGGAAGATCCACAAGCACTTCTCAGCTTCATCCAGCCCTAGGGATAAAGAAAGTGGAACAAAAATGACTGAAAATAATGTTCATAAAGTGGTGGCAGCCGGCTCATGGCGAACGTTTTTTAACCTAAAGAAACGTGAGATTTGTTGAAAATCAGGTTTTCAAGCTATGGTCAGATTTTTACAATAACAGTTCTCTATGTAAACTAATAAACTAATAAATGAAGTAATAAGCTTTATCTAAACTAATAAACAGATGCTCCAGAACAGCAATAAGAAAGAGAATGAGTAACTGCAAGCCTGCTAAAATTTAAACACAACAGCAATAGAAAAGAGTGTTTTATTCAGGAGTGCTTCTGGGTATAAGTGAATATCGAGAAAGACAGAATTTAATACTCTCTCCTCCCGCGTTTTAAAGTGGACTCTGTAGTTGCAATGCTAATTTTCTCCTTAGGTAAGTGAACCTCCTGTCTAGAAATACACAAGGCCATGCAGGTGCTACTAGCTTACTCCTGCAAAGCATCCTTAGAGGCGCTCAGTCATAGCATTCGGAGGACTTTGATCTTCAAGAGATGCAGTGTGTATTCTGTGCGCCGTGAAACCGCAGAGCCACAAGCAGGTGTCTTAATCTGGACACGGGGCACTTCCAGGAAATATTCAAAGAAAGAGTCAAGAAGGCTCCCACATACCAAACATAATACAGAGTTAATCAGATACAGATGATGTGGGGCTAAAAAACCTATATAATCAGGTGTGTAGAGTACTGTAAATATCTATCATTTGTGACATTCTGCTACTATGAAATATAAAAGTATTTAAAATAGTGAGAAAAATCATCAAAGTGGTTTTATGACTTAGAAACTCCAATGCCTTTTCTCTGCAATCTCTTCAGGTGTTTTTACCTGAATGTTAATTTGCAGATGTCTGCTGAGTCCAATCTGGCCTCCCTTGACCATAAGACTGTAAGTATTGGTAACCCAAGCACTCATACCTACTTCTGCAAGTAAGGAACCCTGAAGCTTTATCTGCATGTGGTCTATATTAAATCCACTTTGATTTTAGAAGGAAAGAGTCCCCCAGGAGAACTGGGATTTATATAATAGATGATAAGTCTGTGGACCTGGATACTAGCAAGCAAATTCCCTTCCCCCATGCCTCTTTCTCTCTGTCTCTCTCTGGATCTCTCCCTCTCTCTCTCTCTCTCTCTCTCTCTCTCTCTGTGTGTGTGTGTGTGTGTGTGTGAGAGAGAGAGAGAGAGAGAGAGAGAGAGAGAGAGAGGAGAGGGAGGAGAGGGAGAGAAAGAGAGAGAGAGAGAGAGTTGAAAAATTTGTAGACAATCACTGTGTATTAGAATGTACTTCTACTGTCAGCTATATCCCTGTAACAGGGAGGCCTGAAGTCAACATCAAAATATCCAAGTTCTGTACCTTAAAGCCAGAACTCTTCCTTGACATTTCCATGCTTTGGTTGTTTTATGAAAAATAAAAACAACCTGCTCCATCTACTTATGAAACTGCTTGAAGGATTAAATGTAGTGATGTGGAAAGAGAAGAGATGATTTCAGCTGCACAGGTGTTCTCACTAAGCTCATGCATAAAGCCACTCGAATAGTTACCCCTAGAACCAGTTCGCACCTGAATGGACCATGCTGACACTTACTTATCAACGGCTTTGGGGGTGAGTTAGAAACAAATTCAAGGACTCGGTGAAAGATCATGTGCCATGTGTGCATTATAAAACTCAGTCAGTTCTTGCAGGAAACCAACCCTTCAAAGAGAGACGTGCTAGGAGTGAGAGCTCATGAGAACAGAAGGTGTAAGCACTGCTCCGTGCCAAGTGTCACTTACCTGCTTTTCCGTCATAGCCTGTTCATACTCTGCCTGCACCACGTCGAGCTCTGCTTGCTTGTCATCCAGCTCGGCCTGGGCTTTCTGCAGGTCCTGCATGGCCAGGACATGACGATTCTCTTGCACTATCAAGTTGGCCTGCAGGGGACATAGGGTGAGGAAGAAGCAGAGAGACCCCAACACCCCCAGTTTAGACGGTGGGAGTTCCACCATGGCACATGCTGATGGCTGTGCTTTATTCTACCGCTGCAATCACCCCAAACTACATTAACCCAAGCCCAAATATTAATACCAATTTTTATCCATGTTTATAAGCATAATTTATAAATCATTAGAATAGAAATCGGCAAATTTATTTTTCATACAGTACTAGGCATGATAACCTAAAAACTACTTTTGGCTACAAGAGCCAAAATGCAAAATAAAAGTTTTTAAAGATTGATTTAAAACCCATTTTATAAGCCAGCACTGTAGATGGCAGGCTAGACTGGTACTTCAGTGGAAGCTGAAATATGAACCCTGGAGAGAAGTGTTCATTGTTCTGCCTTTTGGGGAGTCTTTGTTGAATGATTATCTATTCTTGAGATAAATTCAATAAAACAAAAAGTATACGTCATCATATTTGCTTGGAAAATATAAAAATAAAAGAGTGCCACACACTTCTCCTGACCAATCTTGAGCTTGCTGGAATCTCCAATGATCAGTTTCCATAGTGTCACCAAGCACGATACCAATTATTTACTCCAAAATTCTCTGACTCTGAATGAGTCTTTGATGCTTTACATAGTTCTGGAAACCTGGGACTCAACCTCTAAATCCTGCATTACCCCTTGATACTCTTGATTATTTTATCATACTTATTATGTTTATAGGGTAGATAACAATTATAAGTGAGTTTATGGTTGGGAAAGATCAATGTACAAAAACAAAATCAAGCCACAAAATATGATTGTTAAGACATGAGTATTAGGGATTTTTTTTAATGTACTCACTTCTCTGTTTGCTAAAGACTGGGTGGGTGTCTTTTTAATTGTGATGGCAAATATAGAAATAACATTCATAATTTCAGCTACTTGGGGAAATGCAGGATTAAGCTCAAAAATACATCTAATACAAATTGCAGACATACTTACCTGAGGTGCAATAAAGGTAATGAGAAGGCTCTACCTTCCTTCTTCAAAGACCAGAATTTCTGGCACCAGTATCTATGTCTTAACCCTGTCTCATTCACAGGATTCCTTTGCTTAAGATCTCAAACATTGTTGGAGAATATTCTATGCCCTAATTTCCTGTTTTATGTTTAAGCAGCTCACAACAGACTCGGTGTCTTCTTGAATAATTAAATCATGCTTAAAAGCCCCTGCAATTTTGGAGCCATGTTTTAAAGACGAAAGAAATATCCTGGTCTCCGCCATTCAGAACCTCGCTCTCTTATGGATCTGAGAACAAATTCACTGACTGCCAAAACTCCTGAGCTGTACAAAGACCAACTGACCCAGCAGTTCTCCCAGGCACAGGTTATGGGGTTTACCCTAGGAGGCCTACCTTCAGAGGGAGCACCTCCTTGTTTATAGAAAAAAAGGAAGCCATAGCTTTGGTCCAGGAACAAAGACCAGCTACATTCCCACAGACGCGCTTGGCCGTCTCAATGTTGTAGTCGGACATTTCAAAGTAAGGACTCAAAAATTCTATCACTTCTTCGTTGATCGTGTCTTTGGGAAACTGCTGTAGAAGGAAAAAGGAAAATCATGTCAGAATACTTATTTTATGAGGTATATCTAAACTCACATTCTGCTTTCAACGTAAAAGAAACTAGTAAGCCTCCAAAGCTAGATAAGTGGTTTGCGTTTTCTTTGTTTGCTGGCTTGCTTTGTTTTTGTGTGTTTGTCAGTGTCTCAGGATATTGGATGAAAGTCTTAAAGCTAAAATCACAGGGTGAAATGATTGCAAAAGAAGCCTACCAGCATGTGCTCTGTCCCTGGTGCAGACACCTCTGGCCCCCTGTTTAAATACCCTGGGATCCATCGAAAGAGTGAACGTGTTTAGCTTATGAACACTATTACAGTAATTAGAATTTCTAAGGTAATAAAAACTTCTTTCCATTAATCCTAAATAGGTGAATTATAAACCCACAATATCAACAACGAAAAAACAAAAACACACACAGCTGTATTTGGGCTAAGGACATATAGATTTAGCATTTATCAGCAACTAAATGCTTAATAGATTCAGACAGAAGTTCTATTAAACTCACATGAAATGTGAGAGCAATAACTTGGACATTGCACCTTGAGAATGATGAATTAATTTTTAATCATAGAGCTTTCACAAATATGAGAGAATTGTTATCTCCTGGAGAAATACAATTTTAAGACACAGCAGAAATGGATTTAGAATGCCTTCCTGCACCAGGAAAGAAAGTCCAACCATGAAGAAACTGAATGTTAAAAAAAAAATGTTTTCTCTTCTAAAAGGATGATTATTTTCCAAATATAAATAAATCTAGCAGCTGGTAATTGCATGGAATAAACCTTCACAGATCATGCATAGCAGAGTAGAACACCCTTTCATTCAGACCTTGCTTGTCATAAGTTTCTTTTATAAGACTTAGAAAATAGTGGCAACAGAGGTCTCATAAGCAGTGAACTTCCATCAAATGCACAAGGGAGATGTGGAGTCATTCAAAGGAATGTATTCAAAGTCCAACTGTGCTGCTGCCTAGTCTCGTAGTTGCCAGGGCAAGTCAGTGACCCACTGACTTCATAGGCTCCTCATGTTAGTAGCAGAGAGAAGATACTTTATGATACCACAGCTTCAGCAGTCACATGAACGATGCTGAATTGAAAACTGAAGGAAAGATGGTGCTGAAGATGTAGTTTGAAGAATGGGCATGGAGAAGATATTTCCAATTAGTTGTCTCAAGATCTAAATCTGGAAGATAAGACAGTAAAACTTCTGGAAAGAAACAGAAGAGAATTTATTCTTCCTCAGAGGGAGCCAAGATCTAAATGGAACACAGAAAGTACTATTAAGGAGAATATCAATAAAGAGCCCTACATTAAAATTTAGAACCCCAGCTTAGCAAAAGACAGCAGCAATAAAGCGAACAAGCTGGGAAGTGGCTGAAGATAGTAGCATTCGTATAGCATTTGAAATCCAACAAAGTTTAACAATGAGCTGGAGAGATGGGTCATTGCTACAGGGTACATGTGGCTCCTGCAAAGGACCCATGTTCTTCATACCCACAAGGTGGTTCAGCCATCCGCAAGTCCAAGTCCAGGATCCTGACTTCCTTTGCAGAATTTGTAGGCACCAGACACACACACACACATGCAAACACTCATATGCATAAAATGAAAACAATTAAATCTTTTAAAATGGTTTTAGCAGAAGGGGGCAAAAAATATTGTAAAAGACAAAGGGTCGGAGAGTTTCCAGTGGGATTATGTCTCCTAGGGATGCCAGAAACTACATCTACGAAGTTTCATGGCCCACGTGACTTGCCCAAATGCAAGCTGAACAAGGCATCAATAGACACACCAAAGTGAGCAAGGGAAACCCCATAAGGTCCTAATTCTACATAAAGAACTAAGGAGCTAAGGAATGCTGTGACTGGGAGAAATAGTCTCTCCCAGGGAAAAGCAAACCAATTTGTTATCTAGTACCTAATGGTCCTCATTGAAAACACATATATTGGTAACAGTATACAGTCTGAGCAGGTTGTATTTATGCATTTAGTACTACAAATGCATGTGCATATGCATGTATAACAATTGATGAAAACGGAGACCATGAATTTTAAAGAGAACAAGGAGTGTATGAGGGGATCAAAGGAGGAAAGAAAGCAACAGAAAGAGGATGTAATTTTAAGTTCAAAAAAATAAAAGAAATAATTACAGAGAGACAGAGGCCCAAATAAGCACTTGAGATTAAAATTTTCTGAAAGGTTTACAAACCACCCAAAGATTTTCAGCATCATTAGCTGTCACCAAAATGCAAATTAAGCCCATAACAAAGGAAACTGCTTCTATCTCACACAAGGACATTGAAAAGCAGAAAACATTGGGGCTGTGGGGGCAAGCACACAGTAAGTCTTGTTGCTGAGTACGTGACGGGACTTTAAAAAAAAAAAAAAAAAAAAAAAAAAACCTCTTTCCTACGGTCTACAAAAACTGAGAAAATGTGTACAATCTATGTCTCAGAAATCCGACTTCTACAAATATGGCCAACAGATATGCATTCATGCAGCCCCCAAAGGTTCTGTATATCAGTACAGACAGCAGATTCATTTGTATCACCCAAAACTTAGTGACAACCTGAAAAGTCCTTCAGTGGTCCAGTAGACAAATGGAAACTTTCACACAGTTCATACTGGGGTCGATTCAAAAGATCTCATGGAAATGACTGTAAAGTTTCAGAAAATCTAAACACTAGTTATTAAATTTATTTAAGGCTGATTGCACTCACTCACCATTAAATATATATATTTAAAATAAAGGCGACCTATGGTCAAAGTTCAGTCTCCTGGCTATACTAGGCTTCCTATTGCCTACATGTTGTAGGTCACCGACAGCCAACTGCATCTAATCCTACAGATCGCCATGCTGTCTGCCTTTCCGAGACTGCATCCCCAGCATCATTTTTGGAGTTTGGAACTGGTCTTCCTGGAGTAATTATACTGTGTAAACACTGAAAACCAGTGTCTTTGTTCTCTTCTTTTTTCTTATTTTCTTCCTCAAAATAAAGCCTAATTATTATATACTTACCACACAGCACTGCCCAATCATATAATATATATACTTACCACACAGCATGCCCTATCATATACTATATATACTTACCACACAGCACTGCCCTATCATATACTATATATACTTACCACACAGCACTGCCCAATCATATACTATATATACTTACCACACAGCACTGCCCAATCATATAATATATATACTTACCAAACAGCACTGCCCAATAATATACTATATATACTTACCACACAGCATTGCCCAATCACATGCTATATATACTTACCACACAGCACTGCCTAATCACATACTATATATGCTTACCACACAGCACTGTCCAATCATATAGCATATATATATATATAATATATATGTATATATTATATATATATAATATATATATATTCCACATCATTGCCCAATCATATACTAGAAAACTATAACTGAAAAGAAATGCAGAGTCACCTTTCACCACAATGAGAATGAATCTCATCTCTACAGTGACTGAAGGTCAGAGCAAGGTCTCATACCATGTGATTTCATACGTGAGAATTTCCAAACAAGCAATGATGATGAATGAGAGAAGAGAATAATATTTACTTTGTGTGAGGTAACTGACTTGCTTTATGCTTGAAAGATACTCTAAATATATTTTTCTGCTTTGGGTGATGATTAACACATGTATATGTATTCATTAAGTAGGACTTTTAAAATTTGAACATCACATTTGCAACAAAATCGCAGATTTACAAATTACTCCTCCAATAGCACTACTGCCAATATCAAATTGTAAATATGAGCACAGGCAGTGGATTACGGTTACCTATAGACCCCCAAAACAAACCAAGAGTCTGCATGAGAAATATCATGTACTGAACACATATAGATTTCTCTCTCAATGTTGTCCCCTAAATGATATAGCGTACAAACTGGACATGGTGGAACATGTTTGTGATCCCTGCCCTTGAGATGAGGCTGATGACACATGAGCTCAAGTAGGATATATAGTTAGGTCACCTAACGAGAAGGTAGTGACCAGGCAACATTTACACAGCATTAGGACTGTAAATAACCTAGCAGTCATTTACAGCATACGTGAGGACACACAAGGTCGTATACAAAGCCTGTGTGACTTTACATAAGGAACCTGAGCATCCTCACATTTCTGCATCCACTGGGAGTCCTAAAGATACCAAGGATAACTTCATCTGCTTTTCTATGCAGATAGTACATCCATCTATGGAGTCTCATTAGAATGACTTTGCAAACTTCTATTGGAGTTTGTCGGTCAACGTAGCTAAAAGTGGCCTGAAAAAAATCTAAAATCATGTCTTATGCTTGAAAGAGAAAACTCTACTACAAAAGAATACTCACATCCATTTCCAAAATAATTTCCAAATTATTCTGCAAAATATGCAGAATAAATTATTTTTAGAAGCAAATTGTATTAAAAGGCTATGACAGACAACTGCGTCTCTTCTTAATCCACTTCTATTGAAAGACCAACCTGTAAATTCTGGAGGAAGTTCCCCGCAGTCATCAATTTCAAAGATTCCTGCCAGGAAGGCACGGTGCAGCTTTTGTCCAGGTCAATTTTCACTGTGTTGACCCTCCTCTGAAACAGCAGCAGCACGCAGTCCATGATCCGCATGATGAGGTGAGGTGGTCGGCCCAGGGTGCGCACTGTGGCGATGTCGGAGGGCTTGATGGTCTGTGGGATGGAGCATCGAGCTCAGATAAGAAAATGCAGACGATGGCAGTTCCTCAGAAAACTGGGCATGACACTTCTGGAGGACCCGGCTATACCACTCCTGGGCATATACCCAGAGGATTCCCGGCATGCAATAAGGACACATGCTCCACTATGTTCATAGCAGCCTTATTTATAATAGCCAGAAGCTGGAAAGAACTCAGATGCCCCTCAATGGAGGAATGGATACATAAAATGTGGTATATTTACACAATGGAATACTACTCAGCAATTAAAAACAATGAATTCATGAAATTCTTAGGCAAATGGTTGGAACTGGAAAATATCATCCTAAGTGAGGTAACCCAATCACAAAAGAATACACATGGAATGCAATCACTGATAAGTAGATATTAGTTAGCCCAGAAGCTCTGAATACTGAAGACACAATTAGCATATCAACTGATTCTCATGAAGAAAGAAAGAGAGGGCCCTGATCCTGGAAGGGCTTGATCCAGCATTGTAGGGGAGTACCAGGACAGAGAAGTGGGAGGGGTGATTGCAGAATGGATGGAGAGAAGAAGAGTTATGGGACATATGGTGAGGGAGGAACTGGAAAAGGGGAAAGCATTTGGAATGTAAACAATATTGAAAGTAAAAAACTATAAAAAGAAAAGAAAATGCAGATGAACAAACTTTCATGTATGAATGCTGGTGTTTCAATAGAGGACAGACAGTACTTTCAAATTAAAAATCACAAGGCATATTCCTACATTTAAGCCCAACAAAATGAGCCGAGAGTCAAAATTCTTTACAATTCTCTTTGCATTTTTATTTTTTTAATTAGCTTACAAACCTGTTCATATTTTTTAATATTTTTTATTATGTCACAGGAGTGGTACATGCATGTGAGTGCAGGTGTCTGTGAAGGTTAGAGCATCAGACCCGTCCAGAGCTGGAGTTACACGCAGTTCTGATCCACCCAACAGTGTGCTAGCAACCGGACCTGAGCCTTCTGCAAGAACAGTGCATGCTTTGAACTGCTAAGCCGTCCTCTTCAGAAACCTTGTCACAGGTTCCTTAATGGCATTTTCCCACATACTTATCTCTGGCTGGCCCTTGTCATTCCTAGCACCCTCCTCACAGTATTCCTGTCCCCCTTTTTGAAAAATTATACCCCCAGTAGTCTCCAATTTTCATATCACACATATCTCACCACCCTCTCCACTTTCTTCCCTTAAAATATCATTTTATAATGCATGGAACTGGGCATATTTTATATTTAGTGAGATACCTCCATCTCAGAAAGACAGACACTGCATGTTCTCTCTCACATGCAGATCCTAGCTTCCTTTATGTGCGTGTACTTATGTGAGGTTAGGTGAACATAGAAGTCAAAGTTTTACAATTTTAAGGAGCACCAAGAGGAGAGAAATGTTGGCGAGCAGATATGGAACTGTGACATCCCTAAAATTGTACAGATTTCTTTGTGTTTAAAAAAAAAAGTAGTCTAAAACAAAATACTCAGCACTTAAGTAGTTATCAGGATTTGAAATGAGGAAAAATACTGTATTCACGGGTCCTTTTTGCTCATTAGCTATGTAGGTCAAGAATCTGCTTCTCTCTAAAGCAACTGAGACTGTCACAGTAGACTGACACCAGAGGGTAGCCTTGGGGCTGACAGATTGAATAATTAGAGGTTTCTTAGCTGGGAACTGACCTTTAAATGAAGAGAGTCGGGCAATTTCGAATTTCACATGGCTCTCAGGAAGGCTCTATTCCAATTCTAGCACAGATATTCTTATGCAGCAAATTACTTTTAGTAATCAGCCTCTTTTAGTTGGTAGCATTTTCTCTGCTGAACTTTTTATGAAATCAGGATTGGAGAAAGATGAGTCTAATGCAGGCTTACTTTTAGGACAAACAGTGCATGACCCTGTGCATCTGTGTCTTAAAGCCTTCTTTCTTATCTGCATCCCCTGTCAGCGGACGGGCGTTCTCTGAGACGGAGTGCTCACTCACACTCCATTTAGCGATTTTCTGTGAAGAGCTGTGTTTCAACCTACCAGCATTTCTGAAAGCTGGGCAGCTCGAGAAGGTAATTGGAGGTGACTAACTGAAAATGTCAGGCCCATATTTGAGATGTGTGACTTCTGAGGGAGGATGGAGAGAAGGCAACAGCCAGTGGGGAACTAGGATTAAGTTACACAAAAATCCAACAGTTACATAAACTGACAGTTGAGCTCTTGTGTCAAGCATGTGAGTGAAGGGGCTGGTGCTGATGCTGTACCTAGAGACCAATTTGTCTCTGGTAACTATTGGATTCCATTTTATGCCTCTGCAGTAACATGAATATGTGTAAGACCTTATACCCCATGGCAATATAACAGTTACTTACCATTTGAACACACGTTATGTTTGCTGCCAGCTAAAGTCTGATTAAACATTCAAGTGGGAAGGGACTCATTCTTCTTTTAATGATTTATCTATTCTTTTTATGCGTATGAATGCCTCCTGTATGTTATGTGAACTGCCTGTATACTTAGTTCCCACAGAGGTCAGAAGAGGGAGTTAGCTCCCCACAACTGAAATTATGGATAGTTATGAGTCACCGTGTGGGTCCTGAGACATAAACTGGGTGATCCAACATCAAGTTCTCTAAACCACTGAGCTGTCTCTTCAGTCCAATGGGACATATTCTTTCTTATGGGCTCTTCTCAGATGGACATAACCTGATGATGCAATGTTTGGGTCTAGTTGCATCTAGAGTTCTCTTAGAATAGATTCACAGTTCCACCTTTCAAGATCTCAGAAATAGTGCCCTTCAAAAATTCAAGAGTAGTCTCCAAGGAGATACTGTTAGACTGTGAGGGAGCCTTCTTGGAGGTAGAACATAGATGAAAACCATTATTGAGTCCTGCCCTTTTGAAGGGGATACTGGGATGTCAGTGCCTCCCCTCTTCTTTTGCTTCCTGGTTATAAAGCAAGCAGTTTTCTGCCATGTGCCCTGGCCATATTATGCTGCCTCATACAGACTCAAAGCACTAAATGTGTAAGTTAAAGCATGCCAGGTCTGGTCTCTCTTCATACAGGAATTATCTCCAGTATTTTTTTATACTAACATGAAGTTTACAAACGCCTTGTCACCTCACCTTTGCCCCCACATACACCTATACCAATGGTTACATGGTGCAGAATATTTTAACTATAAAGAACTTCAATTTAGAGAAATACTAGAAGCATTCTACAATATGAGCAGACAATGCCAATACTTAACTCTTAGGGAAATGCTGGTCTTTTTATTTAAAAAAACAATACCTGAGAAGCCTTACACTAGAGTTCTATGATTATAGGTACCCTGAATTCAACAGGGTTTTAAAAGTTCTCGCTTAGTGCCCTTGTCTCAGTATATGGCAAAATTCTGAGGGAGGAAGGTCTATATGTCCACAGATTTCAGGGGCTAAAGACCCAGGAGAGCTGCAAGCATAGAGAAGGATAGCTTAACCAGAGCATACGGAGCACATCAAATGTAAGTATAGTATAGAAAGTCCAGGAAAAAGAGAAGACAATATATTCATTTTCTCAATGAATGTAACTTTTGTTATTGTTTTGGTATTGTTGGTTGTGATCCTGGGAACTCAACCCAAAGCCTAACATATGCCAAGCAAGAACTCTACCAATGAGTGGTATATCCTATTAGGTCAGAAATGCCTAAAGAAAAAAAAAAACCAAACCAAAAAATTTGGATCAAAAAGACTTGGAAATTTCTCAGGCATCATGCTAAGGAAGTGGTAAGAGAACATAATCTCATTATCAAGCTTTGGTCCGTGCCCAAATGAGGTCAAATAACCTGCGTTAGCAGTGGGAACACAGCATAATTGTTTTTATTTTTCATCCATTTCTAAGCCAAGGATCAATAGCCTAAGGGAATAGATGAATTGGAATGAATTAAAGGTAATCTTTAAAAGAGAACCCTGCATCACTCCCTCAACACTGACCTACCAGATAAGTCATGGTCTAGCTCACAGAACATATTACATTTCTCAAAACAAAAGAAACAAAACAAAAAAACACTTCCTTTGTCACATTATCAGCTCTGTTATGCCCACATGGTTGCCCTGACCATGTCGGAAGTCACTCCACCTCTGTCATTAAGGGACTGCATTAAATCAGCAGTCTTCACCTTAGATGATCCACAAACAGACTCAGAGGACGCTTCCTCTCATAGACCGCCCACTTCAAAGTCCTCAGTGAGTCAAGAAACATTTTGGAAACTTCAAGTTTCCCGCTGACACACAGACTATTAATGAAAAGGTTGAAGCAGCAACCCAAGACTCTTGGCTGCTATTCTGTGACAGGGCTCATTATTTCTTAAAAAAACGAGCATAAGATGTTAACCTGTCTGTGCGATCTACAGGGCACTCTGTATAGCCTCTGCAGACACAGCTAAACCAGAGCTCGGGTGTGGTCCAGTCACTTCCCCGTGAGCACCTGCCGCTTCGCGCACATTCACCTGGAGAGCAGCTTCCGCTTCTTCTAGGGCTGGCTTTGCTGCCTCTAGTTTCTCTTCCGCGATGGCTTTGTCCTTAGAGATGCTGTCTACAATGGCCTGTGCTTTGTCTTTCACCTTCTGCACCTCGGCCTTGACCTTCTCGGCAGCCTGTGCTTTCATTGTGACTTCTTTTAAGACCTAATGAATAGGAAGGAAAATATCTCACCATGCTGTGGACGCAACACATATTTCCTGCCTTGGGACGTTGATTTTGTCTACTTTACTCAGTTTTCGTACAGAGCGGTAGGCAGTTTGCCACAACAGAGATAGAGATCTGCGAGTCAGAGGCCATCCACCTACCGCATCAGCTTTCTCATTGGCCACCTGGAGTTCCTTTTCTTTCACCGCGAGTTCTTTGCTCAGGGCTGCAACCGATTCTGATGCTTCTTTGAGTTTTTCCAATCCAGTATTCATTCTGGAGTTGAAAAAAAAAATTCCAGGCAAGAAATGTTAAAAGTTGTGGCAAATGTCCTTGTTTTCAAGTGTCGTTTCACTAGGAAGTGTAGCAAGGTCAGACTTAAAGAATGAGACTAAATAAAAAGCAAACCTAAGAGGGTCTCACCTAGGAGGTCCATCAAGGCTCAGTTCCAAATGACAGGTGCATGTCCCTCATCAACGATATACCGGAACAGAATACACATTAACGTGAGCACAGCGTGAGGAACTGGCACGATCTAGAGCGCACCACCCAGGGCTTGATAACAACCCTCTCAACATATCCAAAGCTCCATGTTGGTAGAAGGAAAATAACTTGTGTTTTTTTTCAAAATAGTCCAATGAAATTAAAAGAAGAAAACTCGAGACACAAAATAAAATTTGAGCTAGAACAGATGTGAACTAGTTACCTGTATAGATCTAAAATAATGTTCTTCAAAAGATGAGAGGCCTTGGGGCCATTGAATAACCAACCCATGAACCCCTTCCATATAATGTAGTCTCCTATCTAGAGACCCGTTACATGGCTCTCTTGGCTACTTCTGGCTACTTTACAGCATAAAATGTGACGTAATAGGAAAAGTATGGAGCAAAGTGATGATGATCAGGTCCAAAATTCAGTAACAGTATATTCGCTTTGCAGTGACCACAATCATCAGCTAGACTCTTCTAGCCTGGTCACACAGAGGATTGGGATTTAAGGCTAAGAGGATGTGGAATGGGGTATCTGTATTCTCACCTCACTTCCATGTCTGTTATATAATTATATCAGTTAATATCATAAAAAGTGCTAGTCCATATAAGACACCTGGAAATTTTCTCACATTAGACAGCAATCAAGCCCCACAGGAGCCCAGGGTAGTCCTCTATGTGACTCTCGAAGAGGAGTCCCAACCTCAGCATTGATGACATTTGATCTGGATGATTCTTTGTTCAGGGGGCTGCCCAGACCTCTGATCTATGGTGAAACAATATTATAAAAATATCTCTTACATTCTAAGAGACTGGAACTTTTGCTTAACTCCACAGCCAGAGTTAACAATGTACCTTTGGGTCACTTAAGACTGATCCTACTATGTAGTCTGTCTGCTTGTTTAACCCACAGTTAAGAGAAAAAAATCTCACAATGAACCCTACTTGCCTTGGATTTTGCACTTAATCAGTGTTTACGATCTAGGCTAGTGCACAACTTTAATCATTCTTTTTTATTTTATTTTATTTTTTTATTCGATATAATTTATTTACATTTCAAATGATTTCCCCTTTTCTAGCCCCCGACTCCCCGAAAGTCCCGTAAGTCCCCTTCTCTTCCCCTGTCCTCCCACCCACCCCTTCCCACTTCCCTGTTCTGGTTTTGCCGAATACTGTTTCACTGAGTCTACCCAGAACAAGGGGCCACTCCTCCTTTCTTCTTGTACCTCATTTGATGTGTGGATTATGTTTTGGGTATTCCAGTTTTCTAGGTTAATATCCACTTATTAGTGAGTGCATACCATGATTCCCCTTTTGAGTCTGGGTTACCTCACTTAGTATGATGTTCTCTAGCTCCATCCATTTGCCTAAGAATTTCATGAATTCATTGTTTCTAATGACTGAATAGTACTCCATTGTGTAGATATACCACATTAATCATTCTTTTATTAAGTTATTTATTTAATTTACATCCTGATCACAGCTTACCCTCCCTTCTCCCCTCCAAGTCCCTCCCTCTTTTCTCCATCCTCCTCTCCTCCCCTTCTCCTCAGAAAAGGGGAGATCTCCCACAGATATCAGGCAGCCTTGGCATAGCAAGCTTCAGCAAGATTAGGTGCATCTTCTATTGAGGCTAGAAGAGGCAGTCCAGCTAGGGGGAAGGGATGCATAGGCAGACAATGTAGTCAGAGACAGCCCCTGCTCCTTCTGTTAGGAAGCCCACATGAAGACCCAGCTGCACAACTGTTAGACAGGCAAAGGGCCTAGGTCTACCCAATGCATGCTCTCTGGTTGGCAGTTCAGTCTCTGTGAGCACCTACAGGCCCAGGTTAGTTGATTCTGTAGATTTTCTTCTAGTATCCTTGACCCCTCTGGCTTCTTCAATGAAATGTACTTTTCCATGACCCTGATCCAAAGAGAAATGCACCTGTATATCTATGTTATGGTAACAAGTGCTGAAAATAGATAATGTGTTGAAAGCAACACTAAATGATATCCACCATAAAAGTTGGAAACAGCATACAGATATTATTTGATAGTGTTTATTATGTTTGTTATCTGGGTCAATTGTAGTCACTTGTAGTGAGTGATTTAATACCTTGTAAAGTCCTGTTAAAGATTTCTATAAAGGATTTCTTGTTCTTTCCCCCATTAATTCTCTCTATGGTGTTCAATAAAGAATAAAAGCCCTTTGTTAGGGACAGATGTGGGCACAAGGAAAGACAAGACAGGAAAAGACAGCAACCAGGCAAATATAGATTCAGACTCATACAACAGAAAGATTATAGACAAGAGAGACAATGGAGACACAGAGAAGTTGAAAATAAAAATCTGGGTTCACTTTTGGCCCAACTACTCCAGTGGGGAGGTGCTTTGATTTCTTTGCTTTATGCAAGACTGAGGAACTCTTGGTATACTGATGTTATTAATGATGCATTTGAATTGATGTGGTTTTGGTGGCACATGTGGGGAATGTGTTTAAACGGATGCACACTGTCCTTTAGATACCAGGAGTGTTGACCCCACACTACCCTAACTTGAGAACCCCATTTGTGACAACTAGCCATGTTTCCAGTCACTTCAAAGCATATCCAACCAACAATTTGGCTCTGGGATGAGAGCCAGAGCCTCGTGGTGACTTTTCTTTGACCTTGACACTCACCTGTTGGCCAGACTCTGCACTTGCACATGTTTTTCTTCATATATGAATTTATACCCCTGAATGAAGGAGAGGTATGATTTGGGTGTCACATGGGTAGAGCGCCTGAACCTCTGGAAGTAATCGACACATTTCTCAGCTACCCCATCCTGAAAGGAGCCCATACACTGGACTAGTTCCTTCTTGATCTCTGCTGTGCAGTCGATGGTATAGGATGAGAGGAAATGTTCCGACACTAGGAAAAATAAAGAAAAACACTGTGTGAGACAGGCATACCAGTGCCATGTTCAAAGTTGCCTGACTGTTTCCTAGGCCAGCATGCAATCTTTGTCGCCCCAGGGAGGAAGATCTCTTGTTACCTTGGGCAGTTTTATTGTCCCTTTCATATGTAATGCCTTAAAAACTTTAGACTTGGCATTATACTTTGTTTTCTGTAACTTTGGTAGAGAAGTCTCTTCTGTGTGGTGGCAGAGTTCAATGGCAGGCAGGCAGCCAGGTGTACGGGTTACATAAGAGCAAAATGACTTGCAACTTGTTTATTTTGAGCTTTTGAACTAGCATCTGCTTATTAGTGACTGCATACCATGTGCGTTCTTTTGTGACTGGGTTACCTCGCTCAGGATGACACTTTCTAGTTCCATCCATTTGCCTAAGAATTTCATGAATTCATTGTTTTTAATAGCTGAGTACTACTCCATTGTGCATATATACCACAGTTTCTGTATCCATTCCTCTGTTTAGGGACATCTGGGTTCTTTCCAGCTTCTGGCTATTATAAATAAGGCTGCTATGAACATAGTGGAGCATGTGTCCTTATTACATGTAGGAGCACGTTCTGGGTATATGCCCAGGAGTGGTATAGCTGGGTCCACAGGTAGTACTATGTCTAATTTTCTGAGGAATTGCCAAACTGATTTCCAGAGTGGTTTTACCAGCTTGCAATCCAACCAACAATGGAGAAGGACTTAAGTGAGGGTGCTATGGTTCCTCTGAGAAAGGGAACAAAATGCTCACAGAAGCAACAAGGGAGGCAATGTGTGAAGCAGAGTTGGAAGTAAAGGCTACCCAGTGAGTGTCCTACCTGGGGATTCATCCTATAAATAGTCAGCAAACCCTGACACTACGACACTACGACAAGAAGCGTGTACCAAAAGGAGCATGCCATGGCTGTCCCCAGAGGGGCCCTGCCAGAGCCTTACAAATTCAGAGTCTGAAAGTAGCAACCAACTTTTGGACTGAGCTTGGAGTCCCCAATGGAGGATCTGGAGGGTGGTCCAGAGGGGCTGAAGGGGTTTACAGCCCCATGGGAAGAACAATGACTTTGGACACCCAGACACCCCAAGACTCCCAGGGACTGAACCATCAACCAAGGGATATACATGGTTCCAGCCAAAAATGTGACAGAGGAAGGCTTTTTTGGGCATCAGTGAGAGGAGTGGTCTTTGATCAAGTACAGGCTCAATAGAGGCCACAACAAAGGGAAACAGATGTGGGGGGAAGATGGGGGGAGGTGGGGCTGTGTGGGTTAGAGGGGGATATACATGGAGGCAGGGGCATTGCTCTCAATGACAACTGTGTAAAGCTTATTTCCTGGTAAAACAATAAATATGGCTACAGCAACAAGACAGTGGACCTCATGGCCTTCAAGGAGTAAGAAAACCAGGACCACCCATCCCAGCAAGGACACTGAGAGCAAGAGAGAGACCCTCGGTTACTGAGGAGTCCCTGTCCCAAATGGCCCCAACACTGAGCATCTCCCTTACAATTTCCATCCCAGGTCCCCATAATAACAGGGCCTAGGGAGCCCTACTCCCTTGAATACCATCAATAAAGTTCACTGCATCCCCACCACCACCAAAAAAAAAAAGAACAAAATATACAAATAACTGAGCCGTCAGTGCCCACTTGCCACTCAGATTCACTTATTCTTTTGTTAACACAGAACTGGTCAGTCCTTTCAACTGAGTCCTTTCTCATTGCTACATCACTACATTTCAGTTGTTGTTAATGATGAATTTTTTTTTTATAAACACTAGTCATCATACTCTTAAAAGCAGTAACTGGCTTTATGCGATCAGGCCTAATTTACAGCATCCTTTAGAGACGTTAGGTAAAAATCTCCTAGTAGAGACTTTTACCTCCTCCTTAAGGTCTAACAGTGAATCAACCATAAGACACATTTTCCATTATACAAACAATCCAGTTCTGGGCATGATGGCATATATCCATCATCCCAGTGCTGAGGAGACAAAGAAAGGCAGATCTCTTGAGTTCAGGATCAGTTAGGTCTACATATGAGCTATTCTATACTATAGTGAGCCCATGCCTCAAACAAACAAAAAGAATGGGCCATAAAGTAAGATCAAATCTATTGCCACGTATACACTGTGTTAACACTGTCTATCCATCACGGAAATGGGTGAGGGAGAAATATAAAAACACAGTCTTAACTCCATACATGTTTTAAGGATTATATATAATGTATATTTTAAATTATTATAAGCATTTTGAGTATCTTATAAGAAATACCATATTGCATAAGAGTTGAAAATAGAAATAGGACTAGCAGAAATAAGAGAGAAAGAAGAATCTAGTGGGATAGGGTCTGACACGAGGAATAGTGGCAATTTACCACTAGAATCTGATCGTGAATTAAGTTCTCAGTGGAAGACAACAGAGACCATTCACCAAATTGCTTCAAAATAAAACTTACTAAACAGTAAAAGGTAATAAATGGTAATAAATTAAAATATCTGTGACTTGTGTTTCCCAAATATATTAATCAGGGACTGTAGGGAACAGCTCAGAGTTCAATTCTCAATAAGTTTAAATCTGGACATTGGAAACATGAATTCATACCTATGAAAGAATTTTTACTTATTTATTTTTGCAATGTTAAACAGGAAGGTACGGCCTCACCTATATTAGGCAATTGTCCTACCACTGATATACATCTTCAGACCCTCTTGGAAATTTTTACAGGTATTAGTCAGAATAGTTGACACATTTATAGTGTGGCAGTATAATTCACACTGCCCTAGTTGGCATTATTGGATGGTTTCCATAATTTGCCATTATCTTTAAGGTTCTTTATATTTACTCTGTAATGAATGCATTTGAATGAACCAAATCTCTTGGTGAAAACATATACTGAAATATGCTTTATATCATAAAACAATTGAAACCTTTAAATGTTCCCCAAAGCTGCCTGGTAGCTGGCACTAAAGACTGCATTTCAGTGAGTTATCCTGAGGGGGTGTATACTGGTCTGTTACTTAATTTTCCTTGTTCCAGATGTGTCAGTAAAACAAAAATGTAAATCCTTAGAATTCATCTCATTTTATTTATTTTGATTTTAGAAGGGACTAAAAGACAAGGAGCTATAAAAATTAAAGGTAAGCCTTAGATGCTTTCTGTTCCCATAACATTAAATAATAATAATAAATCCTTGGTATTGGCCAGGGTGTAGATAAGTGGTGGGACGTTTGGTAGCAGGGAGCTAGCCCAGGTTTAATCACAAGCATCATACTCACACTCACACACACACACACACACACACACACACACACACTCACACACTCACACACACACACACACACACACAAATCTAGTATCTGATTTCTGGGATTTTTAAGTTAAAAAAAAAGAAGCACAATCGCTTACTGCTCTTTTTCTTTCTTTGGAAATAATATTACATAGAATCTAAATAAAATACTAACAGAATCAAAAAGTGAAAAACAGGGTAAGTATCCCTCATTTAAATGGTTATTGTAAAACTAATTTTTTTTTTTTAGTATTAAGGAGTTAACCAAATGACATTTCAAGTCATTGAAGCTTTTTTTTTCAAATTAAGGATATTCAAACTTTATTCTTAAATTCTGTGGCTAGAGATAGTACTAAATTCAAAATTAGCATCCTTAAGACAACTGAAGCAATAGGTTTTCTAGAAAACTTATCATTCATTTTCTTTGCGTATGTGTGTTATCAGTGTGTGTGGTGTGTGTAGTGAATGTATGTGTGGTATACATGTGTGTGACCTATGTGCAGGTACATACATACATTCCCATACAAGTACAGAAGCCCGAGGAGAATGTTGGGGTCTGAACTATTACTCTCTGCCTCTCACTGACCCTGGAGCCACACTAACAGCTAGCAAGCCCTACTGGGTCCTCCACTCTCCCAACACAGACATACACACACACACACACACACACACACACACACACGATGATAGGATTACAGAGTATGTATAGGCACATCCAGGTTTTCCATATATTCTAGGATTACAGAGTATGTATAGCCACATCCAGGTTTTCCATATATTCTAAGGGCTCTCACAGGTCCTTATGTCAGAGCAGCAGCAAAGCCCAAAGAGAGAAGAATTCTTCTCAAGGGGATGAAAACTATGCTTTTGTGGAAACCTGACATTTCATGTGGACCTGGTCAACCACCTGGCCAAAGTAGGATAAGAAGGTGTGTTCACCTTAAGCCACGGTAAGGGAGGAATAATAGCCCTTCGATGAGATGATGTAATTCCCCTTCCCAGAATTCCAAGCCCTAGCACACACAGTAGCTCACTGGGCCATAACCAAGCATTTCCATAAGTCTGCCTGCTTTATTTTCTTCTTTCTCTCTCTTTTCTTTACTTTTTTAGCCTATTTTTATTAATTATTATATTAATTTACACACTGGAATGAAAATACTGTTTCCCCCTAGTCCTTTCTCCAGTCTCTTTTCTTTTTTCCCACATTTTTATTAATTAATTATTTTTATACACTCCATATTTTATTCCCCACCACACCAACCCCTGTCCACCCTCCGACTGCTCCACATCCCATACCTCCTCCCCTCCCCCTTCTTCACTTGGCTATCCCCAGCCCCCCACCCCACCTGATCTCTAAACTCCCTGGAGCCTCCAGTCTCTTGAGGGTTAGGTGCATCCTCTCTGAATGAACACAAACCAGGCAGTCCTCTACTGTATGTGTGTTGGGAGCCTCATATCAGCTGATGTATGCTGCCTGTTTGGTGGTCCAGTGTCTGAGAGATCTGGTGGGGGGGGGGGGGGGCGCGGGTCTAAATTAATTGAAACTGCTGGTCTCCCGTCTCTTTTCTAAGCACACTTTCCCTAATACTCTGGGCTTGCCCAACATCTTCAGCTTTGACCTCCATGACAGCTCAACCAGCTTGGGTTTTTACCTTTTGTCCTGTGCTCTCTTCTTCTGAACAGCTGCTGAGATATAGAGCTTGCCTGTCCTGGGTTTGTGTGTTCATTAAATATCTAATAGAAACTGTCTTTAAGCTTCTCTTTGAGTCTACTCTTAGGTTTTTTTTTTTCAATATGAGATTAAGATCCTTAGGAAAAGATGTAGATTTTATTTTTCCCCTGTATCACTTATGCTTATAAAGCATGTCCACTGAGTCAACTCCCAAGCCCAAACTTTTCAACTTCAATAAATATCAACCTATTCTCTGTGTATTAAGATATCTATTCTGAATGTATATATCATCCTTGCCATTGTGGAGGCTCTCACATAGTAGGACCAATAAGCAAAGCACAACAAACACCCTAGTGAGTGTAAATCACAGGCCATGATCAAGGCAAAGGCGTTGAGTGTCATTGAAAAACTAAGGTCACCAAACCTAAGGATTATAGGCATAGATGAGAGTGAAGATTTACAACTTAAAGGGCCAGCAAATATCTTCAATAAAATTATGGAAGAAAACTTCCCTAACCTAAAGAGAGAGATGCCCATGAATATACAAGAAGCCTACAGAACTCCAAACAGACTGGACCAGAACAGAAATACTTCCCGTCACATAATAATCAAAACACCAAATGTTCTAAACAAAGAAAGAATATTAAAGGCAGTAAGAGAAAAAGGCCAAGTAACATATAAAGGAAGACCTATCAGAATCACAGCAGACTTTTCACCTGAGACTATGAAGGCTAGAAGGTCCTGGGCAGATCTCATGCAGACTCTAAGAGAACACAAATGCCAACCAAAACTACTATATCCAGCAAAACTCTCAATCACCATAGATGGAGAAACTAAGATATTTCACGACAAAACCAAGTTCACCCAATATCTATCCACAAACCCAGCCCTAAAAAGGATAATAGGAGGACAACACCAATACAAGGAGGGAAACTTCACCCTGAAAAAAGCAAGATAGTAACCTTTCATCAAACCCAAAAGAAGTTAAGCAATCAAATTTAAAAAATAACGTCAAAAATGATAGGAAGTAACAATCACTATTCCTTAATATCTCTTAACATCAATGGACTCAATGTCCCAATAAAAAGACACAGACTAACTGACTGGATACGTAAACAGGACCCTACATTTTGCTGCTTACAGGAAACACACCTCAGGGTCAAAGACAAACACTACCTTAGAGTAAAAGGCTGGAAGACAATTTTACAAGCAAATGGTCTCAGGAAACAAGCTGGAGTAGCCATTTTAATATCAGATAAAATTGACTTTCAACCCAAAGTCATCAAAAGAGACTCTGAGGGACACTTCTTGCTGGTCAAAGGAAAAATAAAACAAGAAGAACTCTCAATCTTGAACATCTATGCTCCAAATGCAAGGGCACCCTCTTTCATAAAAGAAACTTTATTAAAACTCAAAGCACACATTGCACCTAACACAATAATTGTGGGTGACTTCAACACTGCACTTTCCTCAATGGACCGATCAGGAAAACAGAAACTAAACAAGGACACAATGAAACTAATTGAAGCTTTGGACCAATTAGATTTAACTGATATATATAGAACATTCTATCCTAAAACAAAAGAATATACCTTTTTTTCAGCACCTCATGGTACCTTCTCCAAAATCGACCATATAATTGGTCACAAGACAGACCTCAACAAATATAAGAAGATAGAACTAATCCCATGCCTCCTATCTGATCACTATGGAGTAAAAGTGGTCTTCAATAGCAACAGAAACAACAGAAAGCCCACATACACGTGGAAACTGAACAATACTCTACTCAATGATACCTTGGTCAAGGAAGAAATAAAGAAAGAAATTAAAGACTTTTTAGAACACAATGAAAATGAAAACACAACATACCCAAATCTATGGGACACAATGAAAGCAGTGCTAAGAGGAAAACTCATAGCCCTGAGTGCCTCCAAAAAGAAAATGGAGAGAGCATACATTACCAACTTAATGACACACCTGAAAGCCCTAGAACAAAAAGAAGCTATTTCACCCAGGAGGAGTAGAAGGCAGGAAATCATCAAACTCAGGGCCGAAATCAATCAAGTAGAAACAAAGAGAACCATACAAAAAATCAACAAAACCAGGAGCTGGTTCTTTGAGAAAATCAACAAGATAGATAAACCCTTAGCCAGACTGACCAAAGGGCACAGAGAAAGTATCCAAATTAACAAACTTAGAAATGAAAAGGGAGACATAACAACGGAAACTGAGGAAATCCAAAAAATCATCAGATCCTACTACAAGAGCCTGTACTCAACACAACTGGAGAATCTGGAGGAAATGGACAATTTCCTTGACAGATACCAAATACCAAAATTAAATCAGGACCAACTAGACCATCTGAACAGTCCCATAAAGCCTAAAGAAATAGAAGGAGTCATAGAAAGTCTTCCAACCAAAAAAAGCACAGGACCAGACGGTTTCAGTGCAGAATTCTACCAGACCTTCAAAGAAGAGTTAACACCAATACTCTTCAAACTATTCCACAAAATAGAAACAGAAGGAACACTACCCAATTCCTTCTACGAAGCCACAATTACGCTGATACCAAAGCCACACAAAGATCCAACAAAGAAAGAGAACTTCAGACCAATTTCCCTTATGAACATCGATGCAAAAATACTCAATAAAATTCTTGCCAACCGAATCCAAGAACACATCAAAACGATCATCCACCATGATCAAGTAGGCTTTATCCCGGGACTGCAGGGTTGGTTCAATATACGGAAATCCATCAATACAATCCACTACATAAACAAACTCAAAGAACAAAACCACATGGTCATTTCATTGGATGCTGAAAAAGCATTTGACAAAATTCAGCATCCTTTCATGCTTAAAGTCTTGGAGAGAACAGGAATTCAAGGCCCATACCTAAACATAGTAAAAGCAATATACAGCAAACCGGTAGCCAGCATCAAACTAAACGGAGAGAAACTTGAAGCAATCCCACTGAAATCAGGGACCAGACAAGGCTGCCCCCTTTCTCCTTATCTTTTCAATATTGTACTTGAGGTACTAGCTCAGGCAATTCGACAACATAAGGAGGTCAAAGGGATACAAATTGGAAAGGAGGAAATCAAACTATCATTATTTGCAGACGACATGATCGTCTACCTAAGTGACCCAAAGAACTCCACTAGAGAGCTCCTACAGCTGATAAACAACTTCAGCAAAGTGGCAGGTTATAAAATCAACTCAAGCAAATCAGTGACCTTCCTATACTCAAAGGATAAGCAGGCTGAGAAAGAAATTAGGGAAATGACCCCCTTCACAATAGCCACAAACAGTATAAAGTATCTTGGGGTGACTCTTACGAAACATGCGAAAGATCTGTATGACAAGAACTTCAAGACTCTGAAGAAGGAAATGGAAGAAGACCTCAAAAAATGGGAAAACCTCCCATGCTCATGGATCGGTAGAATCAATATAGTTAAAATGGCCATTTTGCCTAAAGCACTATACAGATTCAATGCAATGCCCATCAAAATCCCAACTCAATTCTTCACAGAGTTAGAAAGAGCAATTATCAAATTCATCTGGAACAACAAAAAACCCAGGATAGCTAAAACTATTCTCAGCAACAAAAGAAAATCAGGGGGAATCAGTATCCCTGACCTCAAGCAATACTACAGAGCAATAGTGTTAAAAACTGCATGGTATTGGTACAGTGACAGGCAGGAGGATCAATGGAACAGGATTGAAGATCCAGAAATGAACCCACACACCTATGGCCACTTGATCCTCGACAAAGAGGCTGAAAACATCCAATGGAAAAAAGATAGCCTTTTCAACAAATGGTGCTGGTTCAACTGGAGGTCAGCATGCAGAAGAATGCGAATTGATCCATCCTTGTCTCCTTGTACTAAGCTCAAATCCAAATGGATCAAGGACCTCCACATAAAGCCAGACACTCTGAAGCTAATAGAAAAGAAACTGGGGAAGACCCTTGAGGACATCGGTACAGGGAGAAAGTTTCTGAACAGAACACCAATAGCGTATGCTCTAAGAGCAAGAATTGACAAATGGGACCTCATAAGGTTACAGAGTTTCTGTAAGGCAAAGGACACCATCAAGAGGACAGATCGGCAACCAACAAATTGGGAAAAGATCTTCACCAATCCTACATCAGATAGAGGGCTAATATCCAATATATATAAAGAACTCAAGAAGTTAGACTCCAGAAAACCGAACAACCCTATTAAAAAAATGGGGTACAGAGTTAAACAAAGAATTCTCACCTGAAGAACTTCGGATGGCGGAGAAGCATCTTAAAAAATGCTCAACTTCATTAGTCATTAGGGAAATGCAAATCAAAACAACCCTAAGATTTCATCTTACACCAGTCAGAATGGCTAAGATTAAAAATTCAGGAGACAGCAGGTGTTGGAGAGGGTGCGGAGAAAGAGGAACACTCCTCCACTGCTGGTGGGGTTGCAAATTGGTACAACCACTCTGGAAAGCAGTCTGGCGGTTCCTCCAAAAACTGGGCACCTCACTTCCAGAAGATCCTGCTATACCACTCCTGGGCATATACCCAGAGGATTCCCCACCATGTAATAAGGATACATGCTCTACTATGTTCATAGCAGCCCTATTTATAATTGCCAGATGCTGGAAAGAACCCAGGTATCCCTCAACAGAAGAGTGGATACAAAAAATGTGGTATATCTACACAATGGAGTACTATTCAGCCATTAGAAACAATGAATTCATGAAATTCTTAGGCAAATGGATGGAGCTAGAGAACATCATACTAAGTGAGGTAACCCAGACTCAAAAGGTGAATCATGGTATGCACTCACTAATAAGTGGTTATTAACCTAGAAAACTGGAATACCCAAAACATAATCCACACATCAAATGAGATACAAGAAGAAAGCAGGAGTGGTCCCTGGTTCTGGAAAGACTCAGTGAAACAGTATTTGACAAAACCAGAACGGGGAACTGGGAAGGGGTGGGAGGGAGGACAGGGGAAGAGAAGGGGGCTTATGGGACTTTCGGGGAGTGGGGGGGGGCTAGAAAAGGGGAAATCATTTGAAATGTAAATAAATTATATCGAAAAACTAAGGTCACTGCATATTTAATCCAAGAAGCATACATGGAAGACTTCACTCTCTATCAACCATACTTTAGTTTAAAAAAAAAAAAAAAAAAAAAAACAACTACCAAGTCTTAAAATTTGAAGGAGCAGAAGCTTGTAGCAAGTCAAAAGTCCTACAACACTAGGCAGAGAGAGAGTTGTTCAGCCCAGTGCAGAGACATTGGTAGAGGAGAAAGTAAATGATAAGAAATAAACAATACAATACGGCCAATGAAGCCCCTGTGAGGAAGGACGCGTGACGGCGTTATTTCCATCACACTGACCAGCAACTAAAGCATCCTTGGGCCACCTGCTGAACCAGTCAATGGTGCATCCTGAAATAAGGGCGGGGAACTTCAAAGCTCGGTTTCGGAATTTCTCTCCCACGGGTGAAAAGCAGAGCACGATGTGCAGGTTTCCTCTGACCCTGCTCATGAAATACTCGTACAGGTTGTCATTGGTGGGCGGGCGCCTGGGGTGCTCCTTCTTCATGACAGACATCAGGTCACTAGTGATCTCGTCAATCTCATCCCGAGCAAAAAGGTTGGAGACCTCAGGAAGAAATACAGGTATCCAAAGTCAGCATTGCATATATGAGACATATGAAAATGAATACTCTATAGGTCTAGGACTTCTCCATTTTTTTTAGAGAGAGATCTTAGTATTGGGCTATTTATTGACACTAACTCATGTAAAAACAATTTTCATTTTCAAACAAGTATATATCCAGATGCCTTTGTTTTCCCTTCATCTCTCTTGTCTACAGCACACATATTTGAATGTGTGTAGAGTTGAAGCAAGATTTTCAGTATAAAGTGCTCATATCAAGAGACCAGATCTTGGGTTCAGAATCCATCTTAGAGAATCTGACTGAAGGTTGAACTTTGCTCCCAAGTTCAGCTTTTAAAGTGAACTTAAATCTTTCAAGATGAAATGCATCACATCTCGATGCACAGAGATGGTTCTACGACTGACTCCAAGCCACAGCCCTCTGTGAGAGGGTAGCTGGACACACCCAAGCCTAGCCTTCCAGGCCCCCCTCCAGCTTCTGCATTCTGACATCACTGTTGTAAATTCTTAGCTTCGCATCCTAATTAGGAGTTCTATTCTCTAAAAACCCAATAGAAAAAAAAAAAGGCATTCTTTGTGCTGATTGCCAAATTACAAAGAACACTAATTTAAATTCTAAAGGCCAAAGAACACCAGGGAGTTCTACATTGGAAGGATATGAGAGAGGCAAAGTTATGAAAGCAAGTGAGCTTGCACCTCGCCAGAGGACAGAACATTGTTCATGTATTCCAGAAACGACTCCTCTTTAATCTCATTGTCTGTGAAAATGAAAGTGATTCCTTTGCCTTGCTGGCCAGCAGTCCTGTACAAAATCTTCAGGTCTTCCATCAGATTTGAGGTGTTGTAGGATCTGAAAAAATGTAGCCATTGGATCAGCCACTAAAATATTTCCATATGAAGGCCACAGCCTTATGCTACCTAGCCATCAAACAATGCTAGTTTTATTTTCCTTTGGATACACACTGTCTATGAATATTAGCTAGGTAACTAATTTTTTAACTTCACAGATACTATAATCATTGCTTTGGTACACAAAAACACCCCTAAGGAACAGTCAAACCTGAAACAAACATAACTTAACACAAGCAAATATTGTTTGCTTTCATATATGTCATGTGACTGTGTGCAGGTACCATTTTAAAAATACACATTGACAAAGGTAATATTCTAATAATAATGAGAAAATTTATTAAGCACCCATCATCAGTGGGAATGTTATACGATACCTCATAGACTGAACTAAACTAAATCCATTCAAGCTTTTGTGATGTAAGAGTAAGAAGACGAATCATGACCCACAGAGATCTTCTCCTCTTCCGAAATCACTACTATCTTCCTATCCCTGAATGCCACATAACAGATAGTTTCAGAACATCCAGTATACTCTATCAGACTAGCTGGAAACATTTGAAATTCACCCTACCATTAATCTCCTTTCAATCCCCAAAGCAATCTACAGGTAAAAGCCATCCTATAATAAAGGAAGGTTAAAGTAATAGCCACACAGAGTAGTCCATTACCACCAAAATCACAGACGAAAAAGGATCTCTCTCTCTCTCTCTCTCTCTCTCTCTCTCTCTCTCTCTCTCTCTCTCTGTGTGGGGGGGAGGGGGCAGTCATTAAAACAAATCAGAACTCAAAGTAAACAATAAAGTAAGTCACTTGATTTGGTTGGTTGGATTTGGGGGAGTTGTTTTATTGTGTTTTTGTTTTAGATGATAGTGATGGTGTTGTTTTGCTTTTGTTTTTTGTTTTTTGTTTGTTTGGGGTTTGTTTTGCTTTGTTTTTGAGACAGGGTTTTTCCGAGTAGTTCTGGCTGTCCTGGAACTCACGTTACAGACCAGGCTGGTCTCAAACTCAGAGATCTGCCTGGCCCAGCCTCCTGAGTGCTAGGATTAAAAATGTGTACCACTATGACTTGGGTTCAATTGAGTTTTTTAAAAGATACTAAATATTTGACATCTAAACTCTGTTTTTTTATATCCATAAACTAAATCTGCAGTCATTGTCTGAGTTACGTTTTCTATCGCTGTGATTAGAACCATCACCAAAGCAGAACAGGAAGCTGGAGTCAGGAACTGAAGGAGTAGGGTTTACTGGCTCCTTCCACACGGCTCCTTCAGCTTGGTTTCTTACACCCTCCGGGAAACCTGCCAAGGTCAAGTTGACAAAAGGCTAACCAGGACAATCATGTGTCTATATTTTTAGGAGACTATAAGAAACAAGGCCTAAGTGGTTGTAAAAGTTTGTTAAAGATAGTTCTCCCTTTAAAAGAGACCAAAGAGGGACTTTTGTTTCTAATAGGGAAGTCCATGAGAATACATCAGAAGAGGCTTTCTGGAAAAAATGATGTTCAAATAAAACTTGCATCTGAGTAAAATTCTAGAACCTCTGAGCTTCCAGACAAAAAAATCTAGCATCCTGAAGTGAACATTATGGGAAGAGCTTGCTTCACAAACCAAATGAGCTCCATCACTCAGAGCCCATGTTTAACAACAAAAAATGACTAAAGACACCATTGATAGGACAAAACAGATGCCTACAGCATGGGAACAGATTATCAATAACCCTATGTCTGATAGAGAACTAATATCCAAAATATATACACAAATTTAGGCATCAACAAGCCAAGTAACCCAGTTGAAAAATGACATACAGCTAAACAGAGAATTCTTGGCAGAGGACTCTCAAATGGCCAGCGAGCTAGTCTAGATGAAATGACAAGCTCTGGATTCATTGAGACCATCTGTATCAAAAAATTAAAATAGAGGAAGATGCCTGAGATTGACCTCTGACCTCCAATGTTCATGCAAGCGCATGCACGCACGCACACATGTACACACACAAACACAGAAGAGGTAGAGAAGAGCAAATGAGACAGAATACAAGTCTCATCTCATCCAGCTTCTTAAATGGACAGGCAAAATTATTGCTCTCAATATGGCTAATAGTAGTGTTTCCCAGCTGAGAAGCTCCTCAGTCCAGCTCTGACCAAGCATCTATGGCTTACAGAATTGGATGGTCTCTAAGGTAAGGAAAAACCTTGCCTTTCCTCCCATTGGTAATGGATCATTTTTACTGTGACATGCAGAGGAACACATTTGTCACTGTGAAAGTTGTGGGTGTTTACTGAGCCATAGGGTTGTAGCAGGAGTCACACTTGACTAGACATCTGGATTGATTACAAATCCTGCAGTGCAATCAATTCCCCTATGCTGTCTGATGTCACGTAATTTACAGGCTCTATGAACTCCGGTTGCAAGATGGACTATCGCTACTTGACCACCTAACCAACTTCATTAGAAAATCCAATTAGCTCACATATGTAAAGGTGACTTGGAAACAAGAAGGCTTTAGGCAAATGTCAGAAAAAGAAATAAGAATGGAATCTCCTTCCAGTGCAGGTTATGTTCCCCAGCTTGCCTTCCACACATGGACTAGAATTATAAACATGGTAACAAGGGCTATCTCTGCCATCCTACTACATGTATTAGACAGAAATCTTTGAATTTATTCTCGAAGGAGAGTCATTTAATTCAGAGCAGCTATGACAGCCTCAGCTTGAATAACAGGCTCTCCAACTCCAGTATTCAATAGCTTTCATCCTCTAAGCCAGCAGCAGCATATAGGTCTCTCTCAATGAGACAGGTCAGTGGCTTGCTTCCCATGGATGCCAAATAATCAGGACTTCCTACGCCCATTTCACTGGATTAACTGCTAATGAATTCTTCTCAACTAAACTTCCCAAACTGGCTTTCTGAAGTTCTGTTTGACTTCTCTGAATCACCTCTACATATCTCTCCATGTTTACTGTTCATGTGCTAATTCAGCTTTCTACTGCTCTCTTTTTCTCTCTGTCTTTCCCTCTCTCTCTCTTTCCCCCCTCTCTCTCACACACACACAGAGAGAGAGACAGACAGACAGACAGACATACAGACAGAGAAAGAGAGTGAGAGAGAGAGAGAGAGAGTTCATCTGGTATTCCCTCACTTCATTAACAGTGACTGTCTATATGTACTGACTGTTTTTGTGTGTCAGCTTGACACCAGCTGGAGTTATCACAGAGAAAGGAGCTTCAGTTAGGGAAGTACCTCCATGAGATCCAGCTGTGGGGCATTTTCTCAATTATGGATCAAAGGGGGAGGGCTCATTGTGGGTGGTTCCATCCCTAGGCTGGTGGTTTTGGGTTCTATAAGAGAGCACGCTGAGCAAGCCAGGGGAAGCAAGCCAGTAAGAAACATCCCTCCATGGCCTCTGCATCAGCTCCTGCTTCCTGACCTGCTTGAGTTCCAGTCCTCACTTCCTCTGATGATGAATAGCTGTGTGGAAGTGTAAGCTGAATAAACCCTTTCCTCCCCAACTTGCTTCTTGGTCATGATGCTTGTGCAGGAATAGAAACACTGACTAAGACACTATATAATTCCATATCACCAAACCAGAATTACCAAGAAAGCTCCAGTTTGCTAAAAATCTCGTGGATTTCCACCGAACACCTTTCCCTTCTCTCTGCCACACCTCTCTCTGCACCATCATGTCTTGCCTAGACTCCTCAGATATTTTTATGACAGTTTTGGTTTCTCCATCCATTTACTAGACATGCAAAAATTCACACACACACACACTCATGCACACACTCACACTCGCCTACACATGTACACACTCACACACACTCATACACTCACACACACTCACACACACACACACACACACACATATATATTCATACACACTTGCACACACCCACTCACCCACACATGTATACACACACATACTTTCACATACACACACTCACAGACTCAAGCACACACATACACACACACACACACACACACACACCTTACTGGTAACCCATCAGTGGTTACCTATTACTCCCTGGCGACCTAACAATTCCTCACTATACCTTCAAATCCCTCCATGATTAATACATTCCCAATTGCCATCTCACATTCAACACTCAGCCATATTGGATTCCTCCAGGAATCAGTAGAAACTTGCCTTGATGTTCACGTCACAATGCCAATGTTTTTTGTTTTCTGTTTTTTGTTTGTTTGTTTGTTTGTTTGTTTTGGGCCTGGAAATTCACAGGTTCTTCTAGAATGCCTACTCAGACACGGGTTTCATTTTGACATCATTTCTTCCATAAAGCCTCTGCTGATGCATCTGCATTTATTTCCCTAGATGACACAGCACTGCCTACAAGCCATATTTTATTGAGTGAAATGCTTGCCACCTGTCTCCTTTGAGTTGCTATAGCGCCATGACAACACTGGCCAGAGTTATCTATGCATTCATTGGTTCAGGACTGTCTCCCAAAGACTTATGTGCTATGTTAGTTACTCGGACCCAGCCTGTGGGTCATTGAGAGGTGATAAAACCTTAGAAAGTGGCAGCTCTCAGAAGGACGTTTGATCACTGGGCCTTAGGGGACTGTTCTTGAAGGGAATATTAAATGTTCTTTCTTCCACGCACATGTGCCCCAGTTTCTACCCCTCAATGTCTCCATATCTCTCTGTCTCTGTGTGTATCTCTGTTTGTCTCTCTGTCTCTCTCCCCCACTTCCCTCCCTCTTTCTCTCTGTAATGTGTCTGTGTATCTGTGTGTCTCTCTCTCTGTATCTATGTGTATCTCTGTGTCTCTGTATCTCTTTCTCTGACTCTGTATCTCTTTCTCTGACTCTGTTTCTGTATATGTGTATTTGTATGTGTGTGCGCGCTCACATGGGTGTGCAAGCATGTGTGCGTGTGCTCTTTACCTTATTTTTCTCCTCTGTTACCATCATGTGGGCAGTCTAATCACACACCCATAGACTGCCTGTCATGATTTTAACTTCACTGTAAATCCATAGAAAACAGATAACCAGACATTATTTAAAACCATAGACCAAATAAATCTTTCCTCCTTAAATTGATTAGCAGTTATTTTCCCCTAGTAACAGAAAGCTAACAAAATACTGCTCCCCTAGACAGTGTTTAGTATCTACTCAATATTCAACAAATATTTAAAGTGTTTGCATGTATAAATTTTTCATCTATTTTTCATTATATTAACACTGCTGAAATCTACACTAGCACTTTTGATATAGAAATGTCTTCTAAAATGTACAAAGTAAACAGTTAATGCTTATTCTCTATAAAATATAAAAAACAAAGAAGCAGCAATGCTCTGTAGAGAAAGGCTGAATTGTTTAAAAAAAAAAAGTAGGTTACTAATAGAAAATGTTCTGGTCCATGACAAGGGTTAAAAGGGGAAGACATGTCAGTATTCAAGGAGAAAAACTATTGTGATTCTTAACATAAATAAGAAAATGCATTCTTAACTGCTGGTGACCTCTGAGACCCTTTCTTCAAAATCCATTTTATGGTAACATAAAGGCTCTTACCTTGTCAGAGTGATCTGGAAAGAGGTATAGCCAGCAATGAACGAAGCCAACCTGGTCAGACTCTGCTTTCCTGATCCGCCCACGCCAACCAGGAGGGCATTTCCTCGAGGAGTCCGGATGACTCGGGAGATCTATAATAGAAAGCAGAAAAGATTCGCATCTTTCAACATGCAAGTTCACCGTTATATTATGCACTTGATGTAAGAATAAGGCCACCTATAACTGATAACTGCTGGGAGAGGGGAAATCAGCCTCTGCCTGGTTAACTGGTATAAAATGATCAGCCCTGAAGACACATACACAATGAACTCAACTGACTGTACCCATATACTTAATATACATACATACATCTATATGTGTGTAGTAATAATAATCACAAAGAGGCTATAATGTGAAAATGGAGAGACACTGAAGAGAGTAGAGGAAGAGTACCTAGAAGGATGGACAGGGGGGGAAATTATGCAATTTTATTTTAATTTAAATGTATTTTAAAATAATAAATAACTTTTTAATGCCAAATAATCACTTGGAAAACAAGGGTATCTCCGGGTCAGACTAGAAAGCCATACTTAAGAAGCTTAAGGGAATGGAGCACTTCTGAATGACAACACTTGGGTTGCACTACCAGGTGTCAGCTGTGGGGTGTGCTCTCATGATAGGGTACTGACATTCCAGATTGTGCCTAGCTCAGCTTACAAGAAAAAAAAAAGGAGACTTCAAGGTGCCCTTTTAGTGTGTGAAACCTAAAACAGCATGCCAGGAAGGACACCAGACATACTAGATCACTGCCTGTGCTCAGAACTCAGAGCAGGCTACCGACTACAATACCTTCCATGTGTCAAAAGGAAGAAAACTACCCAAGAATAACAGAGATGGTGCAAGGAAAATGTGCATAAACACCCTCATACTCCTTGGTAAGATGATTAATACCCAAGATCTCTACCAAGAAGCGATGAAAGATGGGTCAGGAGACTACTCTGCCCTGCTCAGTAAACACAGACTGTGTGTCAACTTGACACAACTGAAGTTATCGCAAAGAAAGGAGTTTCAGTTGGGGAAGTGCCTCCATGAGATCCAGCTGTGGCGCATTTTCTCAATTAGTGATGGGGGGGGGGCGGCCATTGTGGGTGGTGCCCACCCTGGGCTGGTAGTCCTGGGCTCCATAAGAAAGCAAGCTGAGCAAGTCAGTAAGTAACATCCCTCCATGGCCTCTGCATCAGCTTCTGCCTCCAAGTTCCTGCCCTGCTTGAGTTCTAGTCCTGATGTCCGTCGGTGATGAACAGCTGTGTGAAAGTGTAAGCTGAATAAACACTTGCCTCTTCAATTTGCTTCTTGATAATGATTTTTATGCAGGAATAGAAACCCTGACTAAGACACTGACTCTCCTGGTCCTACTCCTGGTTGACTGGTTTAGCTTTCCAGGTACTGAATGAAGTACTCCCGTCAGGCTTCCGGCAGCTTCTAGAGAGGATCCACGATAGAACTCTGGACAGTCTTTTCACCTTGTGTAGTAACCCTTTCTCTCCTAAAATACACATTGAACCTAAAATATCGCTGTAAAATGTGCTTTTTCTGAGTCCAATGACAGTGAGAGGCGGGGCTGAACACAACTCCTGCTAACTCTGCCTGGGATACCTGAGGCTTTCCATCCTGACAAGGTTTTCTTAAGGAGCCTTCTTCAAAATGTCCTTCCCTTGGCTCAATATGTTCCATTCCCGCTTGGAATACCACTGGGTTTGCAGCTAGTCTCCCAAATTTCGAACATTGAGAAAGGAGACAATGCTACCTCTCTCGCTGTGGACTTAGAACCTGAGGACAGATGTGTGCTTTGGTCTTCCCAGGCCCCTGCTCTCGGGCTGTCTCGGTGACTCTACAAAGTCACTACATGGTCATAGAGAGCTGCTGTGTGTCTTCCCATACCTTCCCTTGGTGTAAATTCAAAATGCTGAAACTAAACAAATGAGGAGCAACCAGAACCACACTACAACCTTCTAGCATCCCTTGGTCATCACGTCCCAGTGATAACCCTGTTCTGTGTTTGACGTGTAGACCATATTAGGAAACTAGGTAGGAGCTGATGTAGTGGCCATGGAGGTGTACTGCTTGGGGAGTTATGCAATTTTTTGAGTATTTGGTTTCAGGAAATCTTTTGTTGTATTTTTACCTAGTGCAGGATAAATCATCACAACATTAGAAAGATAAGTAGGTTTGTGAACAAGCAAGTAGATGGTATTAAAGTGAAATTAAAACACAATCCTGTTAAAATTAAAGATGATGGGAGAGCAAACACTTGGGGAGAGTCCCAATCTCCAAATAACCACTCTGTCTTCCCCTTTGTCCCAGGCTCACTTCAACCCTGCAGAAAATTCCTTGCCCTCAAAAGGAGAAAATGCACTGGGGAGCTAAGCCCAGATCACAGGAAAGGCTCACTGGGTATATTCTCAAACCACCTCCCTGGACCAGATCCAGTAACTATTAGAGGAGGCAACTTGTATTGATGAGGTCATTCTTCATGCCTATACCTAAATGACAGTCTCAAGTCACCTGTTTTCTAATGTATTATATGTAGTCTGAAAGTAACTGATGCCAGCAATGTAAGAAAATCAATGACATCTGTTTAGTGGAAAATCTAATGACATGAATTAGGTCATATACATTTTATATGTAAAATATAACTTTTTTTTACTTCCAATGTTTGAGAACTGACCAATTGTGTCATATGACAAAGTAAGATAAAATTCTACTTCCCTGGTGGAATTCATTGTACCAGAATTTTCATCTTCTCCAGATCAACTGTTTCTGCACGATTTTGTTTTGTTTTTAGAGCTACTAACTTTGATTACAAAACATACGTGATGGCTAATCTTGATTTTGCAATTTAAGTGAATTTATAGCCACTGCAGAACTGTGTGTCTAAGTGTACTGTGAGAGATTTTCTAGGTGAGCTTAATTGGGAGAAAAGAGCCATCCTAAACTCCACAAAGAGTTGAAAACCAGCTGAGCACCAGCCTTCTTTTCTCCCTCTGCTTGCTAACTGCAGGTGCAATGTGATCAGCAGCCTCAGAACCTGGACTCCATGATATATTACTTCAGACTGTAAACAAGAAACCAAAATACTCCCTTAAGTTATTTTATTCTCAGATATGTGGTTGCAGCACCCAGAAATGCAGATGAAACAATCAATACATGTAGCAGAACGTACTATCATAACTAATTAAAGTGTATAATTTAATAATATCAAGTAGAGGTACCATATTGTGCAATCATTAATACCATCTACTTCCCATATCTCTCTTTGTCCTGCAAAACTAAAATTCTACCCATTTGACACTGTTACCCAATCCCCTTCTCCATCCTGCCTCTACCTTCTCCTCTCCGCTTTCCATCCCTGTGAATGACTACACTGAGAACCTAAGGTGTTTGTGGGGAATGTGTGGTATCTGACTCACTTATTTCACTAGGTGTGCTTTAGGCTTAGCCATTATTTCAAAGTGCTACTCTTTGCATCGTGTAGGTATAAACAGACTTTGTTCTTTGAACTCAGATAAACCACATTCATCCCGTGCAGCAAAAACACTGAGCTAGAAGCTGAAATTCAATGCTAAATAAAATTCTCACCACCGCACGTTGGAAATATGAGTGCTCTTATTTTAAGCCTATAATGTGTGACATGTTGCATTGAGCTTAGAAATTCAATTGGATTGCAACTGGGAGTTTACTTTTGGGGGGGATCTTTAAACATAATTTCTGTTTTTTTATTTTTTTATTGGACATTTTCTTTATTTACATTTCAAATGTTTTCCCCTTTCCGGGTCTCCCCTTTGGAAGCCCCTTATCCCATTCCCCCTCCCCCTGCCTCAGTGAGGGTACTCCCCGACCCACCTACCCACTCTGTCTTCCTGCCCTGGCATTCTCCTACACTGGAGCATTGAACACCCTCAGGCCCAAGGGCCGTTCCTCCCACTAATGTCCAACAAGGCCATCCTCTGCTACATAGGCAGCCAGACTGGAGCACCAACCAAAGAGTACACATAGAGGGAGTTCACTTTTAAACTGACTCCTCCCTTGTAGGAAGAGAAAATGAAGGATGGAGAGCATTATTCCAAGTGACGCCAAATGTCTGCTGCTGGCGGCGAGCTCGTTGGTGAAGCTACGGTACCTTGACTAAGTGGACCATTGCATCTGTGAAGAACACCATGTCCATGCCGGTGCCCCGGATGCTCTCATTATATAGCTGCAGGAACATACTCAGACGTTCTCGCAGATGGTTAAGGGATGTGACTGGCTCATAAAGCTTCGGCATTTCAGCATCAGGCTCCTCAGATGTTTCACCTTGGCAGGAAGCGACAGGTCTCCTCAAAACACTGAAAACTATTCCTGTCTAAGTTAGCACACTAAAAGTCTAATTTTAGTGTGTTGATATTAATATTATGTGATATTTTTCATCAAAATATCATATTAACATTTTAAGAAAACAAAGCACATAATAGGAGAAGAATCAGAATTTTCTTAATCGTGGGCAGATACTTCTAGAAAGAACCAGTGTCAAATGATTTTTTTTTATGATTTAATAAGTACTCACAACTTAACATTGTGTTTTGAAGACCATGCTAGAGACAGGTTACTGACTAAAACAATTATCTAAAGAAATGGGGGGTAACATCAAAATCGTGAGAGAGGTAAAGATTTGCATGGCTTTTTTGGAAAAATATAATAAGGAAACCGCCATAAATGTTCAACTCAAGCTTCAAGACATGAAGTGTTTTGAAGTCACAGGCGGATGGACATTTCCCAATGGTCCTTGCTCTCCTCCCGGATGGAACAGTTGCACTTTGACCCTTTAAAAGCTCAGTCTACTTACTCATTGTTCTCAACTAGAGGATGTGAGATATAAATGAGTCCAATAAACGCAGGATAAATCCTAGCCATTTATTTTTCCAAACGGTCTTTCCAGATTTTATACGAGCTTGACCGACTTTACAGGAAGTCTTTCTAACTACAGGGGAAACTGTGTTGGTTTTGTTTGTTTATTTGTTTGTTTGTTTGTTGTACCTTTCACTCAGAAACTTTTGATGGGTCACGCATATGGCTGTCCCACAAATCAGAGAAGCTGTAGTCGTTCCCAACCATTAGAAGATATAACTACATCAGCCGATAAGTCAATGATGGCCTTAGATCCAGTCTCTGACTCCCAACTTCTGGTCCTAGAGGCTTATTATGCCTCTGCTCTCTGTTTATGAAGCTTATGAAGTCTAAAGCATCATGTGTGGTGGGCAAGCACTGTACCTGTTGGCTGAGCTACACTCCCAGAGCCAACGTCCCTTTTAAAAGTAAAACTTGACCAAAAATCTATCCTCAGATTTATAAATGGTCTTTAAACAAAGAACAATGTTTGTTTTTAAACCATTTCATTCTGATGTGAAAGTCAGAGCAGGTGTGTCTATTTCCATAAATGAAAGTAATAGATCTCCCTTTTTTGTTAATCCGATCACAAAAGGCTGCCTGCACATCACTCACTTCTAAGTCACAAGCACTGGGCTTCTCATAGAATTCAGACACCTGGATAAGAATAATCATTGCCATTTTGGTTGTCTTTTGTCTGGCACTAGCTATGGCTGCAGTTGCCCACATATGACAGTTTGTTTTCCCACAGATGACACTTTGTTTTCCCCCAATTCCTTCATTGTGACAATCACATTTCTATCTGCAAACATGAAGACAATGAGATTCAAGAGACATTCAGTGAACAGATATTAAATCCTCTCTCTCTACCTCTGACAGACTACAAGGCCAGGATATGCCCTGCCCTACCCCACATCTCTGCTCAGTTTAATAACCAAAGTGATAAACAGAAAGATAATTCACCTTTGAACTCTGGTTGTGTACTGGCTTACTCCTCCTGTCCTTACTGAGCACACATTTTTCCTAGGATTCTTTTCTTTTCTTATTTTTTCTGTATTTCTTTTTTTTTTGGGGGGGGGGTATTGGATATATCTTTTATTTACATTTCAAATGTTATCCCCTTTCCCAGTTTCCCCCCTCCTGAATAGCCCCTATCCCATCCTCCCTCCCCCAACTGCTATGAGGGTGCTCCTCCACCCACCCCACTCCCACCTCCCTGCCCTTGAGCCCTTGATTCACCTGCAATGGGGCATCTATGGGGCCTTCATAGGACCAAGGACCTCTCCTCCCATTGATGCCTGACAAGGCCATCCTCTGCTACATATGCAGCGAAAGTCATGGGTACCCCATGGTTGATGGCTTAATTCCTGGAAGCTCTAGGGATTCTGGTTGGTTGATATTGTTGTTCTTCCTATGAGGTTGCCAACCCCTTCAGCTCCTTTAGTCCTTTCTCTAACTGCTCCATTGGGGACCCCGCTCTCAGTCCAATGGTTGGCTGTGAGCATCTGCCTCTGTAAACCCAGGTTTGTTTTCTGCACAGGAACTGAAGCTCTACAGATGTACAAACCTTCTAGAATTTGCTCTCACCTTGGGCACCACCTGTTGGAGAACTTTAAATGCCTCAATAGTTTACCTGTAGCTTCTGGTGCATCCCTCAAGAAATCCACAAAATAAGCATCAACTCCACAATCCACCACCGGTATTTTCTCTTCACCAAACTCCTCCTCAACCAAACTGACAACAGCCTTATCGAACCAGGCCACATCACTGGACATGCTAAAGCGGTCAGCTATCACACGTTTACACTCATGCTTCCACAGCCTGAGGAGTTCCTGTTGAAGACATAATTAAGTGCATCGTTAATTCCTCCTGCGCCCTAATTGAGATTTCAGGTAGAGATACCACAGAGCCTCATCTCTCTGGTTTTCAGATATAACACTTTAAAAATAGATATGATATGCTCATATTTCAATTTAAGTTAATCCTATTCCAAAATAATAAAAGGAAATAGAATTTATTATTCTGTGGTCTTTAAAAATAAATATTGTCAGATTAAAACATTACAAATTTATTATAACAATCAACAAACTGATGTTGTATGAAAAGGTGTTCATTTCTTACTAAATTGGTCACAATGTTTCCTTTCATGGGTCATTAATAGTATAATGTAAAGCCAGGTGGTGGTGACGCATGCCTGTAACCCCAGCACTCTAGGAGGCAGAGGCAGGTGGATTTCTGAGTTCTAGGCCAGCCTGGTCTACAGAGAGTTCCAGGACAGCCAGGGCTATACAGAGAAACCCTGTCTCAAAAAAAATTCCAAAAAACAAAAAAAAAATAGTATAATGTACAATATATGAGCAACTCTAACATATATGCAATTAAGATTTACAAAGGCATATTTAATTATCATAAATAAGGAAAATTTGCTGCAAAAATAAATCTAGCATATCTGAATGAAAAAACTCACTGAATTTTGAGACCAAAATTCACTGGTAGCTGGAAAAAACTGATTAGACAATACTCCTATTCTTTCCAAGAAAGATAATATTCAATAAAGTCCACTATTTGCTTTAAAATACTCAACAGAAATTATTTACCTTCCAAACCATGCTTGTTACTAATGGCAAAAGCTATTTGGTTTCCAGAATATGAAAGCTTCTGTTAGGAAAATGTTTACTATAGCATCAATTTCTAAAGCTGCTTGCATTGAGTTAAAATAAGTGACCAGGATGACTACTGAAGAATAATAGTTGAGACTCACATTCCACAATCCATTAGTCTATTAATAACACTTGGAGTGGAAACCCCAACTTGAGAGCAGCCCAGATGGCTTAGAAAGTAACAGTGCTTGCCATGCATGCTTGATGGCTTCAGTTTGTCCCCCAGAACCCACATCACAGTGCAAGAGAGAACACACTCTACACCCTTTTCTTCTGACCTCCACAGGGGTGCTGTGACATGTTTGTCCCCCCCTCTCTCTCTTTCTGTGTGTGTATATTTACAAATGTAAAAAAAATTTTACTTTTTTAAATCAACTTGAAATATTTACTGCTGCTAAACATCAGTTTTGTAATATGAATTATTAGCTTTTCCAAAAATTTGTCTAATTTTCAAAAGTTAGCAAGTATGCTGCCTGTTGACAAGCATCTGGAGCAGAACTATGAGGATTTGGGAGTGAATTCTCGACATACTTCCTGACTATTTTATAAGTAATCCCACCCTGCTTCATAGCCAGTACTCCTGAAGCCAGTGACCAAACTACATCCCCAGCCACAAAAAGACCAGGAAAGAAGCCACCTGAGACTGAGAATGATCACACAGTCATGCTTTAAAGGTAAAAGACATAGTGGATTTTTTTTAACCTATTGTTCTATTTTGAAGGGAGTTCTTACAACATGAGAAGGTCATATTCACATACATCCACAAATGTTCATTTTGGTTCTTTTAGTAAACAAATGTTCTACTCTGCTGCCTCTTTTCAATTGTAGCAGAATAAATAATTCTTTTTACTTCATCTAATTACAAGGCAAACTCATGGGTGACTAACAACAAAATGGTTTCTTTTCATTCTGACTGCTTATTTATAAATACAATTATGTTTTTTGAAGTTTAAATGTGAAGTTTAAAGTATTAAAAGTATGAAGATATTTATAGAATAAAACCACTCATAATTGTGCCCACTACTTATTGAAGAAAAGTAGAGATTATGAAAAAAAACAAAATTTTTCCAATTCTAGCCTGTGATTAATAGCAACTGTCAATTTGATAGAATCTGGGGTCATCCAGAATACAAGCCCATGCCTGTGCTGAATCATCTAGATTTGGTCAGTTGAGGTGGTAAAGCCTACCTTAACTAAGGATTATACCATTCCTTGGGCAGCAGTCCTGGATTGACAAAGCACATAAACTGAGTATCAGCATTCATTGCTATCTTCCTGACTATGGATACAATGTAGCCTCTACAATTCATTGCTGTCTGCTTCCTGACTGTGGATACAATGTAACCTACAACATTCATTGCTGTCTGCTTCCTGACTATGGATACAAAGTAACTTCCAGCATTCATTGCTGTCTGCTAACTGACTTCTGATACAATGTAAACTCCAGCATTCCTTGCTGGCTGCCTTCTGACTATGGATACAATATAACCAGCAGCCTCTCACTCTGCCCCCAGGCCTTCTTTAGATAGGATAGTCTATACCTTCCCAGTAAGAGCCAAAATAAATCCTTTCTCCTTCAAATTGCTCATATTGGGATATTTTATCAAGAGAACAGGAAAAGATACGAATACATGCCCCTTAGATAATAACTGTACATATTATTTCTTTAAATATAAATTACTTTAATTGAAATTTATAGTTCAATTTTTCTAATAAATACTTAGTTTATCTCACATTGATGTTACCCAGACACAGATAAAAGCATTTAAGGAGATCCAAGTTTTTTCAGATGTCACATAAAAATCAAATTTAGGATAAAGAAAATAGCAATGTGAATTGTTTTATGTCTTAAGTATCACATACATCTGTGTCTTTGATGACCTCTGAAGTGATGTTCAGCATGCCCTGCCAGATCCTAGAGAGGTCTCGAAGGTTAAACACATAGTGGAATTTTGCAGGAGTTGGGAGCATCTTCAGTTTGGTCATCTGCCACAAGCGGCGTGTCAGGGGTACCAGCTTTATTACAGCATCTTGAACTTCCTCAGAGAAGCCCCGTTGGGCACAATAGTAGCCTGCCCCAATCACACCTGGGAAGAGGGAGGATAATCACAATCTGACTGACTAATTGCTGCACTCAGTTCTGAGGAAAGCATGAAAACAAAGAATTTGTGCAAACATACTGATATATTTTAACAGATGGCTATGCAATAAGACAATCACATCAAATAATGGTCTGTTAATTTTTCAAATACTCAAAAACTAGTGATAGGTTTAAGTAAGTCAGCATCCAGTACATCAGAGTATTATTTTAAAAGTGCTGTCAAGGGGCTAGAGAAAATCTTCTCCATGGTAGAACATTTGCCTAATATGTACAAAGCTTTAGATTCTATCCAAATAGGGTTTGATGATGATGATGATGATGATGATGATGATGATGATGACGATGATGATGGAATCAAATACTACTGAAAATTCTGGATATGCTAATTTAATATTATTCAATGAATAACAGTGATAAATATATAAAATTGACATAAAAAGTTAAGATGTTTTGTGTCCTCCATAATTTCCTCTTATTTTGTTGACTTCCCATGCATTACAAAATAATTTTCCTTATGCATAACATTTTCAAGGCACCAAAGAATAGTGAAAAGTGATAGAAGTCATCCCCTCTCACCAACTTTACTTTCCCCAAATTTAGATAATTCGAATTTGGTCTCCAAACCTTCCCGCTGCTGTAACTGAAGGCAGAGTGCTGTCACACTCTCTGAGCCTGGGGTGACAAGATGACATTTTATCCTGCCAGAAATTAATTAGGGTAATCTTAATGAGTTTTGTGTCAGTTGCAGTTTCAGAAATTGTAAATTAATACCTAACAGAGAATTGTTCATAACTTCACACTCTTTAAGTAAAGAGTAATTCCAAAACCAGTAAAAATACTTTTTCACTGCTCAAGTAAAAATACTTGGCTATATAGTGAGCTAGTTGCTCTTCATTTACATTGTCCCTGGAATGCTATATATTTAATACATGAGTAAACTGATTACAATTCTGTTGAGTACCCCAATGGTCAGATGAAAGACTCTTCTTTGTACACTGTTATTCCTATTGTGACATTCATTATTTTTGTTAGACTATCAAGCACCTGTTCTTAAAGGAATATATAGATTGCCCATATGAAAACCAGCTCACATATGTGCCATGTATAACTTTTTTACATGAGAAACTGGTAATAGCTACTTAAGTGAAAGTAATAGTAATAATAATGATGATAATAAAACAAAGCAAAAAAGAAGGGCTACAGCTTCTACCTCCAAAATATTTATAATTAATCCCTGTAGGAAACAAAGTAAAACAGGAATAAGGCTCCAAACCAAAGGGCTTCTTCTCACACTCCATGTTGCTCTCTGGGCAAATACTTGCTGAGAACATATATCACATCCTATTGCAGGATTTTCCCTGTTCAATCACATTAAGGCAGTAGGAGGCCTGTGATTGAAAAGGAAAGGGGAGCCGGGCGTGGTGGCACATGCCTGTAATCCCAGCACTTGGGAGGCAGAGGCAGGCGGATTTCTGAGTTTGAGGCCAGCCTGGGCTACAGAGTGAGTTCCAGGACAGCCAGGAATACACAGAGAAACCCTGTCTTGACAAAGAAAGGTTACAGGAGGAGAGGGAAGGAGAATGGAGGTCAGCATGGTGCTATCAAAAGGTTAGAATAATTGGGGTAAAGCATTATCATTATCAATTGGCTCTAAAATTATTTATTGGTAACTTGTAAATTGTGATTTTTATTGATATATAAATCTAATTGTCTAACAATTAACTTTTAAAAGTCTTGATTCTGCCAGGTAATTAGGCGTTGAGATGGCTGATCATGGGGTCTGTGGGGCGTTGTGTGGTAGCTAGATAAACTGGGGAGGAGGGAGATGGCTGACAGAGGGAGTGCAGAGTGAGATGGCCCAGTGGAGATTCCATGGGCCCTGTGGCCGGCTGATTGCCCGCACTAGCGCAGGAACATGCCGGTGCATTTTTTTAATATTTACCACCACAGCATCCCTCTTTCCCCTAGGCCTCTAAAAGATATTTTACCAAAGATCTTGTCCATGGATGCGTCTGAAGGCAAGGTACAGTTGAATATGGAAAACTGTCTCTTCAAGCGCTGTGGTATGTCATTGCGTCCACCCCCAGGATGGATCATGGCTGCCAAGAACTGGATGTCCACAATGCTGGTGAACTCTCCAGGCTTCTCCAGGTTATAGAATCCATTTTGTTCCATCAGCTGTCGGACAATCTCGTTAGTAACCTAAGAGAAAAAACTTTTAGCATTAAAATGCCATTCCTTAGACTAGGGAAAGGCAGTGGGTAAAGTACTCGCAGCTAAAGCATGGAGACTTGAGTGTAGATTCTCCAGAAGCCACAGAAGAGTCAGGTGTGCTTGTGTACACTGCAGAGTTGGGATTAGGAGTAGACAAGCAAACTCCCAGGCTCTGTGGCCAGTCTATCAAAATGGTGAGGCCCAAGTTCAGAGAGACCTGTGTCCAGGATGGTGGTAGAGAGTGGTGGAAGAAGTCATCAGATGACAACCTCTGGCCTCACAAGCACAGAGAGAGAAGAGAGGACCGATGGACAGACAGACAGACATATTCCTAGAACGTAGTTCCTTAAGCTTTTCAACAACACAGAGTTTGTTGTAACTCAGAAACTGCATGCTGAAAATATATAAAAAAATATTTTTTTTTACTCGTCAAAGAATAAATCAGTCACAAATTAGCAAAATAGAAATGTACAGTAGGGTCTTATACCTGATCACCCCATTCGTTGATGATGGGCATATTTAGATCATCAATAAAGACAGCCATTTTCTTCCCAGCAGGAGGACCATATGTTGTGCCCATGCGTTTATCCACGTAACTCTCTATTGTCCTCTGTTACACAAGAACACAGACAGAAACATCTGTAAAGCCTTCTCTAAGACTTGATCAACTACCACGAATAGACAATAAACAAAATGAGAACCTTTAAATGGCAGGAGCTACTTACCAAAAGCCAAATGTCCTCCTTAATTTGGGGAAGCTATTTAGTTCCTAAATTGTTTTGCATACTATTTACAAGCTTTAAAAATCTGGTTTCATTTGCCATTTAATAAAGTTACAGTCTGCGTAAATTCTACCTGGAATCTACTCCGATGATGCTTTTCTGCTGATTTATGAGGATTTGGTGTCACTTCCTGGTGCCTATACCAACTCCTAACCTCAGCCCTATAAACGTTTTATCACAATCAGAGATACTGTTAAATGGGGCTATTGACTCACAAGCTTCAGTCCACAGCCTACCTTTGACTGAAGGCTGCTACAGTGCCTGCTGTGTCCAGTATCATCTGAGATCCAGATCCCCTGCTGTGGGGTTCCACAGCTGTACCAACAATGAGTCCTTCCTGTTCTCCAATACAATGGAGAATAAAGCCCACTCTTCAACTGTAGGAGAAGAGGCCATGCTGTGCTCTACTAATCCAAGACAATATGGGAAAGGACACCCAACTTCTTAAAAGGAGGTTTTGATGAGTGGGGAGAGTGTACAAAAAAAGATCTCAAACTCAATTTTTTATTTACTCTTCGAGAATTTTGTACAATATATTTTTATCATGTTCTTCCCTGACCCCCAGCTCCTTCCAGATTCCCCTCTCTCCCCTCCCAACTTGGTGTTTTTTCTCTTTCTTAAAAAGAATCTCAGACTCTGTTTTCATGGCAGTCCACAATGGCTTAGAAATAAACCATCAAAATGAACTCGTTTGTTTTTAGTGATCGGGTCTTTGCCTTTATCTTAGGGCTCTACAGGAAAAAGCCTACAGCAAAAATCATTTGTGCTTTCCAATCTTAGCTTATTTCATATTGCTATTAATATTAACAAACTTAAGTTAAAATAAATGTAGAGACTAAGTAACTGGAATTTAGCATACAAAAACAACCAAGAAATTCAAAGTTCCCCAACTCTACAAGCCCAGAGCTCTATTGTATAATAGATTGTAGCTACATTGCTACAATTGTAGGATCTATCCATACATGGTTTTAAATTATGTTAGAAGTACTGAATACATGCTCAGGGAGTGAATGCACACTGAAATAAAAATGGATTCTTCTATCTAAAAATGATTTCTTACAGCTCCTATCTGAAAGTATTTTCTTTCAACATGTAAAGAGTAAACCAGTTAAAATTATTTTTATAACCAATATATAACTATAAAGTATTCTAAAATATAAGGAAATGGCTCTATATTTGCCTCCAGAAATCTTCAAAGTAATTGCAAATTGTAAGTTTCCATCATCATTTCAATAAGCAATAGAGATGTGAAAATGTTTTTGTCGTTTTCAATAGAAATACATGTAAACATATCACAACTCATCCAATTATAAAACAAATCTCCCATGGAAATTATATAATAGAAAAGAGAGTGTCATATTCCCCTGACACAAAAGCATGCTGTTTAATGTACTGAGTTAAATTTAGCTCTGTTTTTCAATGAATTTAAATGCATAAGCCAATTAATAACCTCCTGACAACCCCCTATGGCAAACCAGAGCCTCCCAATCAGCCCATGTCTATTAATAAGAACTCTTTGTCATATGAAAATTTTATGTTTTCTAGAATCTTCCAAGGCTAAAAGTCCATATAAGGGATAATAAGAATAACACAGAATAAGTCCTACATGCATACACTTTCTACCTCATCTCTCTGACCCTGATTTCTTTTAAGTGGCGGAAATGATAAAAACACTGCATATCATGAAAAGGTTCTGCTGGCCAAAAGAAAAGGGAAGAGGGAATGAAACGCTTTGTAAATGTGGAGCTATTCTATTAAACTTCTCAATTTTCTTCCCTCTGTATAATTTTCTAAGATGAATTTCCAAGTCAGAAAAAGTTGATGCTAAACTGGTATCAACAACTAACTAGATGTCTGTGGAGGGAACCCAAATGTTTAAATGCTTGTCATACAGCCATGAAGATCTTGAGTATGGAGTCAGATGCTCACGGAAGTCAGAGGGACAGACAGGTGCCTGGTTGCCAGCCTTTCTCCTTTGGTGAGCTACAGATCTGTGAGGCACCCTGTTTCAACAGCAAATGTCTTCTAACTTCCACATAAAAGCCACATGGATACACATATGACTCCTCACACATGTGTACCTGAACACACATACAAACACAAACAGATAAAGAAATAACTTCACTGGGCTGAACACCCGAATTCATCTGTATTTTCTTCCTGGCTGTCAATGCAGTGTAACCAGCTCTACCACCTCCCAGCCCTTCCACCACGTCTTTCTAATTTGGTGGACTGTAACTTAATAATTTCAAACCAAAATAAATTCTCATTGTTTGTAAGGTTTAAAAAAAACAAGAAAGAAAAGAGAAAAAGAAATGAAATAACTTCACTTCCCCATTTAGGGGTCCCACACCATCATGAATATAAACACATGCAGATATAATTCCAAATAAGTGTATTCTAACATTTAGTTACCATCGCTTTCTTATTCTAGAGTGAAATCTAGAGTATACATATTATCTATATTATCCTTCACTGTACCTTCAGTATCTAAAAAATAACCTAAGACTATATACATTTGATATATTATTAAAGAGATATAGGAGTTCAAGAGTCATGGTTTGATATTGCCCATTCTCTAGCAACAACACCCATTAAACTGACTAAGTTTTGTCTAACCACGATGAGATGAATCCATGTCTTCTATTTCACTCTCATTTCTGCATCTTGGTCTAGCCCAACCTCCCTCTTAAATAGTTGCCATCAGATATCTCTTAAAAAGTCAGTAATCTCGTCCATCTTGCTCTCTGCTCTGTGGTCAGGATAGTCTTTCTAAAGGGTGGTATAACCCTGTGCAATACTCCACAGGTTTCCCATGAGTGACCTACAAGAAGTTGCAGGAGGCCAGCTGCTTACCCTAGAAGATCCTCCTCAGTCTCTGAACTTATATACAGATGGTAACAAAACATGCATGATGAAATGATGTTCATTCTAAAGGCTAGTTTACTATGCTCATGGTGGGAAATGTGTTCACATACTCCTGGAAATATGACCCATGACATCTCCCAAGATGTGCACTAGCCAACATGCCTTGTCATAAAGAAAAAATGTCTTAGACTAATGATTTTCAGTGTTTCTTTCTCCACCCCAGCTAGTGATTTAAAAAAAAAATAATCTTTAGCAGAAGACTGAATGCTTCTTTGATAATCAATACAACTTTACTCCAAAATTAGAGGTTATAGTGACCATAATTTCACCAATCTATACACCCTAAACAAAATTTGGATTTTATTGTCTGTCTGTGCCATGCAGACACAGGAAATCGACATTTCTTCCAGGCATAGCCATGACTTCTAAGTAGTTAAAAACTAGGTGGCAGGGCTAGAGCAATGGCTCAGCAGTTAAGAGCACTGACTGCTCTTCTGAAGGTCCTGATTTTAAATCCCACAACCACATGGTGGCTCACAACCATCTGTAATGAGATCAGATGCCCTCTTCTGGTGTGTCTGAAAAGCAGCTACAGTGTACTTACACATAATAAATAAATAAATCTTCAAAAATAGAAACTAGGTGGCTAGAAAACCAAGTAGGCTGAGGAATGGAATGAGGAAATCTCACAGTCTTCCATCTAAGATATGAGACCTGAAGCTCAGTTCAGCTTTCTGAATAAACTTCTCAGGAGGTAATTTAGTTTTCATGGTTCCTAAAAGAGATATCATAAGAGATATCTGATGGTAACTATTCAAGAGGGAGGTTGGGCTAGACCAAGATGCAGACAAAACTAATTCATCCATTAGGTTCATCTGTATACACTTTCTTGAAGTAAACACACCTCTATCCTCTGCGGTTTACAGTCCTCATATTGTATCATAAGCGGTATTTATCACATGAGCTAAATAGCATTGTAGATGGGTCTGTTTCTCTAACAACAGCAAAGGAAGAAACTAATTCAGAGGGTGGGGCTGTTACATCAAAGGACTGTTCACTGATAGTTCTAGGAATAGCCTTTCATTCACAGGAATAGTCTTATTCCCTGTGAATGAGACAAGGTGTAAATCTGCACAATCTGCAAGGCTCTACATAACAGCTCTCACTGGGCTCACATACATAAAAGAGAAGGTTAAATGACTGCTTTTCTCACTAGCTCATTGGCTTCATCTTTCTCTTACTGTGTCTAAGTCACAGCACAGAACCAGTATAAACACAACCTACAGAGAATTAAACATATGTGACACATGAAAGAGGAATTAAATTTTAAAGTCATTGTAAAAATAAAGACCTGGTTTTACTGTATCAATGGGACTGCCAATCAAGCCGTGAAGTCGTTTTTCATAAATATCATACACAATTAAATTGAAATATAAATCTACTTGACTTTACTTTTCCATCTGTGTGATATATACCTAAAATATAAAAACTGAGAGGTTTTGCTCTTTATTTATAACCATACATGGAAGTAATGGCATCTTCCACTTTATTGTAAATTATTGAAAAGATTCTTATATTAGCAAAGTTTAATAGGCCAACCAGGGTTATACAGCAAGACCCTGTCTCAAAAAAAAAAAGAAGAAAAAAAGGAAAGGAGATAGATGATACACAGACAAACTCAGGCAAACGGACATATACAATGTTCGATGGTAGGTAATGGGTGTTCAAATGTAAAACATGAGGCTGGAACTGACACAAAAACATAAAAGTGCTTAACTAACAGCTAACAATAAAATAAACACAGTATTGATAAATCAGCTTTGAGTGTTAAGATGGGTGAAGAAAATCCAAGGGAGGAAGCAGGAGGATGCGGTGAAAGGCAGCAGAGGATCCAGACCCAGTGCCCAGCCTATGATTTGCTGCCAACCAATGAACAGCTAACAAAAGAGTATTTCATCACGTGTTAGAAGTCTCCACTGGAAACTAGCATCATCCTGCTCAGATGAGCCAAAAGAATTCTCTCTACAGGAGAGAAGACTGCAGGACTCCAAGATGAGTCTGAAGGGGCTTGAAGGACCCAGCTCCATGACCACCCAAGTAACCCGTGGGTCCATGGCAAACACATACAGTTCTGATGTCTGAAAAGATGTAAGATGTCTTGCTGGACTTTATGACTCTCGTTTTTAAAGTTAAAAATTCTCAGCCTGCTTATCCTTTGAGTACAGGAAGGCTACTGATTTGCTTGAGTTGATTTTATAACCAGCCACTTTACTGAAGTTGTTTATCAGCTGTAGGAGTTCTCTGGTGGAGTTTTTTTGGGTCACTTAATTATACTATCATATCATCTGCAAATAGTGATAGTTTGACTTCTTCCTTTCCAATTTGTATCCCTTTGACGTCCTTATGTTGTCTAATTGCTCTAGCTAGAACTTCAAGTACTATATTGAAAAGATAAGGAGAAAGGGGTCGGCCTTGTCAAGCCCCTGATTTTAGTAGGATTGCTTCAAGTTTCTTTCCATTTAGTTTGATTCTGGCTACCAGTTTGCTGTATTTTGCTTTAACGATGTTTAGGTATGGGCCTTGAATTCCTGTTCTTTCCAAGACTTTTAGCATGAAAGGATGCTGAATTTTGTCAAATGCTTTTTCAGCATCTAATGAAATGACCATGTGGTTTTTTTCTTTGAGTTTGTTTATGTAGTGGATTGCATAGATGGATTTCCGTATATTGAACCAACCCTGCATCCCTGGGATGAAGCCTACTTGATCATGATGAATGATCGTTTTGATGTGTTCTTGGATTCAGTTGGCAAGAATTTTATTGAGTATTTTTGCATCGATATTCATAAGGGAAATTGGTCTGAAGTTTTCTTTCTTTGTTGGATCTTTGTGTGGTTTTGGTGTCAGAATAATTGTGGCTTCATCGAACAAGGTGGGTAGGGTTCCTTCTGTTTCTATTTTGTGGAATAGTTTAAAGAGTTGTTAGGTCTTCTTTAAAAGTCTGATAGAATTCTGCACTAAAACCATCTGGTCCTGTGCTTTTTTTGGTTGGAAGACTATCTATGACCCCTTATATTGCTTTAGAGGTTAGGGGACTGTTTAGATGATCTATTTAATCCTGATTTAATTTTGGTATTTGGTATCTGTCTAGGAAGTTGTCCATTTCCTCCAGATTTTCCAGTTGTGTTGAGTATAGGTTTTTGTATAGGATCTAATGATTTTTTGAATTTCCTCAGTTTCTGTTGTTATAGCTCCCTTTTCATTTCTAATTTTGTTAATTTGGATACTGTCTCTGTGCCCTTTGGTTAGTCTGGCTAAGGGTTTATCTATCTTGTAGATTTTCTCAAAGAACCAGGTCCTGGTATTGTTGATTCTTCGTATGGTTCTCTTTGTTTCTACTTGATTGATTTCAGACCTGAGTTTGATCATTTCCTGACTTCTACTCCTCCTGGGTGAATTAGCTTCTTTTTGTTCCATGGCTTTCAGGTGTGTCATTAAGCAGCTAGTGTATGCTTTCTGCAGTTTCTTTTTTGGAAGCTGAGAAAGAAATTAGGGAAATGACACCCTTCACAATAGCCACAAACAATATAAAGTATCTGGGTGTGACTCTAACCAAACAAATGAAAGATCTGTATGACAAGAACATCAGGTCTCTGAAGAAGGAAATAGAAGATCTCAGGAAATGGAAAAATCTTCCATGCTCATGGATTGGCAGGATTAATATAGTAAAAATGGCCACCTTGCTAAGAGCAATATACAAATACAATGCAATCCCCCATCAAAAGCCCAACTCAGTTCTTCATAGAGTTAGAAAGAACAATTCTCAAATTCATCTGGAATAACAAAAAACACAGGATAACCAAAACTATTCTCAACAGTAAAAGAACTGGGGGAATCAATATCCCAAACCTCAAGCAGTACTACAGAGCAATAGTGTTAAAAACTGCCTGGTATTGGTACAGTGACAGGCAGGTAGATCAATGGAATAGGATTGACCCAGAAATGAACCCACACACCTATGGTCACTTGATCTTCAACAAAGGAGCTGAAAGCATCCAGTGGAAAAAAGATAGCCTTTCTCAACAAATGGTGCTGGTTCAACTGGAGGTCAGCATGCAGAAGGATGCAAATTGATCCATTCTTATCTTCTTGTACCAAGATCAACTCCAAGTGGATCAAGGACCTCTACATAAAACCAGACACACTGAAACTAATAGAAAAGAAACTGCAGAAGACCCTTGAGGACATGGGCACAGAGGGAAAGTTTCTGAACAGAACACCAATAGCTTATGTTCGAAGATCAAAAATTGACAAATGGGACCTTATAAAATTACAAAACTTCTGTATGGCAAAGGACACTGTCAAAAGGACAAAATGGCAACCAACAAATTGGGAAAAGATCTTTACCAACCCTACATCCGACAGAGGGCTAATGTCCAATATATACAAAGAACTCAAGAAGTTAGACTCCAGAGAGCCAAATAACCCTATTAAGAAATGGGGTACAGAGCTAAACAAAGAATTTTCACTGAAGAACTTTGAATAGCTGAAAAGCATCTTAAGAAATGTTCAACATCATTAATCATCAGGGAAATGCAAATCAAAACAATGCTGAGATTTCACCTCACACCAATCAGAATGGCTAAGATTAAAAACTCAGGAGACAGCAGGTATTGGCAAGGATGTGGAGAAAGAGGAACACTCCTCCACTGCTGGTGGGATTACAAGTTGGTACAACCACTCCAGAAATAAGTCTGGCGGTTCCTCAGAAAACTGGGCATGACACTTCCGGAAGACCTGCTATACCACTCCTGGGCATATACTCAGAGGATTCCCCGGCATGCAATAAGGACACATGCTCCACTATGTTCATAGCAGCCTTATTTATAATAGCCAGAAGCTGGAAAGAACCCAGATGTTCCTCGGTGGAGGAATGGATACAGAAAATGTGGTATATTTACACAATGGAATACTACTCAGCAATTAAAAACAATGAATTCATGAAATTCTTAGGAAAATGGTTGGATCTGGAAAAAAATATCATCCTAGATGAGGTAACTCATTCACAAAAGCACACACATGCAATGCAGTCACTGATAAGTGGATATTAGCCCAGAAACTCTGAATACCCAGACACAACTCACATATCAAACCATTCCCAATAAGAAGGAAGGAGAGGATCCTGGTCCTGGAAAGGATTTATGAGGCAATGTAGGGAATTATCAGGACAGAGAAGTAGGAGGCAGGTGATTGGGAACGGGCGGAGGGAAGAGGGCTTATGGGACTTATGGGGAGGGGGAACCAGGAAAGGGAAAATCATTTGGAATGTAAACAAAGACTATAGAAAATTAAAAAAATTAAAAAATAAAGTTAAAAATTATGGATATAAGATAATTGTTACAGTCAAAAGACATTAAGATAGTTTTTAAGAGAGATCAAACTTTTTACAGTTTCTTATAATTATCATTTTCATTTTTGTCTTTCCACATTTTTAAATTATTTAAATCACAAATATATGAATAATTTTCAGAAATATAAAAAATTAAAACAACACTAGTAAATCATTTTTCTTCTAAAAAAATAAATAAAAATAAATTATCTTGGCTAAAATGTAATTTGGACTGAGTATACATTTTTTTTATCCAAACTAGACACCTTGGATAGCCTTAGGAAGCATGATTAATTATTAATAAGAGATAGCATCCCAAGCTGAGAGGAACATATGACTTCCCACTGATACAAGATGCTGAAACAGCCGGAACCATCGTGAAACCGCCCTGCACAAGCAATGTTCGAAGATCGACTCTGCACTATCATGGTAGCGGACAAGATGTGAGCACTACATTTCTCCTCTGCAATTTCAGTTTGCTTGGAATTTCAGTTTGCTTAGTCCTCCCCTTAGTGTGAGGACTAAGAGACAAAAGCCCTCTCCTCTATCAGCTCTGTTTAGCAAGAATGGCTGGAAATTACAGTTAGAAAGTTAATTACAGGAGTTTGGCTAATTGAAAGCTTTCTCAATCTAATGAGGCCAGCTTGATAGTCTGCAGTGCCTCCCAGCTGCAAGCCAGCCCAGGCAGGAGTCAGGGTAGGCAATGCTGCGGTGTTTCTTGGCAGGAGAAGAAACAGTGACATAATGAAATACCAACAAAAGACGGGAGGAGCTCCATGCCCTTGGGCACTGAGAACCTAAACATCTGCGTGGGTACCTGCTAGATCTTTCTATCCATCTCTAACAGTGACACCCTGTCATTGAAAGCTAAAGATGTACTAAAGTCTCAAGAACAGTAACTAGGTAGACAATTATCCTTCATGGCCAAAAACTCACACTTATATTTTGTAAACGTTCATTCTCAAGTGAGGCTATTGTTAGGATTCTGTCTAAACTCCACCCCACAGTTACCTGGCAACAGCCAGGTAGGTCTGGCCCACTGTAAAAGGGGCTGCTGCCCCTCCTCTCTCTCTCTTCCCTCTTACTCTCATAGCTTCTCTCTTGCCCTCTTGGGCTCTTCCCTTCCATCCTCCCCTCCCCTGTCTCTCCACGTGCTCATGGCCGGCCTCTACTTCTCTACTCTCTCCTTCTCTGCCTTTCTCTGCCTCTGCTACCCTCTTAACTCCCCTCCCCGTGCCCTAAATAAATTCACTATATTGCCAAGTGTCTGGTCCCTTGGGGGGAAGGGATGCCTCAGCATGGGCCTGCTGAAGCATCCCTTTCCCCCACACTGCCATAGAACATATCTTAATAGCCTCTTTCTCTTTTTATGATCACAACAGCTATAATTATAACTCTTAAAAAGAGCTATTCTTCTAAAGTGAAATTGGTAAACATACGGCATCATTTAAATATGATGCAGTATTAATGATGTGTGTGTGGTGATAGCATATGTGTGCATGTGCGTGTGTGTACATGCATGCATGTGTATGTGTGTTTGTACATGTGTGTATGTGTGTGTGGGGGTGTCTGTATGTATGTCTGTGTTTGTGTGGAGAGAGATATAAATGTATAAAGATATTTCCATTACCAGCCCAGGATAATTTAATGATCTATCACACACACACACACACACACACACATACACACACTACAAAACCACTGCTGAGTATCTGCAATTTGGGGTTGACATTTCATCTAGACTTCTATGCCAAGACACTGTATAGATGGCATTTATTTGACAGAGGGCTAGCCAGTATTGGAAATTTCATCTCCAGCACTGGACTATAATGAAGTTGACGGTCTTATTTAGAAGCCGAATCAATGATCTTAGTGTATTGGTTCTGATGCCACTGATTAAATTAAGCAATGAGAAGTCATGAATTATCCACGCCCTCAACAATTTTCATTGAGCTGATATTTTGATTCCAATAAGCAAAGGACAGCAAAGTTCATCAAAAGCAAAGTTTTATGAGCGCCTTTTTCAATAAATATTTGCCTTCCCATTGCAGTTTTTTGATGACCATCATTTTCAAATTTGATTAACGTTCTAATAGAAACATTAAACTTTTTCAAAATAATTGGGGCATAGATTGACATTAAAAATTTTTCCCTGGGACCTGGGTGGAAGAGGGGATGGGGACGGGAAAGGGGAAACCAGAGTATATGAGGGGTGGAGAGAAGCCCAGAGGGCCAGGAGAATGAATAGAAATATTTAGCCTCAGGGGAGCTTGGGAGCGGGGACCCCCTAGAAAGTACCAGAGACCTGGGAGGTAAGAGAATCTCAGCACTCAATGGTGATGACCTTAGCCAAAATGACTAACAATGGGGAGAGGAAAGAGTCCACCTCCAGTAGATAGATAGCACCTCAAGAGGAGGGGTGGAGTTACCAACCCACAGTCAAATTTCTGACCCAGAATTGTTCCTGCCTAAAAGAACTACAGGGACAAAAGTAGCGAAGAGACTGAAGACAGGAGCCTAGCGTGGCTGTCCTCTCTGAGGACCTAGCAGCAGCTGACTGAGACAAACACAGATACTTAAACCCAACCACTGGACTGAACTGGGGGGGGAGCGGCAGGGGGGGTAGGAGCACCCTCTTGGAGGCAAAGGGGAGGAGGAGTGGGAAGAGGAACTATGGGAGGAGGGCTGGGGAAGCAATGCCTGGAATGTAAATAAATTTTAAAAAATTTTAAAAAAAGAATTTCACCCCCATAATTCCCTTCCCAGACACTATAGGTGATACAATAAAAAGCCAAGAGACGGGTGTCACTTTTCAAGTTATTGGTCAGTGGGGTTCTCCTAAACCACCAAACAAACATCACAGGCATTGGTTTGGATGACCCTCCATAACTTAAGGGTGCATCTGATTCCTGGAGGCACGACTTGAGTTACATGATTTGAAGAAATCATGCTGGTACCAACCTCGCAGCTTCATCCCTACCGACTGGCTGTAACAGTGTTGGAAGGTGCTGTGTATGCTACTATAAGAAAAAGACAGCGGCTGATCTTACCCAGACGTGAACCTTGTGAGCTATAGTAATGACTGGCTTGGGAATGCATTCACTAGTGACACGAATATTATGGAAATAACCAAACACTTTCTGGCTGAATTTAAGGCCTGCCTCACAAGACAGAATTCACTCCCTGTCAATTTAACCAAGAACCTGTGGTTGAGTAAGTCAAGGGTCCTAGAGAAGAAGTTAATACTAACATTCTGTTAAGTGGACATAGAATTAAACTGATTCCTAAATATTTACCTCGAAACCTATAGCAGTTCTCAGTGCTTATCTGAGAAGCTGCTTTTTGAAGCATATAGTAATTGATGCACAGACTTATAACTGGTCAGTGTGCAGATTAAAAAGAGAGTGCTCAGCTCTAAATGAGATCTCTCTCCCTCTGAATCTCTGTCTCTCTGTCTCTACCTCTGCCTATCTCCTCTCTCTGTCTGCCTCTCTGTCTCCCTCTTGTCTCTGTCTCTCTCTTTCTGCTCTCCATCTCTGTTTGTCTCTGTCTGTCTATCTGTCTGTCTCCCTCCTCTCTCTCTCTGACACACACATACACAGAGGATGGATCTGAACAAACAGAAATGCAGAAATCCTATTGAAAGAGAAGAGAGAAGCACTAGAGGACAACTGCAAAACAACACTTTATTTCCAGTACTTTCAGACACAACGGAGCCATTACACACATAACCTCTTAGCATTGTAACTGCATGCACGAGACTGGAAAATCTGCAGTAACTAGGAAGCTGACCAATACACTTAACAAAATGGCGGCCTAACCACCACCTGAACAATGAGAGTACCAACAGACATGCTAATGCTGAGGTGGGACATCGCACAGGACCCCTAGGCCAACAACTTCAGGCAAGGAGTGACTGGGGTTGGGGGAGGATAGTGTTTCCCGGAGGATGAGCCCCTTGACTGTTATTCTAATACAAAGTGGTCAGCTCTGAAATCATATACGCACAAGCCACACTAAGAGTGTGTGTGTGTGTATGTGTGTGTTTGTGTGTGTGTTTGTTTGTGTGTGTGTGTTTGTTTGTGTGTGTGTGTGTGTGTGTGTGTGTGTGTGTGTGTGTGTGTGTGAACAATAAGCAAAGGAAAAGAGATTGTCAGTCTGAGAATGCATCTCTTGGGAGGGTTTGGAAGGAAGGAACCTGAGAGGAGTTGGCGGTAAGAAAGAAGAGAAGTTGTAATATTTTAATTTTAAAATACATTTTCAAAAAATAGGGGCTAGAGAGATGTGGTTCAAGGATTGAGTGTATAGTTTCTTCCAAAGACCCAAGTTTGATTCCTAGAACCCATGTCAAGTGTTTCATGAGCACTTGTAACTCCAGTTCCAAAGGTATCTGATGCTTGACCTCCTCAGTCACCACCCCCATGTGCACACTACACACACACACACACACACACACACAGACACACACATATACACAGATACACACACATACATACACACAGAGACACACACACCGTACCACTTCCAAAGGTATCTGATGCTCAACCTCCTCAATCACCACACGCATGTGCACACTACTCACACACACACACACACATACACACACATACATACACACAGACACATACACACCGCACCACTTCCAAAGGTATCTGATGATTGACCTCCTCAGTCACCACACCCATGTGCACACTACACACACAACACACATACACACACACCGTACCACATGTGTGCACAGATATGCATGCATAATGTAAACAATAATAGTAACAAGTAACAGTTGTGTATAAAAGACACAGAGGGAAACTTTTTTCTCTAGTTTAATAGTTTGATGCAATTTTGTACCCACACAAGATGAAACAGTCAGTCCTTGAGTTTCACCCACTACAGCAGTCCACATCTAAGGTGTTTGCTGTCATTATATGGTACAAGAATATATGATACAGTATGTCTCATTTGGTAAGAATCTAAGATTTTATACCCTGTTTGAAAATCATGTTAAAAGTCTATACCAGTGAAGGACAAGACAAAGTGGCAATTTAGGAAATCGTTTGGAAAAGGGATAAAACCTCATCTACAAGAAAATTAGACTTGAATCAAGAAGAGGCCATGGCTCTTCTATGCTGAAGCTCTGGAGTGGAGCTGGGAGACGTGGGTTATGCAGGGAAACAGGGAACAAAGGGGGATTCAAAAAGTATCCATCAAAGATGACTCTAAAATCAGCAAAGAATAAGAAATAATAGATACAGAAAAAGCAAATATTATGGAACAGGTGAAAGTTGATACAGTAAATTGAATACTGATGGTCAGTCTATATGTCTATATATTCAAATGATTTTATTTCCAATTCAGCATTTTTAAATTAATTGTACAAAGTAAGTAATTTCACTATAGCATTTCTGTATGTGCATTTTTTACTATAGTCATTGCATCTGTTACCTTTTCTTGACCTCCTTTCTTCCTCCACATCCCTAACAGCCAGCACTTTATTCCCATGAATGTTCCCTTGCTAGATTCTACCTATAAGGAGGTGTCTGTTCCGGCTGATCCTGGGCATGTACATTGGTTCAGTCGTTATGGAAATCAGCAAGGAGGCGCCGCAAAATATTTAAAGCAAAACTTCCATATGGTGCAGATATAACCAGCAGTAAGTGTCTGCCCCCAACCTGACCCCCAGAAAAAAAGATCAAACTTATTTCTGAGTGTATCCTTCTGAGTCTAAGTTAATGCACTTAACATTATGATACAAACTCCACCCTTTTCTTCTTTATGGGTAAATAAAACTCCACTGCATATGTATACTGAGTTTTATCTGATAACAGCTACCTCAGCTGATTCTGTAACATGGTTGGTAGAAGCTGTGTGCATCACTAAATATAGCAAGTGTGTGCATAATCCACTCACTCTGATTCCTACACTGTGTTCCCAAAACTGTCATAACTGGATCAGATGACAATTCTACTTTTTTTCCAATGCAAAAAAAGCAAGAGGATTTTTATTTATTATCCAGCATGCTGGGGCTGCCCTGCACATGGAGACAGAACAACCACATGAGGTCCTTGCAGCGGGCCTTTTATACAGTCCTCAGGGCAGCCACCATTAGGTACAATGTGATTGGCAGAAGAGTATTACCTTTAAACTGATTGGCTGTTAGGGGATGAGGTAGGTGGCCAACGGACTCTGGGCTTTAATGCTTTGAGGGGTGTTGCAGGAATTTTCCTGTTCAATTCATCAGTACAGAGAGGGTGTACTGGCTGGTTTTGTGTGTCAACTTGACACAGGCTGGAGTTATCACAGAGAAAGGAGCTTTAGTTGGGGAAGTGCCTCCATGAGATCCAGCTCTGGGGCATTTTCTCAATTAGTGATCAAGGGAGGAGGCCCCATGTGGGTGGTGCCACCTTTGGGCTGGTGTTCTTGGGTTCTATAAGAGAGCAGGCTGAGCAAGCCAGGGGAAGCAAGCCAGTAAGAAACATCCCTCCATGGCCTCTGCATCAGCTCCTGCTTCCTGACCTGCTTGAGTTCCAGTCCTGACTTCCTTTAGTGATGAACTGCAATGTGGAAGTGTAAGCTCAATAAACCCTTTCCTCCCCAACTTGCTTCTTGGTCATGATGTTTGTGCAGGAATAGAAACCCTGACTAAGACAGAGGGTCTGTGATTGGACAGGAAAATAGGGAGCAGAGCTAGGAGTGGTAGAGGAGAGTAGTCTCTGGAGGTGGGAGAGACGGCTTCAGATGTTTTTCTGGTGTTTTTAAAAGGTTAGAGATATTGGGATAAGGCTTTTACTGTATTGGCATCTTGTAATTGTGTTTATAATATACATAAATCAAATTGGCTAACTAAATAAGCATTAAGAGTCATGCTCTACAGGATATTTGGAATGAGTAGGTGCTGGGTGGAAATGAGATGAACTCTCAGGAATGTGTCGGGTTTCTTTTTTTAATATTTCCCGCAACAGAGGGGCCTTCATACTGACTTGCATAGTCATAGCACTAATTTACATCCTCATCAAACTGTATATATATATGTTCCTCATGGTCCCTGCATCCTCCCAAATACTTGTTTTCATTTGTTTTCTTAATAACAGCCATTTTTATATGGGTGTGATAGAAGCTCGGTCTAATTTTGATTTACATTTTGCTAATTCCTAAATACATTCAGCATTTTTCCTTCCTGTTTCCTTCATATTTGCATTTATGCATTTGACAAGTATCTGAACAGGTTATTTTCCCATAATATTGAATCATTCGGGGTTTTGTTGGTTTTTGTTGTTGTTGTTGTTGTTGTTGTTTTGAGTTAAATATTCTAGTTGTTGTTTCCACATCAGAAGAGTAGGTGCCAGATGTTTTCTTGCATTCTGTAGGCTGTCTCTCTACATTATAATTTATTTTCCTGGCTAGGTATTTAATTTCATAAAATCCCACATGCCAATTCAATTTTTCAATATCCAACTCAGAAACTGGTTGTTCATGCCTCAGGATGGAACGCTTTCCTACACTGTCCTACATTTCCACACAAGTATCTTAAACACCACTGAGACCTGTGGTACCCTACATGCCCTTTTTAATCCATTCTTTGAATTTTTCTCACTTCTTCATAATTTAAGACTATATAGTATGAACTAACAAAAAAGAGATTTAACTGCATTTGAATGATCAAGACAGCAGAAGACATTGTTGGTGTAATGTTCATTACAAAAATCGGACAAGGTTGTGCGGCCCACCCACAGGAAACACTTTGAACCTCAGAAACTGGGACAAGCCTGTTCCTGTGAGTGACATCAGAAGCATTACCTGAAACATTAGTGGGGTCGTGGCCGAAGAAAAGTTCAGATTCTTTACCATGTGACTTTCAGGGTCGAATTTTGACATAAATCCTTTGATGATGACTGTTTTGGCTGTTCCCTGTTCACCAATTAACAGCACAGCCTAAAATCAAGGAGTTCAGAAGGAATGAAATAAAACAAACAGTATGGGTTGAATTGTGCCCCTCCAGCCCACCAACCCCTAAATTGAAGCAGGAATACTCAGTACCTCCCAATACAACCATACTTGGAGAAAGGGTCTCTACAGAGGTGACCACCCAAATGATCCTGCCTAATGATGGCCTTATAGAAGCAAAATATCTCTGTACACAAACACCAGAGATGCACAAACACAGAAGAGGGCCTCAGGAAGACACAAGAAGGAGCACCTTCTGTAAGTCGAGGAGAAGGGACTATGGAGAAACCAAACTCAAGAAAACCTTCATCCTGGGCTTTCAGTCTCCAGCACTGAGGAAATAAACTGCTATGGTTTAAGTCACTAAGCTGTGGTATTTTGTTAGGACTGCCACAGCAAACTAAGTCCGAAACCAAAGGGGAGAGAATTATCTTAACAAAAGTAAGTCAAAATTCATCTCAATTGAGAATTAGGACTGTCCAACACATCAGGTTGTCCTTTTGAAATAACAAAAGGAGTTCATTCCTTTAGGTAATACCTTCCCTTATTCTAAACAGAAACACAAAGTAGTGTGAAATAAATGCAAGGTACTTTTGTATTTTCATATGACCTTTAACGTAAACTCTTTATAACAATGGTTTAAAAGTCATTAGTCATACCTTGCCTTGTTTGGCAATGGTTTTAATTAGGAAGTCGGTCCGCACATTGTCCACATTTGGCACAAGGATAGATCCATACTCTGGGGTGCTATCAGGTGGATACACATATTCTGGGGTACACATGCTCCAATGCTTCCAAGTACCTGAGAACAACAGAAGGAGATTCACACCTTCCAGCTAATATTGTACCTCCCTGTAATGATCAGGCACCTTCAAATTGTCATAAAGATATCTCGAAATGCTCGCCATAAAACAGATTATTAAGTGGGTGATGGATATAGACCAGCTGGTAGAATGATTTCCTAGCATGGACAGTTTCCTAGGTTCAACCCCTAGCACCATATAAAACATGGTCTTCTACTTTTCTTTCTGTTGCTATAATAAAAATCTGACCAAAAACAACTTAAAGACAAAAGGTTTTATCCATTTTTTACTTCCAGGTCACAGTCCATCGTTGAGGGAAGTCAGGACAGGAATTCAGAAGTTCACGTACAGTTCTTGTACAGTTCAGAACCACCTGCCTAGATATAGTGACTCCCACAGTGGGCCGTACCCCTCTGTGTCAGTTGATAATCAAGACAATCTCTCACATATATGTCCACAGAGTAATCTGATCTAGAGGATTCTTAAGTTGTGACATTACTCTCAGATGACTCTGGGATGGGTCAAGTTGAAAATTCAAGCTGACTAGGATAGCAGGTATAGCAGCACGCATTTGCAATACAAGCACTTGGGGTATGGAAGCAGAAGAATCACGAAGAGTCGTCTTCAACAACATAGCAAGGTGAAGGTGTATCTGGGCTATGTAAGACCATGGACCGAAAATAAATATTCAGTAACAGATTTTGATACCTGTCAATTAGCGTCATCAAAACTTCCTAAGGAACTACTCCAAATGGAGTCCTATATTTCGACATTCTGAAATGTTTTAGAACTGTTTTCTCAGCATGTAGCTTTTCAGCAATATAGTGTACAGAAAAATATAGAGAACAGTGAGGAGCATGTACCTACAGCCATTGTTACTTTTAGATGCCAACCTCTTTTTTTAATTGAATATTGTCTTCATTTACACTGCCAATGATAAAACCTTTCCTGATTTCCCCCTCCCCAAAGACCCCCAACCCTTCCTCCCACCCCCTGCCTCCACATATATGCCCCTCCACCTGACTCACTCCCACCTCCCCCCTCCCTCGATTTCCCTTTGTTGGGGCATCTATTGAACCTTTACCTGACCAAGGACCACCCGTCCCACTGATGCCCAACAAGGCCTTCCTCTGCCACTTTTTTGGCTGGAACCATGTGTAACCCTTGGTTGATGGTTTAGTCCCTGGGAGTCCTGGGGCATCTGGGTAGCTGAAGTCATTGTTCTTCCCATGTGGCTGTAAACCCCTTCAGCTCCTCCAGACCACCCTCCAGCTCCTCCATTGGAGACTCCACACCCAGGCCAAAGCTTTTCATTGGGGGAAAGATACTAGATAGTATGTGTATGAATATACACATACACATAAAAATACAAAATTGCTTCTGTGTATTATTGTATATACACATATATGTATGCATTATATGCCTTTATGCACATGTAAGTCATTTTAAAGTATATATTGAGGTATACATAAAGATATACAGATAAGTAAATAGACAATTGTAGATATAGACACCTATATTTAATGTATTTTTTACACTAATTGTTGGTTCCCTTGAACAGCTGATGTATATCTAAGGAGGAAAGTGGTGTGATTTACCTCAAGTCACTAAAGGTCTCGCCTGCCTTGCAAATAGAACTTGTACCTAGAACCCAAAGTAAAGCTCAAGGAAAGAAACAATCACTGTATTACTTTGTACATTAAAATTCTTATTTCAGATTGTCCAGCAAATGGATGACACTAGAAAACATCATTCTGAGTGAGGTAACCAAGACTGAGAAAGACACGAATGGTATGTACTCATGTGGATATTGGCCACAAAGTAAAGGACCACCATAGGATAATCCACAGAGCTAAAGAAGCTAAAGTATCATGAAAGGCACAAGTGGGAACAGGTAAATCTCACTGAGAAGGGAAAACAAAACAAATGGCATAAACATCATGAGTGGAGGAGGAGGAAGCCTGGATGTGGGTGGGGTGGGGATGGGAACGGGAGGGATCAGAAGTGGGGAGGATGGAATGAGGGAGTTCTGTGAGAGACAGCTGGAATCAGGAGGCACCCTCGCCACAGGCTTGAAACCTAGGGTAATGGAAACCCCAGAATCAACGAGGGTGACCCTAGCTAAGACCCCTAGCAATGTGGGATATGGAACCTGAACTGGCCATCTCCTGTAACTCCCACTGGAAGGCAAGACTGATGCTGGAAGGACTGGGACACTGACCCAATTACAAAACCTGTGACCTACAATTTGCTCTGCCTCCAAGATGAACTGGGAAAAGGTAGAACAGAAATCGTGGGATTGGCCAACTGATGGCTTGTCCAACTAGAGTCCCATGCCATGAGAGCGAGCCCACCTATAATGCTGCCCAGAGTGCTAGGAGCCAGAGGCTGGATAGCCCAGAGATGTATGATAGAACCAAACACACATGGCACTAAAAACCAAAAACAGTCAATAAAACTATTCCTAATGATATTCTGCTATGCTGATAGATTGGTGTCTAACTCGATTATCATCAGAGAGGCTTCATCCAGCAACTAATGGAAACAGCTTCAGACAACCACAGCCAAACATTAGGCAGAGTCTGGGGAATCCATTAGAAGAGAAAGGAAGTATTGTAGGAACCAGAGGGATCAAGGACAACACCAGAGAACTGACTAACCTGAGCCCATGGAAAATCATAAACACTGGACCACCCACCAGAGAGCCTGCATGCTGTCCTAAACCCTCTGCATATATGCTACAGTTGTGTGGCTTGATCTTCTTGTGGGACTCCTAACAGAGGGTGCAGGAACTGTCTCTTTCTCTGTTGCCTGCCTTTGGGACTCCCTCCCCCTGCTGAGTTCCGTTGTCTAACCTTAATAGAAAAGGAGGTACCTAGCCATAATGCAACTTGTTGTGTTATAGCTGGTTGATATCCCTTAAGGCAAGCCCTTTTCAGAAGAGGAATGGAGGAGAACTGGATTAGGGGAGGGGAGAGAGAGAAGGGAGATGATGGAGAGGGACAAAGAGAAAAAAAGAGAGGGCAAACTGCTGTCAGGATGTAAAACAAATAAAATTTAAATTTAAAAAAAATCCAAGCTCTTTAATTCTTGCTGTAATAACACGACCCGTCCTTGCACCCTGCATGCAGAGCATGCTCACCGTCCGGTGCGACATAGTAGTCGAACATGGTGTCCCCGGGATCCGTCAGCTGTGGCAGGTGCAGGGTGGACCCTTCCCGAGAGCGCAGCCAGAGTTCCATCCTCCGGCGCCCCTCCAGCTCCAGGACTGCACCCACGCTCCACATCATGGCAAAGACAAACAGCCTGCCCAGGTGGTCTGGGTCCACCTCCCCGGCCTGCTCCTGAGGGGGCAGAGAGCATCCTCTTCTCATTACTCGGTCTCCATCTAAAACAATAAATCTAGGAAAAATGATACAAGCTGTCCCCAGCAGAGGAAAAGAATGGTACAGCTGAGGAGTAGATGGGAACTCTCATTCCAGGGGGCCTAGCTGGTTTGTAAAGTAAATTAAAACAAGCGAGCAAGCCATCTCTGTGGGTTAAGGTATTTGACACCAGTCCTGATGATGGCCGAAGTCTGATCCCCCATACCCACATGGTAGAATGAGATAACCAAAACGCACAACTTGCCCTCTCGCTTCTACATGCACACAAAGTAAATAAATAAAACACAGTAGAAATATTTCTAAACAAAACTAATGACATTTTTTCTTTTTTTGTTTTTATTAATCATTCCATTCGTTTGCATCTCAAATGATATCCCACTTCCAGTTACCCCTCCATAAGTTCCCCCATCCCACAACCTCTCCTCCCTCCTCTTTTCTCTTTGTGGATGCTCCCACACCCACCCACCCTCTCCTGCCCCACCCCTCCAGCATGGGGCATCAAATCTCCATAGGACCAAGGGCCTCCCCTCACATTGATATCAGACAAGGCCATCCTCTGCCACCCATGTATCTGAATCCATGGATCCCTCCATGTACACTCCTTGGTAACATTTATTATATAATTATATTAACCAGAAATAAAATTCAAATCAATGGCTTGCTTCATTCAAAGAAAGCTATAAGGGAAAATATTGGTATGTCTGAAACTTCTCTGAACTCCTACCACATTCTCTCACCAACCAACCCTAATCAAGCCTAGTTGTGAATGCTGTGTTCTCTGCACAGTGAGCTCAGGAGGAAGGTGCCATCCCTTACCTTTGGTGGGATCAGGCCTTGCAGCATGTGGGTGCTCTGTGTGATCACAAAGGCTTCCAGGACCTCCATCTTGAACTCCAGGTTCTGGATGCTGAACCGATACAGTTCCGGGAAAGTCTCTGCATACAGCTGTCGAAGGACTTCAGACTCTTGAGAAGATCGTCTCTTGAGGAAACCCTGTGAGTTCACACACCCGTGCATTGGTGAAACCAGGAAAATGAGCATTGGGGCATAAAAAGAGTTTTACTGCATTATTAATTAATTAAAGTTGATTAACAGTTAATAGTGATGCAAAGTGTTACTGTGTTTAAGATCCGTCAAGCCTGCCTATAAACTCTTTCGTATAATGATTTATTTAAACCTTCAATGCAACCCTCTGAGATGGGAACTAGTATCATCACCCCCTTTGACATTTGCACCTTCAGTAAGCCACCCAGCATTGCACATTAGGTAAGTGACAAGGCCAGAATTAACACCCAAAGAGTCTGTCTAAAGAATTCACAAGCAGCTTCAGACATCAGGAGATAGAATCTTAGAGCAGGCTCCTGATCCCCTGAGGATACTGCATTATTTAAATGCATGTGAAGATGTGATTAGGTGTAATATTACTGTAAAAATCCAGGTAGGGTATAATAGAAGTGCACTTTATAAGATGCAAACTAAATAATTGTGACTTGATACAATAAAAGTATTTTTTCAACAGCTTTATGAAATTTAAATATATTGGGGAAAAAAATCATGTGATCACAATTGACTTGTATTCTGTTGTATCTGTAGGCACCAAGCACAGCTACATAAACAAAATCTACTGTAATACTTTAAGCATATAAAAAGTCCTTGGTCTCCTCCCCAGAGATTCTAACTTGGTAGGATTTCGGTCTGACACAATTACCTGTATTTTTTTTAAATTATCACTGATGAGTACTTTTGAATATCCAAGAGCACTTATACTTCAGTTTTAATGGATAGAAAAACTAACTATGCGGTATGAAATCTGTAAAAGACATTTCAGAATTATATTTCAAGGATGTCAATATCATGTTACTGTAGAGCACGCTCTTTTGTATATCTCCATGAATGTTACGAAGTCTAAACCCTTTAGTAGACCAGAATCATGTAGCCTTTGAAAAGAGGTTAATAAGAGTTAGAAGATTCCTATACTATACAGTTCGGAGTATAAAAAATGATGGAATTATAAAATAATACCTACATAATTTAAATTAGAAAGTTTTAAAATAAAATCATCTTTCAAAATATAAAGGCAAATAAAAATTTTAAATCTAGCCATCTGTGTCATAAAAGTCACGTAGATTAATTATCCAGTAACATTTACTCTTATAATATAAATTTAATAAAAACATATAAGCATTCGAGGTATGTAACTATAATAAAATTCTAATTAGTAGATTCTATAATATATTGACAGTAATAAGCTACTATGCCTGACCATGAATTGAAGTGACATTATATAAAATATTATTTCTAACCACAAAGTTAAAATTAATATTATGACAACTGAATCTCATAAAAACAATCTTTATATAAGTTTAACAAATCACCTTTAAGTTAAAATTCTAAGATGGTTGCTCCCAGATTTTATGTGAGCCAACTATCTTTCAAAACTGCCATGAACCCCCAAAGTGATGATATTAAATTTCACTTTTCAATCCTCAGATGCAGTTCGGCAGGATTATTGATTCACGTAGGCCTGACAATTACCTGGAAATCACAGTTCTAAGTGATTAGAAGGAGACTGGAGAAGCCTGTGAGGGGCAATCAGGGTCTGAGCAGCCCTGTAATACAAGGGCCTTTCAGAAACAGTAGCATAAAAAGCCATCGCACTGCCAGCTGCATGCTAAGGATGCCTTTCCCTTTGTAATTACACAAAAGAAAGGACTCAATCATACCTCAAGAATAGGACTCCAGTCGAGGACGGAGGAGCTCATGAAAACCATGCCATTTCTTGAGACAGTGGCGGGAGAAGCATTGTCAATGTTATGAGGTTCAAAAACAATCTTGCAGTTTGGAGCCATAGGAATCCGGTCACCATTGGCCAGAGTCAGGGTTTTATTATCATCCAAGACCGAATTCAGATTTTCAATCCAGATGGCATCAACTGGACCATCAAGGATGATCCAGATGTGTTCCCCTGGATGACACCCAAGAGAAGAGGAAGAGAGCACACGTGCACACAGGTGCCTGTGTGAGTAGTTGTGAGGCTTGGGAGAGCACTATAGCTCTCTCAAGAGTTCAAGAACAGGTATATAATGCCTGTTAATCTTAAGTAAAACACAGTTCTCCATGATGACTAAGTTTCATGAACACAAAGAACCTTCTAAGTTCCTTCCGTGGCTGTTATGTTCTAACCATAATAAAATCCAAAGCTCCTTTGTTCCTTGGACTAACACTAAGCATCTTTTTGCATATAGCACTGTTCTAAGGGCTGAGATGTGACAATGGGTGAGATACTATACATTCTAAGTGGGAAAGACAGACAAATAATCAGAGAAACAGTGTGAGCAATTTTCAGCAGATTCAGAGAAGAAGCACTATTGTAGATTAAGTGTCGGTGAAAGATTTTACACAAAGACTGAAGTGATTTAAAAATCTAGAAGCATCTAAGATCTTATCTATGTCGCATCTATGAACAGAATGTACAAAGATCCTGGATCAGGAACAGGATTCAGGTGATAAAATGGACTGGATGCTTTGTATCCTCTAAGGTGAGATACAGGACTCTTTGTTCTCTAAGATTAAATAGCATCAGATCAAAGAATGAAGGAATGTGTTCGGGGATGAGGTTAGTGTCCTGGTATAAGAAAGAAACCCCTCACCTCTCTATCCATGGAAGGATACAACCAAAAAGATGGGAGCCCTCAACACAGTGCAAATTAAATGCCTGTCTGCTGTTTGCAGTCCATCCCGTCTGTTCTGTTGTGTTGAAGAGAACAAGACAGTAGGACAGGAAGAAATCAGACCTAGCTAACAAGATAAGGGGCCATATGTCAGTGCAACAGGGAAGACAATCGGGCAGGGCAGGCAAAAGCAGTCTTGCATGTGTTAATACCCAGCAGAGATCCCACGAGAGTTGTTGACCTACAAGTAGGGAGAAATCAGGACTGGCTGTTAGAGATGTAGAAGCTTTGAGCTTTGAAGTAGCATTAAAGCCATGGAGGCTGCATAAGAGCCTTCTAGACGGAAAATGTGGAGAGAGACAGGAGGCCTGGGAACAGAGGCCATATAACATCTAGATTTCTGCCAGGGGTGCCATCGGAGTCCCTCTGCCCTTCTGCCTTCTTAAGACATCCCTTTCCAGTGAAAGTGAGAGTGAGGGTAGCCTGCAGGAGGGAGAATCTCTGTCCCCAAGCAGGCACCAATTCAGGAAGAGGAGTGACCAATTGTGTAGAGACCACTGAAGGCAGAAAGAAGTATAGTGAGAAGAAAAGGCAGCCTGTGTTTTAAATGCCAGAAATCATGGGAGACCTCCCTAATGTGTCTCAGGAGACAATGGGGACCAACCTGAGGGAGTTGCATAAGGAGATAAGGGGAGCTAGAGAGTGACAAACGAAGAAGTCTCAGCAAGAATGCAACTGTGAGGGAAGCTTACGTGCCTCAGTTGTAGCTCCTCCTCATGTCTGTCTCCCTCTCTGACTGATACGGATCACTGTCTACTTCTAAGGTTTCCTCGCTGTGCTTGACTGAGGATTCCACTCAGACTAAACGGCTCCACTCAACTAACAAAACCCACTCAACTAACAATAGGTAAAATGGCAACCTTGGCACAGGTCACTTTGAAAGCTTGCCTCCTTTTTTAGAGAAGCTGCCCCTGAGCATTCTGGGAGTTAAAATTCCATCACCACCGCTTCTATCCTTATGCTGGCTTACTGAACGTATTAGAAGCAAATGTTTATTTTCCTGTAAAATAGCAATTACCAATAGAGTCCTTTTCATTCTCTCTTGATGACCAGCGCTAAAGGACAGGCTGCTTCCCTTTCAGAAGACCCTGGATGATGCTATCTTAAAACACCAGACAGCAGGGATCTGCTGCCCAAAGGGAAGGCAGGAAGGATCTGCCAAGAGCTCCTCCCTCCTGCATTCTTCACCCTGCACGGTTCCTTTGTCCTTTTCCCTCTCAGAAGTGAGAACACACAATGAGAGAAGAGCAGCTACCATTTCTTCCAGCTGAGGTGATATTCCGAGAACACTGTGCTGTTTACAGTGTCTATGAAAGAGGCAACTAGACTGAATAGCCAGCCCTTAAAGGTTTGCTTGAACAATCCAATGCCAGTGTCGCCAAAACAGAATGATTTGCCAGCTCACACTGGGTATAGATAATTTTTTGCCACCACCCCCCAAAAAAGCTCAGTTCTCTACATGATTTCAGAGGAGAATCAGTTTTAAAAAAAAAGCTGTGTAGAAATGTTACATTTTTAAACTATGCAGTGAGCATAACAGTAAAAATCACCTCATTCAATGCTATCAACCTTCCTTAACAGCTTCTTTCTCTATTTTATTCTAAAATATTACAAGGATGTGTAAGTATTGTTTTAGAAAACAAACATCCTTTAAAGAGGTGTTTAGAGCAGCAAGAGAGCCCAGAAGATGGAAATGTCCTTGCCTGGAACAATATGTCAGGATAGACCCAGCAGCTAAAAAAGCTGTCTTCTGACTTCACCATGCACACTGTAACTTATGCACACACACACACACATGTGCATATACACATACTCACAAGCATGCTGACACATACATACACACATGCACACACACAGATGCAAGCACACACATGCATGCATGCACAAAATAATTGAGATGCAATAAAAATGTTAAAGGCAAGGCTTAAGTGTACTAATCAAAACTTTCATTATTTCAACACTCAGAAATTTAGTGAAATCTTTTACTTAGTCTTGGCTGACATATTATATGCACAACACCACTGCTTGGCAATTCTATCTAGACATCCATGATTTTGTTTAGAAGTGCATGTTTAACATAATATTTATCCCTCTACCTTTCTTTGCTTTCAGTGTCTTCCTCCAAAGGGTAGAAAATATTCCATCAGTCCAATCGTTTGTGGCCACATCAAGGCGACCAAACATCTGTGGGGCAGTGATTGCTTTGGGATTCATCCTCATTTCTCTGTGCGGTTTTCCACAATCTGCAGCAAGAGCATCCAAATTTTAAGCATCTCGGGCATGGTGTGAGCCAACATGGAGCAACCTTGCGCTAATTTGTGGTATACTGTCAGCAAGTGGTCAAAATACGAAAAGTGAAAGATTATACTAAAACATATGTCATTCTGCATTCCAAGTTATAATTAGCCTTGTTATCCTTTATTGAGTACAGCACTTTGCTGTGTATGAAATAAATTCATGTCGCCTTGGGGACAAAAGGGCTGCCATGCTGGAGCAATGCAAGTACTGTTCAGTGTGTGTGAGAACTACCCAGTCCATTGGAGGGTCCTGCCCATAGAAGACATGAAGAGGGAGGAACACATCCCCTGATCTTTTTCTTTTTTGTTACTGAGCTTAAGTAGTTGCTCAAATTCTGCAGCCTTTGGGCTGGGGTTTACACCATCTTAGTGCCCTGATTCCAGGTTCAGAAGTACAGAACCAGCTCTCCTGAATCTCGGTTGGCATTTTGTCTAGGCTCTGCCCCGCAGTTACCTGGCAATAGCCAGGTGTGCATGACTCACTACAAAAGGGGGTGCTCGCCCCTCCTCTCTCTCTTGCTCCCTTACCCTCTCCCCTCTCTCCCCATTCTCCTCTCCCTTCTTTTTATATGCTCATGGTTGGTCTCTACTCTTTCTCTCTCTCTCTCTCTCTCTCTCTCTCTCTCTCTCTCTCTCTCATGTGTATGTATGTGTGTGCATGTGTATGTGTCTTTGTGTGTACATGTGTGTGTCTGTTTGTGTGCATGTGTGTGTGCATGTGTATATGTATGTGCATGAATGTGTCTGTGTGTCTGTGTGAGTATGTCTCTATGTGTGCATGTATGTGTATGTGTCTTTGTGTGTACGTGTGTGTCTGTGTGCATGTGTGTGTGCATGTGTTTATGTGTGTGCATGAATGTGTCTGTGTCTGTGTGAGTGTCTCTATGTGTGCATGTATATGTGTCTTTGTGTGTACATGTGTGTGTGTCTGTGTGCATGTGTGTGTGCATGTGTATATGTGTGTGCATGAATGTGTCTGTGTGTCTCTGTGTGTGTCTGGATGTGTGTGCATGTGTATGTGTCTGTGAGTATGTCTGCATATATGTATCTGTGGGGGGTCTGTGTGTGCATGTTTATGTGTGTAATGTCTGTGTGTATATAGTATCAGTGTGTGTAGTGTCTGAGTGTGTGTCTGTGTGTATATATCTGTGTGTATGTCTGTGTGCGCGCGCGTGTGTGTGTGTGTGTGTGTGTGTGTGTGTGTACTGTCTATGTGTGTCCCCTACTGCATGAGTTTCCCTACAGAATCTTAACTAAAACACCACTTGAGAAAACAGAACCACATTTCTAATTTTTAGAAGTAACAAAGCTAATTAGGGTAATTATTTGCAGAACTTTATGAGGCAAAAGTTCAACCCAACCACAGCTGAGCTTTTGCAATAGGTAACATCCATACTGCACTGGCTACACTACTTTTTTTAATATAATCACACTTTATAAAAATCTTTAAGTGTATGTTGGTCAGTTTCATTGACCAACTGCATTTCTTCTATTGCACATAAAATATAAACCATCAAAAGACATCCAGGAGATAGAGCTTTCATTTTCTTTTAAGATACAATAACATTTTATTTAAAAGAAAAACAACACTGTAAGAATAAATCTCTGACTTTAATGACTGGCTTAGATATATTCCTCTTGAGTCTTCTCTAGGTATTTCTTGACTGAGTCCTGATCCCTCCACCATTGTAGACCTGGTGTGAACACCTTTTCTTACTGTCAATTCTTACACACCTCCCTTCCATAATCTCTTCTCTCCATGGCCATCAGATGGTTTTCTGCAAGCAGGAGTGACCATGACAAACTGAGCTCAATGGCTTCTTCAGACACACAGAAGGAAACCCAGGGACTTAGTATGCTTAGAACGCTCCCCATCTCCAAGACAGATGCTTCCCTTATTGAGCTTCATGAAGGCGGAAACAGAAGTAAGGAATTGGATTCTCTGAGTCTTCAATAAAGGGACAAAGAAGCAGAATAAGCCAGTAACTAGCACCTCACTTAACTAGTCAACTATGGAATAAACTTCAAAAAACTATGAAGTGGGACATTGGCCATCAGCTCCTCTCCTCTACTAGTTAAGGATATGGCTAACTCAGGGATATTAACTTTTGTTTGAGTCACTTCCTCATATTGAGATGAGTATGGCACTAAAATTTGAGAGATATTTCTGAAGCTAGACTGGGGCCTCTCCAAGACAGTGACATCTACAGCAAGGGATTGCTAAAGCTGAGTGACACTTGATGCCAAGACTACACCTCTACCCTCAGCCTTATGACAACCAGCCCCACCACTACCCACAAACAAATTGTATTCCAACCATACTCAAGTGCCACGCCAAATTACCCCACACTTTCCCATCACTCATCCTTCATAGGTTCTTCCTTCTGTGACAAATTCCCTTTACCCATCAGCTCCTCAAGCCTTATGTCTCAGAGGAAGCAGTGCCTCCCCTGTAAGACTCTATAATGGCTTAGAAAGTTTCTCATTCCCTCTTCCTCTGTTCCCATTGTATGTCAAACCTTCCCCCTAACAATGACATGTTCGGTCCTAATTATCTGCACTTATGCATGTCTCCCTGCTACACTGTTAACCTTGCGTTTGCAAGCTTATTTCCCTGCTTCTAATATAAAACACGGCAAACTGCAAAGAACATAATATTAAAGAAACAATTCACAGGAATTGCATTGTGAACCAGCTAACAACATGCTCAGGTCTTGAACCTCTCTAATAGAAGTTCCGCCCAATTATCTTCTTCGTCTTTTGGATAATTAAACTTTCCGACCTAAAACAATGGGCTGCTTAATATAATTAATGTTTTCCTTATATACTAAAGCCAAGAGTAAGTTAATAAACAGCAAACAGACTAATAATATGAGACCAAATGTATCAAGAGCCCTGACGAAGGTACTGTCAGTTTCCAGCAACAATCAACAGTGGACCAGCGTCAGTGAGCTGGGCTCCATTGACTGGAATCCTACAGAGCCTTCTCTAGCTCCAATGTTATATTTCATTCCAACAGAGGAAGTTCATAAATACTTTGCAATTTAGCTCTGCCACCACTCAGGCTGCTAACATGTTTAGAGGCATCAGTGTTCAGTGAGAATCAGAGCATACAAGAATAATAGCCAACAGGACAATACTCATTATCCTTAGATGCCTAAGGTAATAAACTTGGGGGGGCATGTGGAAATAAAGGTCACTTATTAAACTTCACTAGAAAAAATATCTGCATAAATGTGGGGCTGTGGGATTAAGATGGCACTTCATGGCAGAATTTAAGGGTTGAGATTGGAAATATTTTTGTTTATTTGACAGTAACGTTGTATTATGGAATTAGCTGGAAGTGGCATGGTGTATTGGGAATTTGCTGACAGACCCTTACCCTAACTCTCTGACCCATCATCTACCATTTTCTGACCTTGGGTATTTCTGAATCTGAGCCTTGATTTTATATAAAATAAACAGGTTCTTCTGGAACTTAACATGAAGAGGAAATTAGATGTGTAAAACCAACAGCACAATGAAAATGCCACTTTAAATTGTCTCCTTTCTGTGGCGCATGAACACAATGTATTCTTTCTTAAATGTCCCCAATTAGCAGTAAACTAAAAAAAATTATTTTATTTACAAAATAAAAAAAAATGTGTTCCTTCCCCTTTCTCTTGAGCACTCAAATGTGCTACAACTGTGTGTCACCCATGGCGATGAAATTGCTGCTCCGTACCTGTCATGGCTTTCATCAGGGTGTGTATGCAGGTGGTCTTCCCTGATCCACTAGGCCCCAGGGTCATCATCCCATGCCTCACCCTCTGCGTTTCAAACAGCTGGATGATTTTCAGTTTCCAAGGAGGATGGTTAATTAAGCCAGCTTCCTCAACCTGAAACACAGCAAAATCCTTATATTAAGGAACATTTACAGTGACCCAGACTCACAGTGATGAAGAGTCAGGGGAGAAGAAACGGGAGGTTAGGGACTGATGGCTGTGGAGCTTCAGTTTGGGAAGATGATTAATGATGGGGGGATGGAGAGTAGGGTGACTACATAGTGGAGACCCAGGAGTGGGAGGGCACTGACTGCAGCCATTAATAAACAGGACGGCATGCACTTAGCCACAATTAAAGAGAGCCTACCACACAAAAATAATGTCTGCAAACATAGACAGAGAAGTCCAACATAATCTTTCATCTCAAGCTAGTGAGAATCACCTGCATTTTGCTTCAGAGAACTGACTTCATAATGACCAATGCTTTATTGAATATAAGTCTGAGTGTAAACTCAAGAATAGGGAATTAAATAGCAAAATACATCTGGAAGACTTCATTTACATAATGATATTTATAACCAGAAGAATGCATGATATGTGAGACTGCTTGAAAACCCATGTAAATTCCAAGTAGCCTAAACACTAGTTATAATGTGTGTGCATCCATGGTTTCTATCTCCCAAGAGCATTCAATCAATGTTCTAATATTAATCTGCAAAATGAGATGGCAAGGCTGCTACTATGAACAGGTCAGGACACTGAAGCATAGAATGACCATTGTTCCAAGAGATACAACTTGGAGCCATTGAGTTGGGATCTGAGCCGAAAACATCCAGGTCTAAGATCTATTTATAAAACAACTATCCACACATCAAATGAGGTACAAGAAGAACGGAGGAGTGGCCCCTGATTCTGGAAAGACTCAGTGAAGCAGTATAGAGCAAAATCAGAACAGGGAAGTGGGAAGGGTTGGGTGGGAAAACAGGGGGAGGGAAGGGGACTGATGGGACTTTCGGGGAGTGGGGGTCCAGAAAAGGGGAAATCATTTGAAATGTAAATAAATATATCAATAAATTAAAAAAAAGAACACCTATACTGTGCTTGAACTCACTATACGTCATGATTGTATTTTGATCAGAATAACGTTGAGTCCAGGAATGCAGATGCCATGGCTTCGTTGAGCTCAGGAGATGCCACTCCACAACCCTTCTGTTTTCTAGTTCATACATTCTTTCCACACCCTCTCCCGGGATGTTCCCTGAGCTATAGAGAGGAAGTTATACACACACTTCCAAACATATAGTGGCATGGTCAGCCCTGGTTAAACGCAGTAGGTCAGAAAGACAAAGAAAAAACAAAATGACATGAATCTGGGAAGAGGATTGATTGTAAAGATGAGAGTTGAAGATTAGATGGGCTGGGAAGGAAATGAGAGAAAGTAGAGATGAAAGTAGTGAGAGTTATCGTATACGTCTATGAAATTATCTAAGAACACACTTAAACGCAAAAATAACTTTGAATGAGGATCTGTATGTAACACACACTGTTCAGGAAGTTCATGCCCAACTGGTATCTGGCATAGGCCATCTTACAAATCACTCATCCCTTTAGAAGGTCTATCATTAATTTAGTTAAATAATGAGAAAATATTTTTGCAGAATGAATTATTACTCTTTATTGATCAGTAAATGCAGACTTCAGTGTACTAATCCTCAAGTCCCCCGCCCCCCTCCCCAAAAAATAACGGGAATTGCAACTACATTTGAATTGTATTTTAAATATTTTCAAGAAAATCAATTTTATGTTATAAACCAATGACCATAGGGATAGAAAATTTTTTTCTAAAGTTCTTCTTCAAGGAAGGTAAACTAAGATGTAACATTTACACAGTTCATCTCCACTCATAGAAAGACTCAATTAATTAAACAGCAGCAACTGTCCATAAATCCAGAGACTTGACTAGGCACATTGCAATGGAATCCTCCATCACAGAGACCACAGAAGGCAAGACTAGTGTCCAGACGAAATGGGTGTAGAGAAGTCACATGACATCACTACAAATAGAATACAGAAACACAAATCTGGAAACCATATGGCAGATGTCAGAGCCAAACTGAGGTCCAGCAGTAAAGCCATCTGTCTTAGTCATGGTTTCTATTCCTGCACAAAACATCATGACCAAGAAGCAAGTTGGAGAGGAAAGGGTTTATTCAGCTTACACTTCCACATTGGTATTTATCACCAAAGGAAGTAAGGACTGGAACTCACACAGGGCAGGAACTTGGAGGAGCTAATGCAGAAGCCATGGAGGAATGCTGCTTACTGGCTTGCTTCCCCTGGCTTGTTCAGCCTGCTTTCTTATAGAACCCAGGACTACCAGTCCAGGGATGGCACCACCCACAATGGGCCCTCCCCTACTTGATCACTAATTGAGAAAATGCCTTACAGCTGGATCTCATGGAGGCATTTCCTCAAGGGAGGCTCCTTTCTCTGTGAGAACTCTAGCTTGTGTCAAGTTGACACACAAAACCAGCCAGTACACCATCTGGATCCCTACAGACTCTGCCACCCTGTGACATTTGATTTCTAAATCTAGTGGAATGATCCTCAGTAATGTTGACAACACTCAGATGTGACTCTCTGGACATGTATCTTCAGAAAAGCAGAAGTCCATTGGGGTAGGTCATCAGATGACCTACAGTGACCTTTCCTTAAGAAAGGCTGCAGCCTTGGTGTCACTCTCAGGGCCACAGAGAGAGCACTTAGTGTATGCAACCATGAAATGCATTACCTGTTTACTGATTGCTGTCTCCAGCTCAGGGTAGCCTGCCTTGTCCAAAAGAATATTTGGAAACAGATCTTCAATCAGACTCAAAAACAGGGGCTCATCTTCGTCAATCTACAAAGAACAAGGGATAGAAAGGAGAGTGATGACTTTTGCACAGACACAATACGCAGAAACTCTGAAACCACTCAACACAGGCCAGGATGATCATTAGTGTATGAATAGAATCTTTATTAGATTTGAATATTGTGTTCTTCGGTTCCCATAATTAAAAAGTTAAGATGAGTAAAGAAAACAACAAAAAAAAATAAATAAGCAAAAGAAAAGAAAACCCTATCTACATTTCAAATGTTTCATAAAATCCCCCATTCAGAAGACAGAGGTCTGTAATTCCTAACTTAAGCTAAATAGATCCTCTTAATAAAATTAATTTGTAGATTAATTAGTTGGAATCTGGTTCATACTTCTTTTTGAAACAAAACCAGCATTTTTTTTCATTCTACATAGAGAGACATTTAAACTAGACATGGGTTATGAGTAGCTACTATAAGAATGGGAAATTATTACACCCTTGTAAAACTTACCAGGTGCTACCACACAGAAATGATTTAAACTATTTAGGTCTTTATTGTGTGGGCTTTTAAAACGATTGTTTTATTTGATGAAGCATGTGTCTTGGTGCCCGTGGAGGCAACCACTATGTCAAACCCAGGTCTTCTGGAAGAACAACCAAGGTTCATAGGTGTTCTTAACTGCTGAGTCATCTCTCCAGCCCTGTGTGTAGTCTGTTTTTTTAATCAATTCAATTCTATTGAAATAGAACTATTTCTGACTAGATGTGAGCCATTTGATGGGGAAAAAGAAACTTCTGAAATGAATAATTTAAACTCTGCTCTCTAGCACTTGATCTGAGAATTAGGCATTTAAATAAATTTAAATAAATATTTCTAAATCTGATTCATTAAACTCATACTTAAGCAGATGAACTACTTCCCCCCTCCCCCCATGAGTCTTACCAGTTTGGAAAGATTCATGTCACGCAGCACGCGCATGACGATGGTGGATTCTGTATCCGTGGGGCTGGCTCTTTTTGCTGCCCCCAGGGTACGCAGAACTGACAGGATGTTACGTAGACCAAAGTCATAGTGAACCTGAAGAAATGGAGATGTTGGACTTATTTCCAATAATATCCTACCATGCAAACAATATGGATTTGGCTAAAAACACATTCGTGATAATAAATTAATGCTGATTCCTTAAAAAAAAAAATAAGTGTGTGGATGAGCAGACCCTGAAGGCGTGAGCTCAGGAGAGCTAAGCCTACCTCTCCCTGGGATGGTGCAGGGAAGCTGGCCCTGCAGCTCTCAGAAGAGAGTTCCTCCACCCCCCACGCAGGCCCAGACCCGGGACTTTGAGTTGACCCACCCAACAGCTCCCCCATCTACGAGCTGCTAGAGCACGTGAAAAGGCTGGTCCTCCAGACACAACGTGTAGGATTTCCATGACACTGCAAAACAACCGAATGTCCACGATGTGTCCTGGTGAGGATCCAGTATTGATAGTGTCTGATCATTTGTAAGTAAAGCTGTTTGGTCAAAAGGGTATACCGCGTGACACGCCGTGACACACAAGAGCTTCCACTTGGAGATTTTGGTTTATCTTGGATTGGTTTGGTTTGGTTTTGTGGGAGCAGTTTGCAGGGGTGGAAGGCAGAAACGGAGCTACAGGAAGATGAGTGTGATTGGGTGCACAATATGAAACTCACAGCAAATCAACTAAGAAGTCAAAAAAAAGTAAAAGAAGAATGTTCTCTATTGATATGCTTGTTAAAAACTGAAAACTAGCCAAGTCTTTCCTTATGCCATCATAGCTTAAGTCCTTGCATTAAAACTAAGATGTATCTAGATAAGGGGAAAGGTGCACATTTCCTCTTAGACTGTGACATTCTTTTACCTTCATACATATGAAAATGCATCTGTATGGATATAGCTAAAATTCAGGAGCAGTACTAAACTCAGACATGACACTCTCAAACTTTTACTAATAGTGTAGGGATATTAGACATGAGGAAAAGAAGCCACACTCCAGGATCACCTGGAGAAAGAATCCTGCTAAATCTGGAGTCATGCCCCAGCTTTGTGCTTAGGATAATAATTATGAAAGTTCTACATTCCAAATGCTAGCATATATGAGGTGAATAATTAAAATTCCATTATCCAACCACTGTGGAATACAGCTGGCAGGTCTAAAAATTAAAAACGAAGCAATCAGGCCAGGTGCATGGGCATAGGCTCATCCCAGCACCTGGAGAATGCAGAAGGATTTCAACTTCAAGACTGGATGGCAAGTTCCAGGCCAATGTGTGTAATAGAGTGAGACATTGTCTTAAAACCTTAAAAGTAGACTTTTTAAGGTTTTAAGACATATGATGCAACACTCCTAGAGGAGGCCCAGTCTCAAAGAGACATTTAAACAACAATATATAATATTCATACCCTACTCTTCATGTTAGCATTCCTTCTAGGATCCGCCCCACAGTTACCTGGCAACAGCCAGGTGTACCTGACTCAATATAAAGGGGGCTGTTTGCCCCCTCCTCACTCTCTTACTCTCTTTCCTCTCTGCCCCTTCTTTTGCCATCTCCCCCCTCCCCCAACGTGTTCATGGCCGGTTCCTATTCTTCTTTTGTTGCCTTTCTGTGTCTCTGCTCCCTTCTCAACTCCCCTATGCATGCCCTAAATAAACTTTATTCCATACTCTATCTGTCCTATGGCTCCTGTCTTGGGGGTGGAGGGGCACAGGAAGGGATGTCTCACGGGGCAGAGGCACCAGGGCAGAGGCACCCCTTCCACCTCACCATGCTGCACCTCCACCAAACATATTCCTGATTCTTTCTTTTTTATAAAACATGACAGTTCACAAAAGATAGAAGTCCAGTGGCCCTGCCTCAGATGAATGAAGAAGCAAAGCACGCACTCTCACACGGTGGATTATTATATAGCCACATAAAGAAGGAACTCCACACCGCATCGTAGATGCATCTGGAAGCTATTATAAAACACCGTATTGTTTCATTTATGTGAGTTATCTGTTAAGTTGGTAGAAAATTAGAATAGCAGCTGCCAGGGGTTAGGAGGTGGGGAAAGGGAGCTGTCAATTCACAGGATTTAATTTTGCAATGAGAAAAATTACGAAAAAGTTCTGTAGCTCTCCTAAAAATATATTTAACACTAATGAACTGTACACTTGAAATGGCTGATATAGTATGCTATATATTTTACAAAATAAAATTATAATTAAATAAAGTCAAAAAACCATATTAAAAGCCCTTGGTGGGAGTGCCACCCCTCACTCAGTCCTCAGGTATTACGGGCAGGGCACAGAAAGCATTCAAGGTCAGTTCCTGAATTCAAAGAATTCAAGGTCTAAGGAAGAACAAGGAGGGGCTGAGAGATGGCTCAGCAGTTAAGAACAGAGCACCAACTGTTCTTCCAAAGGTTCTGATTTTACTTCCCAGCAACCACATGGTGGCTCACAACCATCTGTAAAGTGATCTGATGCCCTCTTCTGGTGTGTCAGAAGACAGCTACAGTGTACTCTTTAATAAATAAAATTAAAGTAGAAGAAGAACAACAACAAAGAAATATAAGACTAAGTAAATGTGTCCCAAAGTAGCAATGACTGCAAAGTTAACAAGGGAAAACTTCCTTTGAGAAATGGAATTGTGCTAGATCCATGAGCCTGAAGTGGTATCTGCAAGGGGATGACCACTCTGTGTGCACTGATTCCGGTCATTTCAAGGGGGCTTTGTGGATGTGACAAAGGAGTGGAGAACAGAAGCAGTGAAGACAAAGACTGCAGTCAGGGACACAGAACATTCTCTACACCCGAGGAAGGGAGAGAGAAGATAATTCATTAAACTGATGTCCAATCAAGAGTGAAATGGCAACAAGACTCTGGCTGGCGCCTTGTTGCAGCCTCTGACATAGACAGGACACACTGAAACTGTTCAGTTCCTCAGACATGGAACTGCTGTCCACCCTTGCAGGCCACTGAGCTTGTGACTAAAATTGTTAGTCAGTGATAGATAATTAATACGGATGTAATTCGTGATTAACTCGTGTCTCCTAGCCATTAGCTCTCCTGAGGGCTTTGTCTTCTGTTCCAAAGATATAGGAAACTTTCAAGAATTTTTCAACAGAAAAAGCAATCAGTCAACAAGCTTACTTAAATACATGAGCGAGCTTGGGGGTCAATAGAAGAACCAAAAATCTATGACATCACTTTGTACCATAATGCATACACAGGTTATGCAAATTGCCGACAGCAATACCATTCATATTACAGCTCGTGAGTCAGTTTGCAGAGTAACCACAACACTTCTGTGCTAAAAATAGCCATTCCTTTAAATGTACTTCTTAACAGAAGTCTAGAGAAAATCAATTTTGTTGGGTCTGGAGATAACTCTGTAGGTCAAGTGCTTGCTGTGTAACCATGAAGATCTGACATCAGTTTGAAAACCAGTGGGGGCAGGGGAGAAGCCAGGCATGGCGGCACACGCATGAATTCGTTGCACTGGAAAAATCAGAAACAGGTCCCTAATTCTCACTGATCCTAGGTTACCCACCTAGCCTAAGGACAGTGAGAGGCCCTGTGTCAAAACCAAGGTGGACAGTACCTTAGGTACAGTTCATGAAGCTGGCCTCTGTCCCCCACGTGCCTGTGTACACACTATGCACGTGTACCTACACACACACACACACACGTACACACACACACACACACACACACACGCACAAACACATCAGCTTTGTCATTTTATACTTAGTGCCAAACGTGCATTGTCAAGAGTTCTAGTGTAAGCTGAAAAGCTATTGGTAATTGGCAGCTTCCGGGATTGAGAGAGTTGGTTTTTAACAAGCATTCAACCTTAGAGGCAACCCAAGCTCCAGTAGATAGCTCTACATCCACGCATATATGGGCAGCACTAAGGGGCCTCAATTGATTGTTTTAAGAACTCATGAAATTTGGAGAGAAAAGTAATGAAGGGAATAGAGGAGGATTTGGAGGGGACAGAATATGAGATAGATTCATCAAAATGCGTTGTGTGCCTATATGACATTCCCTAACAATCTTTAAAAGAAATGGAAATATTCCAGTGACCAGAAAGAAGAAATGTGGCTAATGCCATAAAGACCTTCAGAGTAACAAGCACACCTGCTTCGAGAGCTGCTCCTCACACAGCTGGTAGAGCGTGAAAAATTTTCTGGCCAGGACTACGTTGTCAATGAAGCCACAGCTGGCCAGCTTCACCCTGATGATAATCTGCCGGTCAGGGACCATCATGGCCACGGAGCGGAAGTTGATCTTCAAGTTCTCAGGGAGCTCCTGGCGCCCCGCATAGCCAGGGTTCTGCATGGAAGCAAAGCCTAAGAATGAATGACTGACACACTCCTGGGACGGCTAGGACACACAGGCGTGATACTAAGAGACTCATGCTCACAACACAGATCTGGAATGTCAAGTGGGCAACTCATTTATATATCTCATTCGTCCTTTGCCTGGACCGTCTAAGTCACGAGTTATTAATACGGGCTTTGTTTAGCTCTTAAAGGTTTTCCAACAGAAATGATAATTACGATCTCTGTTTGCATGCATGATGCTCAGGTGACACAGGAATGGGGAAAGGTGTGAGGTGAGACTGACAAGGCTGGGTTGCATTTCAATGGCTGGCTCTTCTAGCAGTTCCTTACTTACCATGGTTAGAAAAAGTCCAAATTCTGGGTTCATGGTCACATTATCTCCATCAGTAAAAATAAAAGATTTTTTATGCTCCTTTTTACAAGTGAGAATAATGGAGATTTGCTGGGCTGCAACGGACAGAACTGGTAGATCGATACGGTTGAATTCATCAAAGCAACCCCAGGACCCAGACTGTGCCAGCCCTTAGAAAGGAAATTAAATGGAAAATCCAATTAGTACATCATTTTTGAAAACCAAGAAAACGGATATTATGCAGCTGCCAAAATGAACCAAAGATCAGTTTATTTGAAACTGGGGTTAGAAGATAAATGGTGCATCCAGAGGCCACAAGCAGCTGAGACACTGGCAGGCTGTCTGTAAACATCCAACCATATTACTGACGACAAGTGCTTTACAAAGGGGAAATTACATGAGCATCCCATCCACCTAGAGCCGCTAAGACTGAACTTGTCAAATAAAACAAGCTGGAAAAAGTGACACCAAAATGTACCCAGCTCTTGAAAAAATAAACAAATCTTTTGCTGTCATTGCTGCTCCAGATTGGATCATGTTTCCCCAAAGCTTAAGTCTATGCAGCCAGGAATCTGCGTCGACCACCCGGAGAGATAAATCTTAACAGGAAATTTCACCTGACCTGAAATTTCTCACTGAAAGAAAGCACAGTGCTCACCTTTGAATATCCGCCCAAGTCCTCGGAAATCCATCTGGTCTGAGCAGTTGAAAACTACAACGTATTTCCCAAGACACCGGCCCATGTCCTTGGTGGTCTCTGTCTTCCCTGTCCCTGCGGGACCAGCAGGGGCTCCTCCCATGCTCATGCCCAGAGCCTGAGCCAATGTGATGTAGCACCTGCAGAGCCAACTTGTTGTTAGAAACTTGCTAGGGCATCTCAAAAGTTCTCAGACACCATGCAGAAAAGAACCTGTGTGTGATCAAAAGATGCAGAAAGAGGACTAATCTTCCAATAGATAATTTGCAAACCCTCATCCTAAGGCAAATGTCCTCATGTGAGCTCTGGTATGTGCTCTGGAAAAAGAAGATCATTTGTGGCCAAATAAGTTTAAGAAGTCTGTAAACACTTAAACAGATTTCTTTACTGACATTTTTCAGGCTTTATGATACTATTTATTATAAGTATTCAAATGTATAAGCATGAAAAAATGTTATAGAGAATTGACATTTATCTGACAGGTCTTCCCTAGAAGTCTGTTCATATCAAAAGACTAACACTGATTCAGGCTCACTGACCATGAGGGAATGAATATTGTTACACATCATCTGGCACCCTAAAGGATGGATGTTACTAAAAACAATAAAAATAAGCATTGGTGATGGGCTTATATACTGTTGGTGAAGATGTGACTTGGTGAAGTCATTATGGTAAATGGTATAAACTTCCTCCCCAACAAAGAAAGGAGGGGAAAGAGGGAGGGAGGGAGGGAGGGAGAGAAGAAGGAAGGGGAAGGGCAAGGGCAAGGGAAGGGCAAGAGAAGGGAAGGGAAGGGAAGGGAGGAAGGAAGGGGGAAGGGAGGGAGAGACAGAGAAAGAAAGAAAGAAAGAAAGAAAGAAAGAAAGAAAGAAAGAAAGAAAGAAAGAAAGAAAGAAAGAAAGAAAGAAAGAAAGAAAGAAAGAAAGAAAGAAAGAAAGGAAGGAAGGAAGGAAGGAAGGAAGGAAGGAAGGAAGGAAGGAAGGAAGGAAGGAAGGAAGGAAGGAAGGAAGAAAAGGAGAAAGAGAAAAAAGAGAAAGAGAAAGAGAAAGAGAAAGAGAAAGAGAAAGAGAAAGAGAAAGATGGACAGTACTAACATATACCCCAACAATCTCCCATCTGGGTGCATAAACAAAAAAGTAAAATAAATATCTACCCTCCTATATTCACTGGAGGCCAAGAAAGACCCAATTGTCAGATAATTGATGATCATAGTAGACATAAAAATATACAACTGTCAGCTAATGGATGAATGAACTTTTTGAAATATGGCTTTATGGAAGGGAATAGTTTTTAGTCTTTAAAAAGAAAACAACTGAGATTCTACCTGACACCCGTCAGAATGGCTGAGATCAAAAATTCAAGCAACAGCTCTTGCTGGAGAGGATGTGGAGCAAGGGGAACACATAGCTATTGCTGATGGGAGTGTGAACCTGTACAACCACCTTGAGAAACAATTTGGTGGTTTCTCAGAAAATTGGGAGATCTACCTCAAGACCTAGCTATGCCTCTCCTCGGTATATACCTAGCAGACACTCTGCCATTCTAAAAGGACACTTGTTCAACTATGTTCATAGCAGCTATTATCCATAATAGCCAGAACCTGGAAACACCCTAGATGTCCCTCAACTGAAAAATAGATAAAGAAAATGTACATTTACGCATGGAATATTAATCAGCTCTTATAAATAATGTCATCAATACATTTGAACGCAAATGGATGGAACTAGAAAATACCATCCTGAGCGAGGTAACCCAGACTCAGAAAGCAAACACATATGGCCTTAAAGCATATAATAACCATGCTATAATCCACAGACCCAAAAAAACTAAGTACCAAGGAGGTAACAAGGAGGGTCCAAGGGAAGATGCTTGAACCTCATTGGGAAGGGAAAATAAAATAGAGATCAGGGGTGGATAGAGGGAGGGAACTGTGTAGGAGATGAGGTGGAGAGGGGAACAGGAGGGATCAAGTGTGGGGAGGACAAAGGGAGGTGAGAACTGAAATCAGGAAAAGGGCATCTCTGGGATGAGCTAGAAACCTGGGACAATGGAGACTCCCAGGAGGGTGACCCCAGCTAAGACTCCTAGCAATGTGGGATATGGAGCCCAAACTGGTCATCTCCTCTAATCAGACAAGAATGGAAGAATTCCAATGGAGTCATTGGAACATCAACCCAAGCACCAAACCTTTGACCTACAATTTGTCCTGCCTACAAGATGTGCCAGGGTAAAAATGGAACAGAAACTGAAGGAAGGGCCAACCAATGACTGGTCCATCTTGAGACCCATGCATGAGAGGAAGCCCACCCTGACACTTATTAATGATATTCTGCACAGACAGGAGCCTAGCATAGCTCATCAGAGAGGCTTCGGCCACCAACTGGCTGAAACAGGACAGAGACCCACAGCCCAACACTAGGCAGAGCTTGGGGAACCCTGCAGAAGAGGAGGAAAAAGGATTATAGGAGCCAGAGAGATTAAAGACACCACAAGAAACCCCACAGAATCAATTAACCTGGCTCTACATGGGCTGGCAAGATTGAACCACCAACTGGAACCTGCATGGGACTGACCTAGCCCCTCTGCACACATATTACAGTTGTGCGGCTTGGTCTTCATGTGAGACTCCTAACAGTGGGAGCAGGGGCTATCTGTGATCCTGGTACCCGCCTCTGGGACCCTTTCCTCCTTCTGGACTGCCTTGTCTGGTCTCCATAGGAGAGGATGTGCCTCATGTCTTACTGCAACTTGATATGCCAGGGTTGGTTGATATCCGTGGAAGGCCTCCCTGTTTCTGAAGAGAAATAGAGGACGGATGGATGTGAAAAGAAGGAAAGGCAGAAGGACTGGGAGGAGAGGGGGAGAGTATAATGTAGTCAGATACAAAATTAATTAATTGACTAATTGACTGATTTTTAAAGGAATAAAACCCTACCGTTTGGTACACATGGTGGAGGAAATTTTGCTAAGTAAGATAAGCCAGACACTAAAAGACATAATGATTTTAATCACATGCTAGAAAGAAGGTAGGCAGAATACACAGAGAATAAATCAATAATGACCAGAGGCAGAAATGGAGTTAGGAAGTAAATGATTCATATCAATTTTGTAGGGTCAGTAAATATGATAGCAGACATGCAATTATATTATAGAATTATAGTTACTAAGACTATACTGTATAGGACTCATCATCAAAATTTGTAGATTTTTAGCTAAGAATCTCTCCAAAATAAGTAGCTGTGAGTGGCCAGCTATGTTGACATGCATCATGGGAATAACCATTTACTATCCCTGTCAACTACATTGGGTTTTGAACCTCAAAAACACATAAAGAAATCTGTTTCTGAAAAACTAAAAATAAATAAACTTGTCACTGTAACACGAGTTGTGTTCCAAGAAGTAGAAGGATCATGAGTTCAAGACCAACTGGGGTACATAGTGGGTTCAATGTCAGCTTGGCCTGTGCCCTGAATTTCTGTCTCCTAAATAATAATAATAATAATAATAATAATAATAATAATAAATCTTGGGGTGTAGCTAAACAGGAGAGTGTGTGTCTGACATGCCCAAACTCTGAGTTCAATTCAAAGCATGAGGAAAAAGAGAAAAAAAATTCTGTTCATCAGATTGGAAGTGACTTAAATAGATTCATTGTCTTTTGGATTTAAGAGCTCATCATTCCATGTCCTTGACTTAATTTAATTTGATGGCTTTTTGAGTGTGAGTATAGTGTGTGTATACATTTATGTGCACCATGTGTGAGCAGGAGCCTAGAGCAGCCACAAGGAAGGAAGGCACTGGACCTACAGATAGTTGTGAGTTGTGATGCAGCTACTAGGAAGAGAACCCAGATCCTCTGCAAGAGCAACAAGTGCTCTCAACCCCTGAGCCATGCCCCCAGCCCCACAAAATCTCCGTTTGAAACAACATGTTGCTGGATAATAATATCCAGCAAGCACCTGCCGTTCCTTCCGCATCTGATATGAGGACAGCACATGCAGGATTTGGTGAGCAAATGTTTTTAAAAGCCTGTAAAGGAGACATTTTACCCTGGAAATCTGATGATAGATTACTTGATTCCCAGCACCACCTGGTGTTGCCAGAGAAAATAATTCATAAGCTGGCACAGTTTCGTTTCCTGTGGCCGAAGAGAAAAGTGGTCATGTGGACCTGAGAAATAACTCAGAAAAAAACAAAAAGGCAGCCAGTGAGGTGAACGTCAAGTACACAGACTGGGGTCTGCCAGGTTCTCTACCAGAAATAATTTCCTGAAAACCAGGTGAGCAGCCAGCCTGGCTAAGGAGGAAGAAGCCTGGTGAGAAACCAGATGGCCTCTTGCCCTCCCTTCAAGGTTTCCCTTCTAGCCAAAGACCTCATCCCCTCCTTGCCTGGCACCACTCTTTCAAAGCAGTCTTGAAAAACCACCACCTACAGGATGTTCTTCTCATTAGATCATTAGCACCCCAGAGAAACCTGCAAGAATCTGTTGTATTTTGATGTTAATTCTGCTTTCCCAGGAGAGGCTGTCTGGTCTGAGGAATGAGTCAAGTACTCAGGTGACTTCTTGTGAGCCATCCCCTAATGAATAAAGGAGTCAGTCACTGGGTAAGTAGGCGGGACTTCCAGGTTGGACAGAGGAAGAGAGGAAGAAAGAGAAAAAGGTGCAGGGTTTTTTGGACAGGAATGTCCTAAGGACAAGAAGTAGCTGCTAGTGTCTCTGGAGGATTTAGATTTTATATGGCTTACAAGATTAGGATTCTAGTAGTTGGAGCCCAGAGATTGAGTTTCCCTTGTTTCTGAACTAAGTCTGTGTGGCGTTTTCCTTCACACAGCCATTCGACTGGGTTCAAGAGAGAAGGGTACGTTGGCAAAGCATGGGTTGGCCAGATGTGCTCCACAAAGGCCACAGGGGATTTGAAGCTTGGGGCTGATGTGGTAGCGACCCACCAGTGGGAACTTAGCAAGCTGGGTGGAGAGATTTTGGAGCTCTGAGTCAGAGAGTCTCCATGAGATAAGAGCAGGCCAGACCAGCCATTGCTGGCCAGAACTGGCCAGAGAGACTCGGGGCGGAGAGTAGCTGGGTCAAGCTCAGGAACTTGCTGTTAATTTTTAACATTTCTCGAAACAAGAATGGAAGTCCCTGTTCCTGTCTCACAAATGAGGAAAATGCCTACTCAGTGCAGTGACTCTGCTCTGGATCTCAGGAGAAGAGTTGATACTTATTTCTAGCGCATAGCTGCTAGCCTTATGTTAAACTCGGGCAGGCACAACCAGTCTCTAGAGGTAAGAAGCCAACTCCAGCCACTCACTGCTGCCCTGCGGAGCTCTTTAAACCTACGATCCTCAGGCAACTTTGCTGCTGCCTTTGCTATTAAGTATCCATAACTTTATAATAGCTTCTTATCACATGTAAAGAGACATATTTTCCACATGTGCTGGCTCTAAAATGCTCCAAAGTTTCTGAAGGAAAGCAACGGGGCACGTGTACCAGCAAGGCTCTTCCTTTATTGAGAAGTGGAGTTAGTTACAGACTTTGAACTAGGACACACTTATGTGCTTAAGGGGGGGGGGTGATATAAAAGGTCTCTAAACAATGTGTATCCCGGGATTAAGAAAAGCAGTGAAGCAGGCATCGTGGGGCACTCCTGTAATCCCAGCACTCGGAAGGCCAATGCGGAACAGAATAATGCAGATGGAGAAGGCAGGATGGACAATGATCAAGAATTAAAGTCAGCTGGGCTTCAGATTGCCAGGTCCACCTGAACTGTATGGTAGGATCCCAGACACACACATACACAGAGAGATAGAGACAGAGACAGAGACAGAGACAGAGAAAGAGACAGAAGAAGCTAAACAGTGAGAGACAGAGAGAAAGACACAGAGAGAGGCATAGGAATGGGGAGAGAGAGATGGAGACAGACAGAGACAGAAACAGAACAAGAGACAGTGAGAGACAAAGACGGAGAGAGACAAAGGGAAGGGAGGGAGAGAGAATCTTCTGCAAACTGCTCTGGGTTCACCCAGCTCCCCCTTCTCCGTGCATTCATCTTCTGAGGCTGCCATTATCTATAGGCTATGAAATGAATATTTTAAGAAAGATAAAGACATATTTGTAGAACTTTTATTACAATTCATTTTTTTCATTAGTTACTGATAGTCTCCTGCTATGCATAATTTATAAATCACATCTCAACCTGAGTTTGTACGTATAGGAAAAGAATAATACCCATAGTGTTGAATGTTGTTCGTGATTTCGGGCATCTGCTGAGGATCCTGCAACACATTCCTCACAGATAAGGGAGGTGTCATGATTTTAATAAAATGTGCCCCCAAGCTAATATGATTGGTGGTATAGCTGCTAGCTGATTAGCAGGGAAGCAATGATTGACTCTTCAGGCCTCTGTCCTAACCCATGGATTAATTCCCTGATTAATGGAATGCTGGAATCATTGGGTGTGGTAAAATGGAGGAAGCAAGGCCAAGGTGGGGGAAGCAGGTAACTGCGGGGGGGGGGGGGGGGTTCTTAGGGGATGTGTCTTGCCTTTTCCACATACGTTCCTCCCTCCACAGGCCCCCTGTCCATCCTGAGGTGACTAAGCTCACCACACAGTCTCATAAGCACTATACTGTACTCAAGTGCCTAAGGGAAGGGCAGTAAGGACAGGCCCTTTGTCTGAGCCTGTGTCTCTTCTCCCCTGCCTTTTGTCTCTCTCTGGCTCTGTCTTCTACTCTGTTTCTCTTCTCTGTGTCTCTGTTTGTTTGTCAATGTCTGTCTCTCTGTTTCTGTCATCCGTCTTTCTGTCTTTCTCTGTCTCTCTGCTTCTCCATCATCTGTTTGCCTCTCTCTGTCTCTCTCTCTGCCTCTCTCTGCCTGTCTGTCTGTCTGTCTGTCTCTCTCTCTCTCTCTCTCTCTCTCTCTCTCTCTCTCTCTCTCTCTCTCTCTCTCTCTGTGTGTGTGTGTGTGTGTGTGTGTGTATACCTCTGTCAACAAGGATGCTGCATGTGCCCTTGGATTCATCCGGCCTCTGCCTGCATAACAGCAGTAGTGAAGCCATTCCCGCCTCTTCTGTGTGTGCTCAGAAGTGGGAGGACAGCGGTCCTTAAGGTCATCGTGAGTTTTAAAGGAAGGTCATATATATTGTTATCATGTTATGACGGCCATTTGGCCGTCTGAAATGTCAGGTGGTGTGTGCACGTGATGTGAATCTCCTCAGCTAAGAAAGAGCTGTGTGGCTGGCAGAGTTCACAGGTCAGTCAGCCCATGACAGTGTGTGTTAGGGCCTCCAAAATCACACCCTTAGAAAGTGTTTGTTCCACTGTGGAGCCTTCTTCCTGTAAAGGGGCGCAAAGCCTTGTACACTGAGCCACCAGCCACAAAGGATGTCTCACTTCTCACACCTTCAAGTTGAAGAAACGCAGGAAGTGAGCGTGGGGGAGGAAATCTAAAATGAATTTCAGAACTGTCCGTGGCTTTGCTATCAAGCTCCCAAAAGGATCTACCCTCACACAGGTATATGAAATTTCAGATTTTGACAAGTAGATATCAAGTGCATAGGAATACAAAATGAACTAATAATTTTAAAAAACAGCAAAGCTTCCCCCTCCCAACTTTCTACTTTCTCTTTATCTGTTTAAACTTCATCGTGAAAAAAGCTAGTTTCTTCTGTTCCTTGAATTATTTATTAATTAATAATAATTTATTTATTAACAAGCAATTCTAGGAATTATTTATTTAGCAACTATTATGTGACAGGTCTTTGAATGAGTACATCATATGAAGCCTGATTCTTGGACCTTGCATTTTCAAGGAAGAAAACAGGTTAATAATAATCTGTTGTAGAGACTAGGACCCACTTCATCTGTCTAATATGAATCACAAGGCACCCCTGAGGTGACATCTGAGCAGAGAAATGAAGGCAGTGAAGAAGTCACGCCATTCTCTGCCAGTCAGAGCCGAGGCTGTGCTGGGTCTGTTGAAGGAAACCCCACAGAGGGTCCTGTGGAAGAGGTGGGGCACAGAACCAAGCAAGCCAGAGGGGTCAAGAACAAATCAAAAACACCTACAGAGTCGGCTAACCTGGACCCCCGTGGGGGCTCACAGAGAATGAGACACATCTAAATATATGCATGGGCTAGACCTAGGCCCCCTACAGGTTTGTAACAGATGTGCAGCTTGGTCCTCACATGGACCCCTAGCAATTGGAGCAGGGGCTGTATCTGAATAGTTGCCTGTAGGATCCCCTCACCCTAGGTGGGCTGCCTTGTCCAGCCTCAGTGGGAGAGAATGTGCTTAATTCTGCTTCAACTTGATCTGTCAGGGTGGGTCGGTACCTGTGCGGGGGAGGGGGCTTCCCTTTCTCTAAAGAGAGGAGTAGTTGGGGGAGGAGCTTATGAGGGCGGAACTGGGAGGAGAGGAGGGAAGCTATATCAAGATGTAAAGGGAAGGGAAGGGAAGGGAGGGGAAGGGAAGGGAGGGGAGGGAAGAGGAGGGGAAGGGGGAAGGGAAAGAGGAAGGGGAAGAGAAAAGGGGAAAGGACCTCCAAAGAGCATATAGAGAGATGAGTACTAGGGAAGGAAAGATAGGTGTGGCCAGGGTGGCCTGTGCCAGGCTTCCTAAGCTGAAGTGACAGTAGCCTTGACTCTCTGAGATGAAGCCAAAGTAGAGGGCTGGAGGTAAAGGAATGTCACAGCCTTGCTTATATTCTGCTGTCCGTACTGGGACCAGACAACAGGACACGATGTAGGGAAACCAGCTAAGCGACTGTGCTGGTAGGTCAGGGATTGTGGTGGATCACAAAAGATCACAGAAAAGGGTTTTAAAAAGTGCCGTCACATTCCAGATGTTGGTCGTTGATAGAGAGCAAAGGAAGACAGACATAAAGGCTGCACCAAGGATTTGTGGCTTGGTGAAGTCAGGGTAGGAGATTACAGAGTTAGGATGGAGACATCACCAGGGGATAAAGTAGAATGGCCAATGACTAGTATGAAAAAGATAGGCGATGACCAGACATACTGTAGTTACATAGTCTACGAGCATCCAGATGGGCAGGGCATGTCAGCAGACGGATAGACACATGTGCCAGGAGCTCAGGGAAGGCGTTGGGGCTGGGTGTGGTCCAGGATCAGCATCTAGATGCTCTTCAAAGTCATGTGAGATCTGTGCAGTGCAGCTGGAGACGAGAACCCTGAAGTGTAACGGAGCAGCAAGAAGATGCTCATGAAGAAACATTAGCAGTGTGAGGACCATGGGGTGGACAGATTATCCTGGGTTGTGTGGATACAGTCTCTTCTGGGGAAACAGGAGACGGAAAAGCATGTCAAAGACACAAGATGGGTTAAGATAGGGCGCTGGACAACAGGGCTTGAATTCAGCCCACTGCTCGTGCTTCTCCAAGTGAAAGGAGAGACCTCCAGGCAAGGGACAAAGCAGCTTCCAGGGATCTGGAATAACTTCTTCTCAAAAGTGGGAAACGGTGCCCCCTTGTGTCGCTCTGGAGTAATGCAGCACTTAAGGTTTTCAGAAGTGTTAAAATAATAGATTTGTGTGGTTTAAGCATCTGAACATAAGTTATCTCTTATGATAACAGTATAAAATTAATAAAAGTCTGAATAGAGTACATTCAAGGCAATCAAGGTATAAAGAAACTGAATTTTGGAGGGGGCTTACATAGAGCACAGAAATGGGATGGAAAACAGAGGGAAGCAGGAGGCTTTTCCAGACAGAAGCAACAGCATTATGTAATACTTCCTACAACCTAGGAGAAGGTGGACACTGACGGTGCTCTCAGAGAGGAAATGCTGAATATTGCTGTGCCAGGAATGAGAGAGGTGGGAGCTGGTACCCTGCCCACCGGCTTTCTCTTTGTCACTTACGATTCATCCTGAGACCCTAGTCCATTCTCAGTTAGCTGTCTGTGGGGAAAGCCCTAAAGACAACTTGAGGTGTTGATGATGGATAGCCTGGGTGTCTTTTGTTCCACTCAAGCTGACAGTTGTAATTAACCAGTATAAATGCCAAATGACTAGCAGAGGGAAGAGAGATGACAACGCCTACACCCTCCCTCCCGCACACCAGTCTTCCGACTTCTGTTGTGCTTTCCTCCATTTTCTTCTGCCTTTTAAAAGCTCGGAGCACCCACGCTACAACGCACAAACCATATGAAGCTCAAAGGAAGCTCAAAGATAAAGGAAGACCAAAGTGTGAATGCTTCAATCCTTCTTAGAAGAGGGAATAAATAAATAATAAATAAATTAAATAAATAAATAACTAAATAAATAACGGGAGGTAGAGGGAGGGAGGGACCTGGGAGGGAGAGGGGAGGGGGAGGGGAAAGGGGGTAGGATCAGAGATATACAGAGGGTCAGGAAATCGAACAGAGGTGTGTAGCAATGGGGAGTGGGGAACTAGTAGTAGCAACCAGAAAGCCCCAGATGCCAAGAAAGCAAGAGGGTCCTAGGACCCAACAGGGGTTACATTAGCTGAAATACCCCACAAAGGGGTGGGAGAACCTGTAGAGACCATAACCAGAGGTTAGGCATGGCCCCCAGTTGAGGAATGGGTCCACCCATACACCTCCAAAATTTTAACCCAGAATTGCTCCTGTCTAAAGGATATACAGGGACCAAAGCGGAGCAGAGACTGAAGGAAAGGCCATCCAGAGACTGCCCTACCTGAGGATCCATCCCATATACAGCCACTAAACCCAGACACTACTGCTGATGCCAAGAAGTACTTGCCAACAGGAACCTGTTATGGCTGTCTTGACCAGAGCCTTACCGATACAGAGGCAGATGCTTGCAGCCAACCACTGGACTGAGAATGGGGGTCCCAATGAAGGAGTTAAGGGAAAGACTCAAGGAGCTGAAGGGGTTTGCAACCACATAGGAAGAACAACAATATCAACCAACCATAACCCCCCCCCCAGAGATCCCAAGGACTAAACCACCAATCAAAGAATACACATGGAGGAATCCTTAGCTCCAGCTGCCTATGTGGCAGAGGATGGCCTCATCTGGCATCAGTAGGAGGAGAGGCCCTTGGTCCTGCAGAGGCTCGATGCCCCAGTGTGGGGGAATGTTAGGGAGATGAGGTAGGAATAGGTGGGTGGGTGGGGGAGCACCCTCATAGAAGCATGGGGGTAATAGAGGGCTTATGGGGGGGAAACTGGGAAGGTGGATAACATTTGAAATGTAAATAAATAAAATAACCAAGAAAAAATAAATAAAAACACCTTGTTTCTCTAAAGAACAACAGGTGCTGAAGTTGATAAAGGAACCTTGGAGGCCCACTGTGATTCACACCTAGCAGCATACAGTAACTAATTCCTTCCTTGTCTACTCGATGTTCACAGAGGCATTTCCACTTTATTGTTTGCAGGACTGAAGGCAAGAGAAACCAGGTTTGTTTCAACCACCAACCTGTATCCCATGTGAAGACACAGGTATAAAGTCAGAAATACTAACTTTCAAAGGCCTTGCTATAAAAGAGCTGTTGGCAAAAGGTCCCCCAAGCCACCCAGGAGAGGGAACGCTGGGCGGAGGAGAAAATGGTTGTGGAGCCACAGAATTCCCCCATCACCTGTCCGTGAGCGGAGTTATGACAAGTCTGTCAGTGCAGCCTAGAAACTCATTCTGGTATACGAAAGCCACGTCTGTGATGTGGATCATCATCTTGTCAGAATCCTCCTTAAAATAAAACCTGCACTGCTTCAGCCACTCGAAGTCCGTAGGGCTTTTGACGTGCATGTGACACTGAAATTCAAAGGAGTGCTTAGTTAGACCTGAGACAGTCTCTTGGTAAGTAGACACATTAGCGTTTGCACGGATCACAGAGTAGAGCGTGGGGAAACCCAAGTGGGTGAGAGACTGCAAGCCTCCCATCACGTGACCCAACCAGTTACTGATTAACCAAAAAGAAACCTGAGACGCTAAGAGAATGGGAGGAGTCAAGGTCACACAAGCTCCACCCCTCAAAATGAAATGGCGTTATGGTTCAATAATAAGAGTCGTCTCTATAACTGTAGCCCTTCCTGCATAGTTTCAAATTATCTGAAACATGAAATTCAATCTATGAGAATACAAAGACAGAGCACAATAATCTCATTACCAAAAAAAAAAAAGTAATCTCTTGATAAGATCAAATCTTTTGGGTGTGTGTGGTTTCTTTTTCTTTTTGCCATTTTTTTCCCCTTACGAATTTTCAACTGGCCAAAAATCCTAACATTCCAATGGCAGGTTAAAACCTGGCGACGGTTTTGTCTAAAATTTTTACCAAAACATTGAGACACTTCATTTCTTTCGGACAAATAAGAAGTCTAAAATGACCCTGTGCCCTTTTCTTTATTTCTCTGAGAGTCAGTGTACTTAGCTGTACTTAGTGTACTTAGGTGAAACTGCAGTCTGTGATTCCACCACACCAGGACCAATCTTTTGTAATCTTTTCTTCCATGATCGGGCTGAGACATAATCCAGAAAACTATGCACATAAGCATTTCTTGCTTCTCACCTAATGTTACATTCTATAGAAGAGGACAATCCTACGTTCTCTTCACACGTCGAATACCTGTAACTATGCCTCTCCACTTCCATGGCATCGGCTGTAGTAAGGAGGGCCACTTTGCAATCAACAACATAAACGACTGACTTGTGAGGAACGGGATTTGTCAAATCCCCCCAAAGAAATGCTAAGCAGCTCTTATAGACCAATGTGTCTATATCTGCCCCCGAGAAAGCAGTGACATTTGACCACTAAGTACAAAAGAAAGAAGACAGAAATAAAGCTTTGTGGGATGGTGAATGACATTTTAGCATCTAAAATAACCACCAAGAATGTTGAAGCAATACCTCGTTACCCCAGTGATGTGGTATAGATTATTGGAATATGACTGAAATTCCAGCTTAAGGTAGAAACGACAGTCTGACATGTGCGCTCTGATATCAGTAAGCCTCTACCTAAATCTGACTTTTTCACAAATTCATTCTGATTAATCCAGTGGGTGAACACAGATGGTGTCTAGAGTTTGCTTTTCTGTATATGACACAACGTTTATAAAGCGTTTACCAGGTCATCAAAGATGTCCCTTTGGTGCACATGAATAGTAATCAGAGTCTCATATTTAACCCGCTCCAAGGAACTCAGGTCCTTCGTGGTAATCTCAATCAGCATGTTCAGTAGCTCCAGGAAGGACTGGTTGGTCTTCTGCATGATTTTCTTATCAAACTTGGCATTTCGAAGGGCTTCTTCTGAGTCCCGGGTCCACAGCATTTGAATTCCTAATAATCCAACCTTGTAGAGGTTTTAAACAAAAACAAAACAAAAAAAAGGCTAAGGCTTTATGAGAGTGTATACAGTATAGTTACAACTGGCATGGAATTCCAAATTTATAAAAAACCACAGAGCATAATCGATCACCAAAGTTAATATGCAAATGATGGCTTTGATGATATCAACTTCTTCGATTTGTTTCAAAGTCCAGTGACTCAATTCATGTTGTTTATATAATGTTTATATAATGGGAAGCCCTCTTAGGGGTCTATGTCTCTCCTGGGATCTTAGGTGACACATACTTAGTTCATGCATTGCTCCAAATAGATTTTAAAGTCATTTGCAGATAATGAATTAAAGTAAGGTGACTTTACTCAAATGGGCACAGTGTTTGTATGTAGTAGATACTCAGAAAAATCTTTATTGATCACAAGGACTAAAAGAACTTGTTTCCTGTATTTTAATACTAAAGAATATTTTTTCTAGTTAAGTGTGCTCTCTGTACAAGTTTATGATCTATGCATATTGCTACATAAGGAGATTTCATAAGAGGAAAACTGTTTTAAGTTAAAGAAAATGTTAAGTATCTCTCACCACAAGTCATATTGAAGTATACCATTATATATGACCAAATAGTCAATAGTTGAAATATTTAAGCTTATCCATACTTGGTAAATCCTTATGAAAATCTTAATATTTGGTCAGAATAAAAATGCACCATTTATGAAACATACATAGGCAATATCTAAGATTTAAAATGACTTTTATCAAAAAATAATAATACTTTCCAATTTGAATCCACTGACCTGAGCGGGAAAGGATGAAAGAAATTCAATCAATTGGAAACCGGGTTCTTGAATATTTGTGGCTGCCTGGCGAATCACAAGACGTAATGAGGACTGAGATTCCTCCAGCAGAGAATTAAGCCAGACTTCCACATTGCCCTCTGCCACTACAGGCTTGTCCAATTCAATTGTCTCGCCCTCCCGGGAGGAAATTGACAGAATCCGATCATAGATCTGTGTTAGAAGTTGAAAAAGATAGCTATGTTCATATAAAAATAAGAAATACCTTTCCTCTGTGCCCTTTGGCAATGTTAACCATTCTCATTACAAGTTAAGGTGCAAATCATAAGACAGAGGGCAAAACAGAACATAAAGTCATTTCAAAGCAGCAACCAAAAGCTAGCTTGAAAATCTATAGGAGAAACCTAAATCAATCCAACTCATCAGAACTCTAAGGAGCCAAACTTATTTCTAAAAGGAATGCTTAATACAAATATGTTGATGAAAGAGAAAAAATTCTAAAATGCTCCAAGCAACAAAGAGACTGTAAATCCACACCACGTGGTTATTGGGTTAGCATTAGGAACAGCCTGATCAATACGATGGAGAGAACAGAACCATGACAGAGTAATTCCAATTCTGTGCCACGCCCAATGTTCTCTCCAGGAGAGGAGTCTCCTGTGTCTTGTGATCAAATGCACCCCCTAATCTGCTCATTTCCCATCAGTCTCTGAGCAGTGCAGCATCCTGAGACAAGCGTGCTGTCTAGAAGTCAAGACCTTGATCCTGATGGAACTCCTTATGGAAGACATAACTATGACCAACAATTCCTTGTATGTATTAGTCATTAAAAGAAGGCACCCACTACGCTTCTCTACCCATGCACGTGACAAGCAAAATGTCAACAAGGCAATGCAAATGTTTTCTGCTGTTTCTGCTCTCTGTGGTTATAAAAATTAAACCAGTGGCACACCACTCTTTGGGGATGAAACATAATGTTGTCTTAAGTCCTCTTCTGTTGTATACTGATGCAGTCTGAGGCCAGTGTATCTGTATTGTCTGATAATGTGTATCAACTTGACTCAGGCTGGAGTTATCACAGAGAAAGGAGCTTCAGTTGGAGAAGTGCCTCCATGAGATCCAGGTGTCATTTTCTCAACTCAGGATGGGGGGGGGGGGGAGAAGGGCCCCTTGTGGGTGGTGCCATCCCTGGGCTGGTAGTCTTGGGTTCTATAAGAAAGCAAACTGAGCAAGCCAGGGGAAGCAAGCCTGTAAGAAATATCCCTCCATGGCCTCTGCATCAGCTCCTGCTCTCTGGCCTGCTTGAGTTTCAGCCCTGACTTCCTTTACTGATGAACAGCAATGTGGAAATGTAAGCTGAATAAATCCTTTCCTCCCCAACTTGCTCCTTGGTCATGATGTTTTGTGCAGGAATAGAAACCCTGACTAAGACAGTGTCTTTGGTCTCCTTGCTTGCATTTGGTATTTATAATTTTATAAAAATTAGAACCCATGAAATCAGGGTCTATTCTGAACATTTTCTGGATGTACCTACCAACTTTGTGGTAGAAATAAACAAACAAAAAAGCAAAGGCAGCGTTATCTGCAGAACTGGCTGTTACACAGAGGATGAAAATAAGTAGGCCTTTAACCTACAAACTAGGAGACAAACAGCCTTTACTCCTCAACCTGACACTGTGAGAAGCTTTTCTGCTGAAAACAAAATCCCAGTACTATAGCCAAAAGATTTTCCCCAAATGTCATGAAGAACTTCCTTCTTGATACAATATATTTTCTTTAAGAATCAAGTTGTTGATAAATATAAACACGAAGTTGAACTACTGCCAGAATAGAAACACTGCTTTAGACCATCTTCAGTGTTGGCCTTAATAAAAATTGTAAGACATGCTGGCTTTAGTTGCAAAAGTTTGTAAGCCGAGCACTTGGAGGGATAGGGTAGGAGAATTATGGTCTTAAAACCAGCCTGTGATGCAGAATGAGTTCTGGACTAGCCTTCATTACACAGCAAGTCTATATCTCAAACAATTAACAAAGAAAGAAAGAAAGAAAGAAAGAAAGAAAGAAAGAAAGAAAGAAAGAAAGAAAGAAAGAAAGAAAGAAAGAAAGAAAGAAAGAAAAGAAAGAGAAAGGAAGAAAGGAGGGAAGGAGGGAAGAAGGGAAGAAAGAAAGAAAGAAAGAAAGAAAGAAAGAAAGAAAGAAAGAAAGAAAGAAAGAAAGAAAGAAAGAAAGAAAGAAAGAAAGAAAGAAAGAAAGAGAAAGGAAGGAAGGAGGGAGGGAGGGAGGGAAGGAAGGAAGGAAGAAAGAAAGAAAGAAAGAAAGAAAGAAAGAAAGAAAGAAAGAAAGAAAGAAAGAAAGAAAGAAAGAAAGAAAGAAAGAAAGAAAGAAAGAAATGTGGGGGAAGGAAAAGAAAGGAAAGGAAAGAGCAGAATAGAACAAAAGTAGAATGTATTAAAAAGAAAATGCATACAATGAAACAGTGCCAACTCCTTTAGGAACAGTTCCTTGCTATCAGACAGAACATTAACCTATATATTCCATAGGTTAACAAGAACATTGCTCCTGAGCATTAGAATCCACTCTGTCTTTGCTTCTGTGACCCTGTGTCAAGCCTACCGCAGCAGATCTCCTTCCTCACCGCTGTTTCTTTCCAGTCTACCCTACAACCGCACCAAACTTCCTAAAGCACAAACTGAGCGTCCAGCTTGGAAGCCTCCATGTTTTTCTGATACGTGATGGAAGTAGTGATGGTCCATGGCACGGCTCACGTGGCCTGTGGAATCTACCCATGGTGCTTTGTTCTTTTGCTCTCACCACTTCCTCTTGTGACTTGAACTACAATTACATTCTTTAAAATAAATAAATAAATAAATAAAATTGCAAACACCAGTGCCTATGGATTTGAAAATACTGAAAACCAGAATCTTTGCACAGCTCACCAGGATAAAGTGAAGTTATGATGGATTGGGCTTCCTAGTAAGAATAGTTGACCTTTGACCCTACAAGATGAGCAGATTTGAGATGCAAAAGGCGATGTTAAAGTGATGTGTGCTAGCCAAAAGTACCAGGGGCTGTTAAAGCTGTGAAAAACTATAGCAGAAGCATCAACAAAGGGTTGATGTCAAGGTCTCCGTCTTAGTCGGGGTTTCTATTCCACCACAAGTATCATGACCAAGAAGCAAGTTGAGAAGGAAAGGGTTTATTCAAGTTACACTTCCACACAGCTGTTCATCACCAAAGGAAGTTAGGACTGGAACTCAAGCAGGTCAGGAAGCAGGAGCTGATGCAGAGGCCATGGAGGAATGTTTCTTACTGGCTTGCTTCCCCTGGCTTGCTCAGCTTGCTCTCTTATAGAACCCAGAGCTACCAGCCCAGGGATGGCACCACCCATAATGAGCCCTCATACCCTTGATCACATTGAGAAAATGCCTTACAGCTGTATCTCATGGAGGCATTTCCTCAAGGGAGGCTCCTCTCTCTGTGATAACTCCATCTTGTGTCAAGTTGACATACAAAACCAACCAGTGCAGTCTCCTGATAGACAACCAACTCTGCCATCATCTAACTTCTACCTTTGAGCCTCCAGAATTGAGAGAGCACACACAGCTTTTGTTCTAAGCCATGGGAACCTTGGCACTAGTCTGCACACCTCGTTCTGATCTGAGCTCTCACATATACATCCTTCTGATGAAACCATGCTCCCCTTCTTCTCCTACCTGGTCCACGGTCCACTCGTCCTCAAAGTATCAATCAAGATGAGTTTGCTCCTGCAGAGTTTCTGCCTAATTTCCTAAACAAGCACCCACATTTGGTCTCCCTGGCAGGCTTTTGTATGCAACATGTGCTTATCACAAACACAATAATAATTTGGTTCAAGTGTATCAACAACTTAATAGTGGGATCTCTGAACAAAAAAGATGATCCGTTCTCCCTGGGAACAGGACAGCTGGCCTGACTGTGGCAAATAGCACGGTGCCTGAACAAAATGACTGGCTTTTCAATGCTTAGCGTGGGACAGGTCTGGCACTCTGTGGCTCCACTGTCTATTTCTCTGTCTTTTCCATCACAGCCTGAGTTCCCTGGGGCTGGCTGGGATATTCCCAATCTTAAACAAAACATCTGGCACATATATCTAACTACTCAATAAATTAATTAATCTGGCTGATAGAGTGAATAAAGGGATATTACTAAACTGTTACAGGGCACCAGAGGACCGAACACAACGTCAAAAGGGAGAGGTCATTTTCCCAGGAATTTCAGATACAAGGATGGACTGAGCAGTGTCTTCTGGAATCTATGCAATTCTCCATCAAGTTGGGTAACTTACACAACTCCTTGATACTGTAAACAAAGTAGGAGTATGAAAAAAAAAAGAAAAATAATTTAAATTTTGAGATGAGGGCTTTTAATACAGTCAGGTTAGCTTTGAATTTATGGTATAATCCAGGCGAGCTCCAATTTGGCAGTCCTCCTGCCTCAGCTTCTTGGTGCTGTACAATATATTCTTGATCATATTTAATGTACATTTTGGATACTAATAAAGCATAGAAGTTTCAATGTAACTTTGGACCCTGGAGTTTGCTTTTAATTACTGGCCAAGAGTTAATAACAAAGAAGTAAATCTTTTGTAAACACAGCATTACAGAAGTACTTGATAGCGACGGTTAACATTCTGACACACAGAGATTACAGGCAGTGATTAAATCTGGGCCGACCTTATCATGGAACTTGACAGTTTTAATGTTGTCGAACACGTTCAGCAAATGGGCCTGGATGGTGTGGGAGTCCGATGCCTGGCCCAGAATCTCCAGCAGAGTGGGATCCGAGACGAAGAAGAAGCGAGGAAAGCAGAGCCGTTTCTTCTCCAAGTATCTGGAGGGAGGGAAGGACAAAACTGTGTGTGCGTAGGTGCGGACTCCCAGGATGGGAAGAGGAGGGGGACCTGCCACCATCAGCTTTTCCCACGCCAGTGCTTCAGGGTTGGTTTGTGATACGTTTGATCAAATAGCATGTCATATTCTAACAGAGAAAGGGTGCGGTGTTTTTTTCAGGGTAAGTGGTAGAATTTCTTTATTCTTTCATAAATGTTAACTTTGTACACTATTTAAGCTAACATGTCATGTATTTTCTTTATAGAAAGCAAGATAAAAATGCAGTTTAGGGGTTCATCTGGGATTTTGCTTTGCTCCTCACCACTGTAAAAACTTTCATCTTAGGAGGGAAGTGAATACGCCCTTTCCTCGGGAGGGAAGCAAACTCCAGGCATCACTAAGCCCCATGACAGGGCTCCTGCCTCCCAGAGACACCAAAACCCTTTGAGTATTCTCCATCCCATCATTTGGCAGATGCTCAGACAGCTTTTCCTCTGGTTTTATATGAGGTTTTATGAACTACTCATGCAAGCCAAGTGACCTGAGTTCAATGCCCTGGACCAATGTGGTAGAAGAAAAATACTGCCCAAAAGTAGTTGTCTTCTAACATCCATAAGTATACTCTAGCATATGCCTACTATGTGAAAAAACACAGACAGACAGACAGACAGACACACACACACACACACACACACACACACACCATCATCATCATCACAATAAATAAAATATAATTAAAATTAAAAATCAAAAAGCTCATTGGTATGCTGTTTATGATCTGAGTTAAATGCACAGAACGCATGCTTTAAAAAACAATATAGGAAATACTTGTAATTCTAATGATAAGGAGATGAAGACAGCTAGGTCCCTGGGACTCACTGGTCAGCTGGCCTATCCTAATTGTTGAGTAACAGGCCAGTGAGAGTCATTGTCAAGAAATAGGTGAACTGCACCCAAAAGAAAAACAGTTTAAGTTGTTCTCTGGCTTTCACAAGTATGTGTGTGCATTCATAAACACACACATTCACACCAGCTCGAGGTTGAACTATACTGTGGTGGGCTGGAGGATACACAATAGAACTTCTCCAAATCATCCACTCAAGGACACAAGCGGAAAAGAAACAAAAGTAAATATTTTCCTGGAAACAATGGAGCCCATGAAAGCCATGCCCAAAGTATGTATGGTCCTTCGTGTTCCTCCCAGGTAGGACCTTTTTCACTTGATTAAGATCCACTTGTAGGAAGAGTGCCCCAACATAACCCTCTGATGTATTATCCTCTCTTTTTCTTTGACCTTAACTTTCTAATAGCTTCATTATTTCTCAACACCAATCTCAAGGCTAGTTTATTGACACCCAACAATAAATAAATGAGGAGCCACAGTTGTTCAAGTTTGATATTCATCTTTTCTTTACTTCATTACAATACTTTCAAAATTCGACTTGAGGCCCAGTATTCTTAACTGTCACCTGTGACACTGAGAGCAGCCTGGCTTGGATCCTGTGGGCTCAACACAAGCTGGTTCAGACTGTCACCAGCCCTGAGGCCACAGAGAAGAGGACACGGGCAAAGGGCATCTGCCTCTGAGAGTCAGCCAAGTAGACATCATTGTTTAAGTTAAGTTCAGCTAGACGACTGCCATGAGTGTTGATATACACTTAGAAAATTACTTTCATCATGTTTCTAGTTTGTGATTTTTCTCGGAGTCATTGTTTGCTGTTTCCTTGTTATTGAGGCAGTGACAGTGGCAGTGGCGGTGGTGGCAGTTGCGGTGATGGCAGTGGTGGTGGTGGTGGTAACAGTGGCGGTGGTGGCAGTTGCGGTGATGGCAGTGGTGGTGGTGGCAGTGGTGGCGGTGGTGGTTAACAGTGGCGGTGGTGGCGGCAATGGCAGCAGTAGCTGTTGCTGCTGCTGTTCATGGTAATGGCCTGGTTTGGTTGTCTGGTTTGGATTTCATTGCTTTCATTTGGTTTGTATGTATGTGTCTTTTGTTTCTTTGCTTAGGAAAGCTGTTTTTGTTTTTAGTGTTGTTGTTAGATGTGCTCGTGTGTGTGTGTGTGTGTGTGTGTGTGAGAGAGAGAGAGAGAGAGAGAGAGAGAGATCATGCCTGGCTTTAGATTATTTTATTTTAAAACCAGTAAAGAAAAGCAAGGGAAAACATTATGAGTCTTTGAATTTTCAAAGTCTGCCTGTGAGTCTATGCACACCTATGCATACACTCAGATACCTATAATCTTGACTGCTTATCTATATATTCTATTTCATATAAAATGAATATAATGGAATATTTAAGTTCTGTCTCTATAGATATAAAAGAAGATAAACAAGAAAAATGTCAGAAAGGAAGCACAATAATTTTCAAAATGGGTTCTATACATGAATGTTTACAAGATCTTACCCGTTTAAGGAAATATCTGAAGTCCTTTGTCCAGCAGCACAATGCATGTTACATGTGAGGCTCCAGATGATTTACCTCATCTGTGCAAGTTTTATGTGCGAAGCCACTGTTAGCCAAACAGCACAGATGTGGCTTTTACCACCCACACTCTCTGTCCTCTTTTCTCTCCATGGTTCTGAGAGCCTAAAAAGAACTCACCCTGTGAGCGACTTCTGGCAGATTTCCAACTGGTCCAGTAAGTGGGGTAGCAGCTGTCCCATGGTCTCATCTCCAACACAACACTGAACCACATTTGGTATCTCATGTGCCCGTGTCATGATCTTCACCCAAGACTTATCTATATTGGAAAAGCGCTTGGCTTCCTGTAGAAAGGACACACTGGACAAGTCTAGGGTCGGTTCCAGTGGAGAAGCTCCTTACATGTCTCCAGCTGAGTCCGCCATTTCAACCAGGGTAAACATCTAAGCTGTGTATGCCTGAGGTCCACAGTCGATCTAAAACCTCCTTGTGTCGTTCTCGTTATAGCATCTCCCTTTTTCAATAGGAATTTCTAGCTCAACTCTGACATTTCCACTATGGTAAGTAAAACAGAAACTAAATGCAAAACTAAAGGTCTGTTCGTGGAAGAAAGACAACTCCCAGTTGTTCTCCTGAGTGATCTCTAAGTAGAGTGAGCTTATTATTTTTCAAGAGTTCTGCAGAGGATTAGATTGCTTGGATGTTTAGAAAGCAAATATCGAGTGCTTAAAAACAATAACACAGACACAGAAATGCACAGCTAGTCCCAAGAGTACAGAGACTAAGTATCAACGGAGTGCTCAGCCAAGAAGGAACACCTATGTCACAGCCCTTCCCACGAGACTCAGGAAGTTCTTCATAAGGACAGTAAAGGACAAGAGGTTGAAAGCCTAGGATGAAACTGTGTCTCCTGAGCATGATGGGAGCAGAGCATTTACTAACTCATAGCAGCTATTGCTGCCTGCAAAAGACCTGAACATACACAAGTCAGTCAACATTATAGTATGGGGGGTCATGAAACCCCCACCCTAATAAGGCGCTATGAACAAGTTGATAGCTTCTGGGGGACAGAGAGTCAAGTTTCTTTAAATATGTGGCTTCTGATAGGTCACCATGCACCCCTGAAAGGCTCCACACCCACGTATATATATACAGCACAGATTGGACTCAATGAGTTATTGGGAAAGAGACAAAAAAATATGGAACAAAAATTGGGCACAGAATAGGGCAATAGATCTGGGAGGAGTTAGGAGAGGAGTGATGATCAATGATATCAACACACATTGTATGAATTCTATGTTAAAAATAACAACAAAATGGAGTACTATTCAGCCATTAGAAACAATAAATTCATGAAATTCTTAGGCAAATGGATGTAGCTAGAGAACATCATACTAAGTGAGGTAACCCAGACTCAAAAGGTGAATCATGGTATGCACTCACTAATAAGTGGATATTAACCTAGAAAACTGGAATACCCAAAACATAATCCACACATCAAATGAGGTACAAGAAGAAAGGAGGAGTGGCCCCTTGTTCTGGAAAGACTCAGTGAAGCAGTATTTGGCAAAACCAGAACGGGGAAGTGGGAAGGGGTGGGTGGGAGGACAGGGGAAGAGAAAGGGGCTTATGGGACTTTCGGGGAGTGGGGGACTAGAAAAGGGGAAATCATTTGAAATGTAAATAAAAAATTATATCGAATAAAAAAAACAAAAACAAAAACAAAAATAAAAACAGAACAGGGAAGTGGGAAGTGTTGGGTGAGAAAACAGGGGGAGGGAAGGGGACTGATGGGACTTTCGGGGAGTGGGGGTCTAGAAAAGGGGAAATCATTTGAAATGTAAATAAAAAATATATCGAATAAAAAAAGAATAAAAAAAAAGAAAAAATAACAACACAAAATTATTTCTAATATATTATTGCCAAAAAAGACTTTGTTCAGGAGAAAATGGAAAATGCATACATTGTTTTTGGATTGTTGGAATAATTATTCTTCCTTGTCTTCCTTAACAGTTCCTCTATGCCACTAATAATCCTAGACTCACAAACATGAGAGAAAGAAATGTCACTTTAACCCTTAAGTATTTTATGTTAATTTTTCCATTGACAAGTGAAAAAGAAGACTAAAAATGCATAAATGAACATTTAGATTTCTAGCATATGAAATCACTTCCTGCTGACCAAAAGATAAATGTTCTGCCTTACAAATGGTTAACAGGAGGGAGGGACCATCTTTGCTCCTGTGACCAAGCAGCCAGCTCAGCCAGGTACTCAGGGAACACCAGAATGAAAGAGCGCTCAGGACACAGACCGCCTGGGCTCCACCTGCACCTAGGAGCTGGGCAGCGCCACAAATGTCTGGCAGCATGTATCCTGCCAGGGAGCATCTGACCTACAAGGAGTCCCGTAGTTAGGTGGAGTCCTGCTTTCAGAAGTAAGACTTAAACTGCCTTTGCTCTTGTGACAGTGGAGAAGGGCAGACTGGTAGGCAGGGATCACCAGAGTAGAGAATCACATGGGACACACCCCCACCAGGACTCCGTCTGCATCCAGGAGCTCTATAGCACCACAGAAATCTCTGCCAGAGGAAAAGAGGTCACCCAGGGTTGCTGAGATAGGCTTGCAGGTAAACAGGAGGGGCAAGCACCAGCCAGTGACAGCAGGACCAACTAACACCAGAGATAACCAGATGGCAAAAGGCAAATGTAGGAACGTTGCTAACAGAAATCAAGGCGATATGACACCACCCAAACCCAATTCTCCCACAACAGCAACTGGATACCCAACACACCATGAAAGCAAGATTTGGATTTAAAATCATAGGTCATGATGCTAATGCAGGGCTTCATTGAGGGCTTCCAGAAGGACATAAATAACTCCCTTAAAGAAATACAGGAGAACACAAGTAAACAAGGAGAAGCCCTTGAAGAACTAAAGGAAAACACAACAAGACAAGTGAAGGAATTGAACAAAGCCATCTAGGATCTAAAGAAGGAGATAGAAACAATAATGAAATCACAAAGGAAGACAACAGGGGACATAGAAAACCTAGGAAAGAAGGCAGGAGTCATAGATCCAAGCATCAACAACAGAATACAGGAGATAGAAGAAAGAATCTCAGATGCAAAAGATACCATAGAAAGCATTGATACAACAGTCAAAGAAAATGAAAAATGCAAAAAGTTCCTGATCCAAAATATCCAGGAAATCCAGGACAAAATGAGAACACGAAACCTAAGGATTATAGGTATAGAAGAGAGTGAAGATTTCCAACTTAAAGAGCCAGTAAATGCCTTCAACAAAATTATAGAAAACTTCCTAACCTGAAGAAAGAGATGCCCATGAACATACAAGAAGCCTACAGAACCCCAAATAGATTTGACCAGAAAAGAAATTCCTCCTGTCACATAATAATGAAAACACCAAATGTACTAAACAAAGAAAGAATATTAAAAGCAGTAAGGGAAAAAGATCAATCAGAATTACACTGGAGAATTACTACCAGAGACTATGAAAGCCAGAAGAGCTTGGGCAGATATCATACAGACCCTAAGGGAACACAAATGCCAACTCAAACTGCTATATTCAGCAAATCTCTCAATTACCATAGATGGAGAAACCAAGGTATTTCATGACAAAAACAAATTTACACAGTGTCTTTCCACAAATCTAGCCCTTCAAAGGATAATAAATGGAAAACACCAACAAAAGGAGGGAAACTACACACTGGAAAAAGAAAGAAATTAATCTTCTTTCAACAAACCCAAAAGAAGATAACTACACAAACATAAGAATTAAATCAAAAATAGCAGGAAGCAACAATCACTATTCCTTAATATCTCTTAACATCAATGGACTCAATTACCCCAATAAAAAGACATGTATCTTGGATACATAAACAAGACCCAACATTTTGCTGCATACAGGAAACACATCTCAGTGTCAGTTACCTCAGAGTAAAAGGCTGGAAACCAGTTTTCCAAACAAATGGTCCCAGAAAACAAGCTGGAGTAGTGATTCTAATATCCAATAAATTAGACTTTCAACCAAAGTCATCAAAAAAGACACAGAAGGACACTTTATACTCATCAAAGGATCTACCAGGAAGAACTTTCCATTCTGAACATCTATGCTCCAAATACAAGGGCACCCATTCATAAAAGAAACTTTACTAAAACTTAAAGCACACATCACACCCCACACAATAATTATGGGTGACTTAAACACCCCACTCTCTTCAATGGACAGATCAGGGAAACACAAACTAAACAGAGACACAGTGAAACTAACAGAAATTTTGGATCAAAAGGATTTAATAGATATCTATAGAACATTTCATCCTAAATCAAAAGAATATACCTTCTTCTCAGCGCCTCATGGTATCTTCTCCAAAACTGACCATATAATTGGTCACAAAATAGACCTCAACAGATATAAGAAGATTGAACTAATCCCATGCCTCCTATCAGATCACTATAGAGTAAGGGTGGTCTTCAATAGCAACAAAAACAACAGAAAGCCCACAAACACATGTAAGCTGAACAATGCTCTACTCAATGATAACTTGGTCAAAGAAGAAATAAGGAAAGAAATCAAAATCTTTTTAGAATGTAATGAAAATGAAGGCACAACATACTCAAATTTATGGGACACAATGAAAGCAGTGCTAAGAGAAAAACTCATAGCTCTGAATGCCTCCAAAAAGAAGCTGGAGAGAGCATACACTAGCAGCTTAATAGCACACCTGAAAAGTTTTAGAACAGAAAGAAGCTAATATACCCAAGAGGAGTAGAAAGCAGGAAATCATCAAACTCAGGGCTGAAATCAACCAAGTTGAAACAAAAAGAACTATACAAAGAATCAACAAAATGAGAAGCTGGTTCTTTGAGAAAATCAACAAGATAGATAAACCTTTAGCCAGACTAATCAGAGGCCACAGAGACAGTATCCAAATTAGTAAAATCAGAAATGAAAAGGGAGAAATAACAACAGAAACTGAGGAAATTCAAAAAAAATCATCAGATCCTACTACAAAAGCCTATACTCAACACAACTGGGAAATCTGGATGAAATGGACAATTTCCTAGACAGATACCAACTACCAAAGTTTAATTAGGATCAGATAGACCATCTAAATGGTCCCATAACCCCTAAAGAAATAGAAGTGGTCATTGACAGTCTCCCAACCAGAAAAAGCACAGGACCAGATGGTTTTAGTGCAGAAGTCTATCAGATCTTCAAAGAAGAACTAACACCATTACTCTTCAAACTATTCTACAAAATAGAAACAGAAGGAACACTGCCCAACTCATTCTATGAAGCTACAATTTCGCTGATTCTAAAACCACACAAAGATCCAACAAAGAAAGAGAACTTTAGATCTATTTCCCTTATAAATATTGATACAAAAATACTCAATAAAATTCTTGCCAACTGAATCCAAGAACACATAAAAACGATCATTCACCATGATCCAGTAGGCTTCATCCCAGGGATGAAGGGATGGTTCAATATATGGAAATCCATCAATGTAATCCACTACATAAACAAATTCAAAGAAAAAAAAACCACATGATCATTTCATTAGATGCTGAAAAACATTTGACAAAATTCAACATCCTTTCATGTTAAAGGTCTTGGAAAGAACAGGAATTCAATGCCCATACCTAAACATAATAAAAGCAATATACAGCAAACCAGTAGCCGACATCAAATTAAATGGAGAGAAACTTAAAGCAATCCCACTCTCTCCCTACCTGTTCAATATAGTACTCAAAGTCCTAGCTAGAGCAATTAGACAACAAAAGGAGGTCAAAGGGATACAAATTGGAAAGGAAGAAGTCAAACTATCACTATTTATAGATGATATGATAGTATACTTAAGAAACCCAAAAAACTCCACCAGAGAACTCCTACATCTGATAAACAACTTCAACAAAGTGGCTGGATATAAAATTAACTCAAGCAAATCAGTAGCCTTCTTATACTCAAAAGAAAAACAAGCTAAGAAAGAAATTAGGGAAATGACACCCTTCACAATAGCCACAAACAATATAGGTATCTTGATATGTCTCTAACCAAACAAGTGAAAGATCTATATGACAGAAACTTCAAGTCTTTGAAGAAAGAAATCGAAGACCTCAGAAGATGGAAAAATCTTCCATGATCTCAGGTTAGCAGGATTAATATAGGAAAAATGGCCATCTTGCCAAAAGCAATATACAGTTTCTTTTCAATGCAATCCCCATCGAAATTCCAACTCAATTCTTCATAGAGTTAGAAAGAGCAATTCTCAAATTCATCTGGAATAACATAAAACCCAGGATAGCTAAAACTATCCTCAACAGTAAAAGAACTTCTGGGGGATTCAGTATCCCCGACCTCAAGCAGTACTAGAGAGAAAGTGTTAAAAACTGCATGGTATTGGTACAGTGACAGGCAGGAGGATCAATGGAACAGGATTGAAGAACCAGAAATGAACCCACACAATTATGGTCACTGGATCTTTGACAAAGGAGCTAAAAGCATCCAATGGAAAATAGATAGCCTTTTCAACAAATGGTGCTGGTTCAACTGGAGGTCAGCATGCAGAAGAATGCAAATTGATCCATTCTTATCTCCTTGTACTAAACTCAACTCCAAGTGGTACAAGGACCTCCACATAAAACCAGACACACCGAAACTGATAGAAAAGAAACTGGGGGAAATCTTTGAGCCCATTGGCACAGGGGAAATTTTCCTGAACAGAACACCAATAGCTTTTGCTCTAAGATCAAGAATTGACAAATGAGATCTCATAAAATTACAAAGTTTCTGTAAGACAGAGAACACTGTCAAAAGGACAAAATGGCAACCAACAAATTGGGAAAAGATCTTCACCAACCCTACATCAGACAGAGGGCTTATATCCAAGATATACAAAGAACTCAAGAAAGTAGACTCCAGAGAGTCAAATAATCCTATTTAAAAATGGGGTACAGAGCTAAAAAAAATTTTCACTTGAATATCAAATGGCTGAGAAACACCTAAAGAAATGTTCAACATAAGTAGTCATCAGGGAAATGCAAATCAAAATAACCCTGAGATTTCACCTCACACCAGTGAGAATGGCTAAGAGCAAAAACTCAAGAGAAAACAGATGCTGGTGAGGAACACTCTCCACTGCTGGTGAGGTTGCAAGCCGGTACAACCACTCTGGAAATCAGTCTGGCGGTTCCTCAGAAAACTGGGCATGATACTACCAGAGGGCCCTGCTATACCACTTCTGGGCATATACCCAGAGGATTCCACAGCATGTAGTAAGGACACATGCTCCACCATGTTCATAGAAGCCCTATTTATAATAGCCAGAAGCTGGAAAGAACTCAGATATCCCTCAACGGAGGAATAGAAACAGAAAGTGTGGTATATTTACACTATGGAATACTACTCAGCTATTAAAAACAATGAATTCATGAAATTCTTAGGCAAGTGGGTGTAACTGGAGAATGTCATCCTGAATGAGGTGACCCAATCACAAAAGAACACAGATGGTATGCACTGACTGATAAGAGGATATTAGCACAGAAGCTCAGAATGCCCAAGACAAATTCACATATCAAATGATGCCCAATAAGAAGGAAGGAAAGGCCCCTGGTCCTGGAAAGGCTCAGTGCAGTCATTTAGGGGAATAGTGAAGTGTTCACCAAGATAGTGAAACAGGAGGGGGGTGATTGGGGAACAGGAAGAAGAAAGAGGGCTTATGGGACTTTCAGGGAGCAGGGATCCAGGAAAGGGGATATCGTTTGAAATGTAAATAAAGAACATAACAAATTAAAAAAATGGTTAACAGATCTGTCTAGTACAGTTCACTGAAATTACCAAAGAGCCCTTTGTGATAACCGTGGACATAGTCATGCTTCTGCAATTCAAATATGCAGTTAAGTGTCCTAACTGTACAAGCAATCAAAGCAGTTAAATAAGGTATTTTAAGCTTTAAGCTTAAAAATGTCTTTTAAAATCTTAAAATATGTCCAATATGTGCATAGTGAGGTAATTACAGTTTGATGAGAAAAATATACTCAACATCTCAGAGAGAAAGCCTTTTCTTACAGATTCCCTACCCTCAATTTTACAGCACAGATATAATTGGATATATTCTATAGTGTGCACTATTTTTAAATGTCAGTAGTAAAAGAACAAATTATCCTACAATTGTCAAGATAACTATCCCATAAATTTACACTGTTCCAAACTCTACCTTCAAATTATCTAACGTCTCACACAATGACACAGAAATTCATGCTCTGGGTTTTTTGATCCTCAGTTTCCTATCAGACATCACAGGTTCACAGCATTTTCACTCTGTAATTACTGTTCTTGTCTTTCCCATAAATCCCCACTTCGTTTGAAAAAAAAAACAACAGCAGCAGAAAAGAAAGCTGTGTTGCTAGAATCAAAGGTTCAGTGAAGATTAAGGAGTTCTCAGTTCTTAGATGTTTCTCAAACTGAATAACCTGGTGAAATCATAAAGAAATGTCTAGAACCTTGGGCAGCTGCTTGGCAATGTCTCCTCCCACGAAGACAGCTTCTAGATAAATCCACAAGTTTTGGACGGTCATCCAGTTCTCAATGATGTCTGTCGAGTTGGAAAGGCATTGCACCCATTTTTGAATCTGGGCTTTGAATGGCATATTGTACCTAAAATAAGAAACACTTACTTTGATTATGTTATCAAAATTAAAAGACAGTTTTTAACCTTTTAACGTTTAGAATGCCGCCAGGTTAGCAAAGGAAACAGGATCCTGCTGAATGCTTTCAGTTTCGTTTTTATAACTTGGATCCAAAGTATGGATAGCAACAAGAGACAGGTAATCTAAAGAAGAAATGAGGTGTGAGAAAACTCCCGATTCCAGAGAATTGTTGTGATATCCAGGATCCTAAGATTCTCTCTGCTGAGTTTCTGTGCCTATTCCATAGGTGTGGGTTCTCATTTCCTGGTGGTACTCCCAAGATTATTGGTGGAGACTGGATAACTAATATAAGTTTCAGCTATCATAATATCTGGGCTCTCTTTGGCCTGCTTCTCCCATGTCTCTTTCTAATTTGCTACCCTCCTTTGGCCCAGCCATTCCTGTGTGTGCATAGATGTATGTTAAACTTCATACTATTGTTGAATCTGTAATATACATATACAAGGCCTATAACAAGCAGTTAATAAACACATAATTGCATAAATGTTTCTCACACAAGTCTTGCAGGGTATATGTCATTGGTTAAAAAACAAAACAACAACAAAAATAACTGCGTCCCTAATATAAATCATTATACTTGGTGTTTATGCTTTTCCCGTTTCTTGAGTTGTGCTGTCAATCAAATAACCTAAACTTCACAGTCTCCAATTATAGTGTATGGTGTCCACTTTTCTTAGAAACTTGCCAAGTACTGAACAGCCCAAACTCATCACTACCAAGGATGTGAAGACTAAAATCTATAATCTATAAAGACTCAGATATGACAAAAAAATGAAAATAACAGGGATTTTATTTAAATAATGTTAAGTTAATAAAACTTTATTAACTTAACATTATTTAAATTATTGATTTACAGATGGTGAATGCCTGAAATCCCAGTGTTTAGGAGGCAGAGGGAGGAGCATCATGAGTTTAAGGCCATTCTAGACTACACAACAATATCCTGTCTTGAAAAAAACTATTAGACATACACATGGGGTGATGTTTTAAGCCCAGAATGACACAATGCATTCATATCTCAGTGATAGCCACACAATCATCATATCTTTGAGATTCTAGTGCACAGTAAGATACTTGAGGAAGAGTGTGGAGAAGTTCATTAGGAACTATGAGTCTATGGCTTTTCTGTCAACATGGGATTGCACTGTAGCTACAACCAAATGGTCAAACAGAGGTATCAGACTGGTTTCCGGCTGCACCAATTTTCATGCCATCTTGGTCATGAGTAAAGTATGCACACAGCTAAGGGCTTCTGGACCATCATAGTGAGAACAAGAAGGCTGTCAAGCTGGATGATTCTAGAACTCAGAGTAGCATCGCCAACTGGAATCTGCAACTTATTGCCCTGTCATCTTTGCAGGGGTGTGTGTGTGTCAGCAGCAAAGATGGTGTGCTCAGAGCATTGCAAGGGGCTACCTGCAGTGCCATTCTGTCCAACTGATGCCTCACACATGTCCCACAAACAGAATGATGCCATAAATCTACTGCCTCGAGAAGGAGAGAAATGGTTTTCCTACCTGTTACTCAGGAGAGAGCCCAGCAGCATCAAGCTGTCCTCCATGCTGGCGATGACTTCTGAGGTGCTGTCTCCTCTCAGGAGGAGTTCTCCACGGGTCTTAAAGCTGCTGAATGTTAGCATTCTGTTGTCCCACTCACTTATCACTTGCTTCAGCTTTTGCTCAATATCTCTCTCCTTCAAGGCGCTGATGCAAATGTCCTATCAACAGAGTAAGCTCTCGGTTACCCTGGGAGCGTTCTGTCTCAGTCTAAGTCCACAGGATCCCCTCTCATTCATTTCATACGCGTGTAAAGATTCTGTGTTCATAAATATCAAATTCAATGTCGTACACGATGTGAATGCCTAAATAAATACATAGAGCGAGGAGGATAAAGGCATGTCTAAATAGAACCTTAATTTCTAAACTTTTCCATCCGTGTCAGAAAAAGAAGTAACAGGAAAAAAAAAGATTCAATATCATTTTGCATTTTACAATATAATGACAGGCTTAAGATTCACTGTCCCAATTTCCCTCTCAGGTCAATGGGTGCAGTGTGATGACAGAAATCTGAGTTCTTTCTGCTCTCCAGTCTTAGTCTCCATCACGGCGTCTTCTCCTGGACCCCTGGCTGAACCCCATCTTTACCCTCATTTTCTCTCACAGTGTTCACCTTCTGGGTGAGTTCATCTCTGCCCAGGTACTCAGTAGACTTTATAGATCCGGGGGGGGGGACCCACATATATTTGTCTCCTCGAGTAACAGTATGAATGCTTCATCAAAACCACAAGCACAACCCATGACCCTGCCCAAGTTCAAGCTCAGTCTTTGCACCTACCGCCCAGTCTGACTTCTTACAACGTTCATTGTCGGTCCGTGATCCATGGGCAGCCCTGTGATCTATGCTGAGCTCTCAGAAAGGAAGCTAGAGTTCTTTGTTGTCCCACCCTTACTGCCTTGGCCCACCTTTCCCGTCATACTCTGCCTTCAACAAATTCTGTCCAGTCTCACTCCCTAAAAATCTCATAGATCTTTCCTTAACTCTTCAGCTTCATGTCCTCTATTCTCTGTCAACAAATCATTCCCTCTTCCCTAATCTATCACAGTCTCTAAGGAGATTTTCCCGTCATTCTCTTCTTACCCTCTTTTTTTTAAAATATTTTTTTGCATACAAGTATCAGGTTGATCTTTACAAAATGTACTGCGATGTCATCCCCAAAGAAGGCACATCTCCAAGATGGCTCCACATTGCTCTGGAGACTGAAACCAATGACATGCTCAACACATACTCTACCTTCCTGGCCTTAACGGTTCCTTTTCTATCCTCACCCATAGCAGAAGGCCACAGAGCCATCCTCTGGTTCTTCCAATACACTTCACAAATGGTGTTCTTCCTGCCTGGAATGGTTTTATTTGCCCTTTGACAACTTCTCATCTCCAGAATACAACTACATTCCTTTCACCCAGACAGACTTGAACCCAGATAAGACAGGTCCTTTGTCACAGGCTCTGCTGGGGCAAACAGCATACTTTCCTTCCAGGGAAATTTGGTACTTTCATTTGTATAAATAATTACATTATATTATATTAATTAATATAATATAATTATATTATATACACCCTACACAACAAGAATACATCTTTGTATTTCCAACACAGGGCCTGTCCCACTGTAGCATTCAGTAAATGAGGAGTTGGTGGCTGGGGTGATAGGAATTCATTGCTCTACGCTCTATCAGCCATACCTCGATTTCCTCTTTGTATTTCAGAAGAGGAGCCTCCATGATATTTCGTAATTTGAAGGTCTCCTTGCCCACATCCAGACTGTGCCCGGTGAGAGTGGTAATCCTCTGCCAGTGCCTCTCCACCATGGCATTACTAGCCATGAGCTCCAGCAGTGGGCAGCACTCGCTAAAGTCATCAATGGTCTTCTTCAGATCCAGAAAGGCCTGCCAATCCTTCAGGGCCCGGGGCAGCTTCCGACACCTGTAAGGGAAACCAACAGGGAAGACCATTGAATTATTCAAAACCCAGACATTACCATCTATAACTATCTCCTCAGATCCTGTCTCATTTTCAAATTTCACGACTGAGAAGCTATATATTAAAATAATCATTTTATGTAAAAAAATCTTTCTCTAAATCAAAGATTTGTTTTCAATCTTTCATGACGCTTGCCTAAATAGAGGTATTATTTTTAAAGGCTAAGAAGCTTCTTTCAAATCATTTCAACTTTATGACTATGAAACTGACAGTATTCCAAATGCAGCACAGCATAAAGGTTCCAGCTGTTGGCTCACACACAACCAATGGCCTTTCACTTTCCTTGGGCTCGGCTGTTTAAAAAAAAATGCTAGGAAAAAAAAAATGTTGACCTATGCTTTTATTTCACGAAACTATCTAACATAAAATTCAAATAATTTTAAGTGCAATACAAACAAAATCATCTTTTTTTTTCTTTTCTACATAAAAGACCCCTATCACACTCCTCCAGCTTTGAAGAAGGTAATTCTTTCAAAGTGCACACACGGGGAGAGTGACAAAGAGCATTTCACAAGGATGACATAACAGTGACAGAAGACAGAGGCAAGGCACAAAAAGATAGACATGCCAGGCACATTTCTGAAACACCTGCAATGACAGGAGAACTCAAAAGGCTATCACACACGTAAGCCCTGTGGGTTGGTAAGAAGGCTTGGAGGGAAAGTCCATGCAAGCCTTAGGTCCTGAGTTCAAATCCCCAGCACCCACCCACATGGTCATGGTGGTCAATGTCTGAGATCCCAGAACTAGTGAGGCAGAGACAGGAAGATCAGAGACTCACTGACCAATCATAGCCAACCAGGGAGCTCCATGCTGAGAGAGAGCCCCACAGAACAATGGGTAGCAAGAGAGGGAAACACTAACATGGACCGCCAGCCCCCATCACTCAGGCACAGAAAGAAGCCATCTTCCCCAGACATGGATATTAGATCAAGAGTTCAAAATCTCTGGGAATACAAAACATTTGCTTTCTTACCTGTTTTGGAATTCTAAGAGTTCATTGTTGATTTTTTCAATATTCACTTCTGACCAAAGGGTATCTTGATAGCTGTTTACAGTTTCTATGACACTGTTGTATAGGCTGTATATTTTCTGTAGAAGATTTAGCTGCTTCTTTATCTCGATAAGCTGAGGATACTGTGTAACAGGCAAACCAAAAAGTTCCTCTCCTCCAGTGTAGGTGATGTATTTACGATATATGTTATCAAATTGATTCTGATAAAAAACGTAAATGAACTCCATCAGAACGATTTACACATGGGCTAACACATTGGCAAATAGGCAAGAATGCACGAGTCCGGGACATGTGTAAGTATAGTCATATGTGAGTATATTTATTTGAAAATGCTTCTAATTGTAATGACAGTTAAATTATATTTTTAAATGTAAGTACATCCTCAGTCATACAATAGAGTTTTTACCCCTTACCTGTACTATAAACACAGAAAGACAGCCATTGCTTAGGAAGTTTGTAGGAATAAAGAGGTTTACCTGGAATATAATAAGTCTGTCGTTGGCTTCCTGGGGCTTCAATCCACTTGCCATCGGACCATTCTGACACAGATTAAACACAAAACATAAGACAAAGTGAAGCATTCATACACAAATTTCATGAGATCAACATACCGGGGTATCAGGTATCAAAGTTTCCATGCATGATGTATACACGATAGGATGCTGTGTTTATTGTTGTTGTTTATTTTTTTAATTTCCAAAAAGAACTCTGAACGTACGTGGGAAGATGTTTCTAGTCTGAAAAGCTGAGGACATACCACAGTTTTCAGAGGTTAAGAAATCTTGAAAGTTTTTAACTGTTTATCATTTACCTCCTAGATGATACCAGCAAGGAAAGGTCAGTAGCTATTCTGGGGAAAGCTTACAGTTCTGGTTTTGAAGTAAAGCACTATTTTAATTAGCTTGCAGATTCTACCACTCTAACAGCTACTTGGAAAATGAAACATAATCTGCACAATCCAGTTCAGTGTTCCTGAAATATGACACCTCAAATAAGCTGCCTTGGGCATGAATTGAGAGCATGGACTCCCATCTTCATGAACTTTCCAGTTTGAAATGCCACCACCTAATAGATTCAAAACTGACACCACCCTTACACACTTCCTTTCTGTTCCATGTTGTAGCTTGCCAGAAATGGATCTTATCACACAATACGTTTACTTGCACTAAAGCCCATACATATGAGTAAACTGTGGATTCTGGAGGAACATGGCTCTATTTGCCTTGTCTCCTGCTATGCATGTCTGCAGTACAAAGGTCAGCACCTGCACAGGCTGAGAACTTGAAGAATTAGCGTGTGCTCTTTGTGAAGAAACCATTCCGGCTCTTATTTTAGTTTGATACAGGGTCATACTATAGCCCTGGAAGCAACGGAACAACTTCAGGACTTTTCAGTCCTCACTTCATGATAAAAACATATTCTGAATGAACTCTTAAGGGGAGGAATTCAAAAAGAGAAACACGTTTGCCCATATTGATATGAGTAATCTTCCTGTGGAGTTTTATGGAATTTAACACACAATTTTAAAACAGGTATGTTTTGTGAGTCCCATCTGTTCTCCCCTAAATTCTCACAGAGAGAAAGGCAGAGCCATACCAAATCATAGTCCAGGTAAAACTGCCGGCAGTCTTGGAGAAACACCTCCACTGTGCTGATCAGCTCTTTCCGGAAACCAGGCTGCAGGGCGCCTAACTCATTCTGCACCTCACTAGCACGGGCCAGCAGCTTCTCCCAAGCATAGCGCAAAGTGTCCACCTTGTCCATCTCTTCCTTGGCTACCAGAAGTCCGTACTTGTTAAGGAGGGCATAGGATTCCTGCGGACAAGAAGGAAAAGTGTTTCTGGCAGTCAAATGCGTAAATCCTCACACAGCCACTGACTGGAGTCGAGAGTGGGGGACCAGCGTGATAGAGAGGCCACCCTACAGGCTCTAATTATTCTCCTCGTGAACTTTAAGGACTTAAGTGAGCAAGGGAGCCAGTTAGATCCAGTTCTCTCGTCTGTGAAATGAAGAGACTCTGGCTATCTCACAGAATGTCTGAAAATGTCTAACATCATTTTAAATGCGTTTTCAAAACTGTAAAAGATGACACAAAAGATATTTTTACTAAGTCCCAAAATTGTATTTGAACACTATAAAATTATATCAAGTGAATGAGAAAACATAAAATCTAACTTCTAAAGTTAGGATAACAAAATAAGACACCATTTTTGTTCAATCTTAGTTTACTTTGTTCAGTAGGAGCAGGGCTGTCTCTGACTCTTTTGCCTGCTTCTGTGACCCTAGGGTTTTACTGCTGTGACAGACACCATGACCAAGGAAACTCTTACAACGACAATATTGAACTGGGTCTGGCTTACAATTTTAGAGGTTCAGGCCATTATCATTAAGGTGGAAGCATGGAAGCATCCAGACAGGCATGGTGCAGGAGGAGCTGAGAGTTCTACATCTTCACCTGAAGGCTGCTAGCAGAATACTGGCCTCCAGGCAGCTAGGATGAAGTCTCAAAGCCCACACCCACAGTGACATTTCTACACCTATTCCAAAAAATGTCATGCCCACTCCAACAGGGTCAAAGCTAATAGTACCACTCCCTGGGCCAAGCATATACAAAACATATCAATGATTCATATAAATATATATGCATATATGTATATATACACACACACACACACACATATATATATATATAATGCTGTCTCATCCAGCCTTAATACAAGGGGAGGTGCCTAGCAGCCTAGCATTATTGCAACTTGACATGTCATTTTTGGTTGATATCCCTGAGAGACATGCCCTTCTCTGAAAATGAAGGAGGAGTGGGGCAAGGACTGGGAGAAGAGGAGGGAGGGGAAGCTGCAGATGGATGTAATATATGAAAAGAATAAATTAAAAAATAATAAAAAAAGAATGCCTGACAGTCAGACACGAGAAAGTCTTTTTTAACCAAAGTTTGAGTGAAGTCTTTGCTCTTAGAATGTAAAACATTTGAACTAAAAAGATTAATATGACAAGTTATCTAATATCAAGTGCTCATAAAAAGAAAAAAAACTACATGGACTTGGTAAAGTGTGTGTGTGTGTGTGTGTGTGTGTGTGTGCGTGCGTGCAAAGAGACTATCATTTTGAGAAAGGGAGACATTAAAAGAGTTGGAAAGGTGGAAATACTAATTGTTAATAACACGAACTACTAATAGAGGGAAAAGCTAAATTCAGATAACCAAAGCTGGTAATTCTTTTCTCCATTGTTTTACTCTTTCTATAATTTTATGTGTACATTCATTGTATTTGATTCTGTGCTATACACACAAGCACACTTTCATATAATGATATATAAACCAGTCTCAGAAAGAGAAATATTGTGTGTTCTTCCTGATCTGTGGCTCCTAGATCTTACACAGATGCATGTAATTATGTGTGTATGGCATGCAGGGAAAGAGGAATGTCTGGGAAACCCGGGGACTAGAGAGGAGGGGCAAGAAAAGGGGCTGCAGGAAAGTGGGCGGGACATATGCTCAAAGTTTGTTTTCATCCGAAATCACTTTCCTTTCGTACCCCTGGCCTTTTCTCCACCACTGCCCTCCCCACGAGGATCTGATGTTTGACCTACAGTTTCGAGGAAGAGGAGAACACAGATTTAGGCAAACGTAACCATGCTTTATCCTGCTCCTCCTCTATGCTTCAGTATAAACAAGAACAGAGCAATAGACACACCCACAAGAACAGAACAATAGACACACCCACAGCTGGAAGACCTAGAGTGATAAGATAAATCACAACTTTCAAATAAGACCACTGACTCTACTGTTGTCTTAACTCCCAGGTGGGAATAAATATGCTATCTTCAGACTCAAGAAACTCCCCAGTATTACACAGATAAGGGGCCATTTGCTTTCACAATTGCAGTCCCAAGAAGACGGTAGGTCATGTGATTATCTTTAGAGGGCAAAATTTGAGTATGTCATGGTGTGTATGTACCATTGTCATGGTAACATCAAACCTCTCAACTTTTGAATTTAAAAGGAGTTGAAGGAAATTCAAAAATGGAATCTCTCTTCACCATGAAAGTGTACATCCGAACACTTGAATTAAGCTTTATAGGAGGTAATGTTCTTACATCTGGATTTTTTTAAGATTTATTTATTTATACTTCATGTGTGTGAAAGTTTGCCTGCATGAACTTTAAGTGCACCTTATACAAGCAGTACTGGAGGAGACCAGAAAATGGCAGTGGAACTGCCAGAAGATCACCTGGAACTGGAGATCGATCCTATGGGGCCTGAGCTATCATGTGGGTCCTGGGAACTGAGCCTGGGTCCTGTGCAAAAGTAGCAAGCACTCTTAACCACAGAGCCTCATCCCTGGCCCCTTAAATCTGCACTTTTATTGATCGCCACAGTTACATTTAATTACAGTCACATTCATACATCTAAAACAATAAATGCAGTGACCCACTTTTAATAAGGCTTTCAGCAGGAATAATCAGTGCAGTGTGTAATAACACAAAAGTCAGGGATGGGTGGGAGGCTCAGTGAACATACTGCTTGTCATGTAAGCATGAGCAACAGAGTTTGGATCCCTAGCATCCAGAAAACTCCAGACATAGTGGTAAGTGTCTATGATCCCCGGGCTGGGGACTGAGACAGGTGGGTATAAGGGTCACATTGACCACCAGAATAGTTGTTCATACCAGACCATTCCGGCCTCAATGAGAAACTGTATCTCAAACAATAAGGCAGAGATATGATTGAGGAAAATATTTTGGCATGAAAGTTGGGCTTCCACATGCACACACATGGGCTGCCACACACATGTGCAGATTCATAACACAGAGAGAGGGGGAGAAGGGAGGAAGGGAAACGGAGAAGGAAAGGGGAGAGGGAGAGGGAAGGGAAGAAGGAGAGGAAGAGGGGGAGGGGAGAGGGATGGAGAAGGAGAGAAGTAGAGTGGGAGGGGAGGGCAGAAGGAAGGGAGAGGGGGGAGAGAGGGGGAGGGGAGAAGAAGAGGGAGAGAGAGGGGAAGAGAGGGAGGGGAGAGAAGAAGGAGAGGGAGAGAGAGGGGCAGGGGAAGAGGAAGAGAGAAGGAGAGGGGGAGAGAGGGAGAGGGGAGGGGAGGAAGAGAAGGAGAGGGAGAAGGAAAGAGGGGGAGGGGGAAGAAGAGGGAGAGAGGGAGGGAGAGGGGGAGGGGAGGGAGAGAAGCTAGAGAGAAAGACTGAGAGAGAAAGAGACAGAGAGAGAGTAATATAATACTAATTACATTGCATTATATAACTTCTTTGACCTGTTTCCTTATGTGGAAGTAGAGCTTCATAACTGTGGTATGAGCACACGCCTATGTGCTGTGACCGTGGGATGAGCACACACAAGTCTGGGTGCTGTAACCATGGGATGAACACACTCACGCCTGGGTACTATTAGGAAGAAAGCAGATACCAAACTCCACTGACCGACTGGGATCCCCATCCCCGGCTGCGGAGGGTGTCGATGTTAGGGACTGACTGCGGCTTCCTCTTCTAGAAAATTGCACCGGATGAATGGGAGCCTCCTTATGGAGAGACTACGGGCAAGGACCCACTAACTCGGAGCCACGAGGGGCAGAATCTCGTGCTTCTGGAAGGATGTAACTGTGTGACAGGACGCGCCCCCCACGCGCCCCTATGCCCCCTGTGGTATAAGGCTGAAGACAGGCTACAGAGGAGACGCCACCCTCGCTCAGCTTTTCTCTCATTATCTTCTTCACCCATTACTCCCCTTGCCCCTGAAGCATCCATCCATAAATCATTCTCCTGGGAACATAGGTCTGGCTCTTGGGTACATAAAGAAGAGTAGTTAGAACCTAAAACATCCCCCCACGCAGGGCGGCCTCAGTGAGATATCGCTGCTTTTAGCTTTAAAGCCCATTTGTTGCTCCATCACAGACTCGTTTAAACTCCCGCTAATGGCATCCGAGGTATGAAAATATTTCTCTGACAGACAAGCTGCCCATCTACCTCAATGGGTCCCACTTGGAAGTCGGTGGAGATCTGCTGCTCCCTGATTTCTTTCAGGGCAGCCATGGCAATCCGAATGTCATCCAAGTCCTTAATCGGACGGTTCAGTTTCTTCTGGAATTCTTCGACAACCGTGAAGATGTTTTCCATCTCACTCCTGTACTTTCTGTTGCAGTGACGACCTATGACCACCATCCAGGCTTTCGTCTCTGCGGTCAGAGAAAACTTCAAATCGGCTGTAAAAACAAAGCACCCCCGAGTCAATCTGGGAGCCTTGAACCGATGTAAAGAGGCACACCGTGTTCTTCACTTGTCGTAAATACTGTGAGGTTAGAAATATGTAAAACAAGAGTTTGAAAATGGATCCCAAGCTGGGGATACAGCTCAGTCAGTATTTTGACGTGCCCTTAACAGATCTGAAACCTGTCAAACTTGAGGTTCAGAGAGAAGCCCTATCTCAAGGATATAAAATGGAGCATAGTAACACAGGACACCTGATGCCCTCTGGCCTCCATGTGTGCACATGAATACACCACACAGACAAATACCACACGCACACACACACACACACACACACACACACACATACACACACAATCTTTCTTAATGAGTTCATTAAAACTCATTAGGTGGGCAGTGGTGGCGCACACCTTTAATCCCAGCACTTGGGAGGGAGAGGCAGGTGGATTTCTGAGTTCAAGGCCAGCCTGGTCTACAGAGTGAGTTCCAGGACAGCCAGGGCTATACAGAGAAACCCTGTCTCGAAAAACAAAACAAAAAAATTCATTAAAACTCATGCATCGTATCTTATTTTTACAATGTGAATAACATTTTAAAATACACAATGTAAATACATACATGTATGAGATAAGCTTCAAGTGTTTGGTATTGTTACTTAAAACAGTTAAGTCCTAATTCTAACTACAACAGACTCATTTCCTTTCTCTAAACTACCCTTTACTTTCAAGTTAAGCAACAAAGTGTTAAGACAGGCCAGAATTAATAATTATGCAGATGGGAACTAAAAACAAATCTGCAAATGGGTCCTAAATTTTGCAGCCTATAAAAGAAATCTAATCCTGAAGAAAGCTAAAACCCTCTGGAACTCTAATCTAGGTAAAGAGACAGGGTCAGTGCTGCTGGCTTTACACGGCTGTCTGAGAGACAATTCACCAACCTGTGTATAGAGCAATGGAACCCACACGAATGTATTCAGGCTCCGCATTAATTTCCTGCTCCAGGCTTTGAAAATAAAGAATCCTGGACTCGAATTCAGAAAGCAAAGGGTTTTGTGCAATGAATGTCATGATGGTGTCTTCCTTTTCCTTCTGCCAAATGTGGTTGTAGCGTTTGAAGCGGTCCATGGATGTGATAACTTCCTGGAATAGAAATAATAGATTTGTGTAGAAAAAGAAGAGTCTGAAATGGCAGTCAAATGACTGAGGACTGAATCATTTGATGGTTACCATGGAGCACTATCCACTATTAGTTTGTGACGTGGGATGCAATAGAAAAGCCATGGAAATGATCTGTACCAATCACATTGACAGTAATTGGGAGAAGAAAGAACTGCATAGAAACTAGAAGGAAAGAAAGCTGGCCATTGGGAACAATATTGGGAACTCTTAGTTAGAGGTTGACCTTAGGCTAAAAAGAACAAGCAAGGTGCGCCATCAGAAACCACTGGTGTAAAATCCTGAGGGTCCTTCTTTCTCTCAAGTCTCCTCCACAGATCTTCATTGGTTAGACTCACCGCCGCAGTAAGGAAGACTGCGATCTGTATATTTCTTTCCTATAGTTGATACCACAAATTAGGAAATACCACCAATTCTGTTGTTGTTGTTGTTGTTGTTGTTGTTGTTGTTGTTGTTGTTGCTGATCATTAAAAAGATTGTACTTCATCCTTAGATTTCCATGACAGTGGCTGGTTATATTCAAAGAAATCACTGGACTCTACTTTGTGGCAATTAGTTTTTATAGTCAATTTGATTGGATTTAGGACTCCCTAAAAGACACATTTTTGGTCAGGTCTGTGAGGACGTGTCTGAGAGGTTTAACTGGGGAGAGAAAAACCCACCCTGGATGGTGGCGTAAGTACCCTATGGGCTGGGAGTCCTGGATCAAATGAAATGGAGGAAGGGGAAATCAACATGAGCACCTGCATTCACTCCTCAAAGCCTCCTGACTCAGAGTCACTGTGAGGAGTGACAAGTGCTGTCGCTGCTACCGTGCCTTCTCTGCCATGATGGACGCTGCTCTCACACTGCGGGAGAAGCAAATCCATCCTTTCTTAAGGTTCTGTTGTAGGGCATCTCCTTACAGCCGGGAGCAGTAACTAACGTCTCCTCACAGCAGAGAGCAGTAACACGAGCTCTGGCTTCCTCTGATGTCTTCACAATAGTAACCGAGGCATTTGAAAATATATCTAATTGTTTATTTCCATAGACGACTTTTCCCCTATCCTAGTACAGCACCCAATAAACTAAGCACTAGATAAATAATTATTGAGTATGTGAACACTGTCCCTAGAGGGGACTTAAATGCAGGATCTTCAAAATGCTAAGAACAAAAGATTAAATATGAATAAATGCAAAGACTTGTCGTTCCCTGGGGAATACATGAGGCACGACTTAACATTTTTTTTCATCTTATAATAGCAACAGCAGCCTTTCTGGTACTTTCAAACAAATGTAGCTCATTCTATTAAAAACAGCCTCAGAAAACACGCACTTACCAAACAACTACTTGCTCAACACTGAGAAACTGGTTTTAATAGATGTGTGCGTACGGGAGACGACTTCCTGAAGGGAACACTAATAGCACAGACATTGAGATCAACAATTAATAAACAACAGGACCTCACAAAACTGAAAAGCAGAGGACAAGGTCACTAGGGTAAAACAGCAGCCTGCAGAATGGGACGTCACCAACCTTACATCCACTGGAGGGCAGAGAGCCAAAATCTCGGTCTGAATTTTGGGTTTGAACAGAACAGATTTTTTTAAAAGTTAGATTCATTTATGGGAACAAAGGAGTACAGAGACCTTAACCAGGAGGGAAGTAGGGCATTCACAGCTCTCTTCCCATTGCATTCTAAATTCTTCTAAGTGAATGTGAACACACAGTCACTGAACACTGGCAAACCACCTCTCATGGCTCCGGGACACTCTCAGGGGAGAAGCTGGGCAGCTTGCACAGTGAGCTTACGATGGAGTTCGTGCAGGCACACGCTGGGCAGCCCAGGACCTGCAACTGCCCCGTGTATGACACCTACCTTCTTGGTGGAACTGATGACAGTGCTAAGCACAGATACTAATTTTACAATCTCTTTGTTGTCAGAAATATTCTTATAGTAATTCTGGGTTTGCACCGGAATGGGCAAGTTTACTGATGCTATCTCCAGAGTTTCTAAAACCAAAGAGGGAAAGAAAAATATAAACATTAATTTCAACAGTCTACAGAACATATTTTAGAAAAAAAGTGTAGGTTTCTATAATGATAAAGATATGTAAAATCTGCATAAAAGCAATGAAAGGGGTAGAGGAAATTGACAACCTTAACTGGTTTGGGTACTAATAAAATTAATCAAAGTGTACAACTATCCAAAAATCATTCCTTCAAGAAGACATGCTGGGTCTCAGTGGTGATAGCATGTTCTGTGTGCTGGGGTGTGCCTGGGGGGTCTCATTGTTTCCTCTCTGGCTATGTAACAGCTTTAAACAGCCACAGACTTGCAATCTCAGAGCTGTGAAAACCTGCAGCCCAGCATTCCATGCATGGGAGAGCGAGATTTGGGTCTCCTTGGCAAGTTCTGAAGAATGGTTACTAAGGGGCTTGGCTGGGAGCTCCCTGCATAAACTGGACCCAAAGAATTGATCTTTATCTAGTCAGAGTCAGGACTTCCCTGAATGGGGCCAGGGAAGGCTTTAACCACATGGTATTTGTCCAAAGGAAAGAAAGAGATGCACACAATTGCACCAGTCACTTAACTTTATCAGTATCTAAGACGATAGCGTTAGTTTGAGGTGAAGAAAATTGGAGTCAGTAGGGTTAGTTTGGGATCAAGAAAGAGAAACCCCAGCAACGACAATGACACAGAAAACTCTTGAAGGCTCTGGTACTTCCAAAGTCCACACAGACACACACACACACACACACACACCTAGAGCTGTAAGCATGCCCAGTCTTCATCTCTGCCTAACAGTGAGGCCACCATAATCATTATGGAAAGATTAGGTGGTGTTTCTGCTCTCCTGCACACAGAGTCCCTAAGCAAAGGGCACAACTCAGTAAGGGAAATCTCCACTGACCTCTAAATAGCCAGACTGTACAGTATTGTAAAAACAATATGGATTTTTACAGAATTCGTCCAGGCCAGTCAGAGCTGGTCCATAACATTCTTCTGCTGCTTAGTTAGATTGTGATTTTGTTGTGCTTTGTTATGTCTTTCGGTTTTGTTGCATTTTGTTATGGTTTTTGTTTTGTTTTCTTAAATGTTGCGATTCAGCACTCCAATTTCCTTTTTTCTATTCTAAATTTTTATTGCACCTCAATCCCAAGAGTTTCTCTTTCTTATTACTTAATTTTAATTTATTGTTATTTTTAGTTATTTAATTTTTATTAGTTATATATGCTTTTCCCCCCTCTCTACTGAACTTTATGTTCTTTCTCTCTTTAAAAACAAAAACACAAAACCCAGATTCTAAACAACTAAGCAAAAGCCCAATAAGTCAAAAATATGCCAAAACAAGAGAAAAATACACAACCAGACAGCATTTATTTTGTGTTGGTACGGGGTCTGCCCTGAGTTGTGATTTCTACTCCCACTGATATTCCATTGGAAGAAATTGATTTTCCCAAATAACTTCTTGGTTGGGCGTGGGACACTGTCCACTCTGTTGTCTCTGCTGTGCTATGACCTTGTCTGGCACGGACCTGTGCAGGCCTTGTGTGTGCTGCCACCGTCTGGGTGAGCTCATATGTGCCTCATCCTGCTGTTTGACCAGAGTGCCTGCCATACTTGGTGTAATTTAAATCCTTTTAAACTGAAATGTACTACAAACTGATGTACAGATTCAGCATATCCCTATTTAGATGTTTCTGAATTTTTCTCACAGAAACTAAAAAGCTGGTCTTAAAATTCATACGGAAATGCGACGGATCCAGCACATTTTAAGTGAGTTTGGGAAAATGTTAAAACAGTATAGGACTCACACTTCCTGACTTCACCCCTCCCAGAGAAGTCAGAGATAGAGTGGGGTGGTGGTTGTATTCCTCACCTGGGGGGGGGGGGGCTGATACTACTCAAGCTATGGACCCATGGGTGTCCATATTCATACAGACAGCCTCTGTCATACGACATGGGTCACACACAAAAGCAATTGGGGGGGAGCTTTGGAAGAAGAAAGGGTTTAATGGAAATGGAATGAGAAAAAATAATGAGACAGAAATTTGAACAAAGAATAAATAATACAGGTGTATGAAATTGCAAAACAATAAATAAATAATTTTTGAAAACTTACTACAAAGCTATACAGTAAAGACGGTGTCACACTAGAATTAGCAAGACCTGAGATTAATGGAACCAAACCAGAAGTCCAAAAATAAACGTTTGTATTTGCACTCATGTTTAAGTGAGTTTCAACACGGGTCTCAAGAAAATTCAGCTGTAGAATAAATGATTTCTTAGCTTAACAGTGGTGGTACGAGTCTACACCCACTTTGAAAATAATGACTTTGAACTCCAATGTCGCTGAAACTGAATCACGGACCGAAATGCAAGCGCTGAGCTACGCAACTTTCAAAGAGTAGGGAGCTCCCCTGACCTTCTTTCTACCAAGCGACTGTTTCTTAGACAATGAAAATACAGCTGAATAGAACCTAAAACTCAACTTCGATTCTCCAAAAGGTATCAATAAGAAACTGAGAACAAATCTATAACAGAAAAATTTTATAATCTTATTTGGAACATATAGAAAAATCTTACAGATATTTGAATAAGTTACCCAATTTTTTAAGAATATGAAAAATTAGATATTGCTCTGAATAATGCACAAATGACTGGAAACCCCATACAAGGGTGCCAATCATCACTTGTGACTGCAGAGATTCACATTAAAACCACAATGAGATACCACTTTGTGGCTATGACAATGGCTATGGAGAAAAGGCAAGCAAGACTGTGGTCGGGGATGATGGGGAGGAAAAACAAGGAATCTCTCCTGCTTTGCCAGTGGGAGGAGCAAATGACGTCATGCCTCCCAAAGGCTGCGTGTCCTCTCTTTCAGTGTTAAACACAAACTCAACATATGCCCTGCAATCCTCCTTGCCGGGTTTATCCCAAGAGAAACAAGAACATTTCCACATAAAATCTTGGGGTTTGAAAGTGGCTCATGTGATATGTTTGCCGCTTGTGCTTGAGGACCTGAGTTGGCATTGTCCTCGCCCGCTTTGACTCTAGGTTTGCAGCATGTATACGCAACCCAGCACTGCGTGGGACACGGAAACAGGCGCATCCCTGGAGCATTCTGGCCAGGCACTTTAGCCAGTTGATGATCCCCAGGATCAGTGATGGACCCTGTCTCAAAACACAATCACAGTGCAACTGAGGAAGGCGCCCACCATCAGCTTCTGACCTCCACATGTGCGTGTTCATGGGCGGCAGACAAACACGTGCATACCCATGAGCACCTGCGTAATAAACACAAGCACTGGTACATATTTACCAGAATTCTTAAAGATAGTACAAAATGGAGACAACTGAACTTCTCACGATCTTACTAGTGCATAAATAAAATATAGTTTTCTGTAATGTGAAATACAATTCAACGATAAAAAGAAATGAATGCTATGTGCCCGCAATCCTAGCTCTCAGGAGGTGGGAGTGGGAGAATCGTGAGCTCAAGAGCAACCTGGCCTACCTAACATGCTCAAGGCCAGCCTAAGCTACACAGTAAGGTCCTCCTTCAAATAAACATGGCTAAGAATGAAGCCAGCAGCACAGCACCTGCCTTACATGTGCAGGACCTGGGATCCCATCTCTGGCACCACGATAGGGAAAATGGAATGTAAATGCAACGCATTGATGAAAATAGAAATACCATAACAAATGGGTAAAAAGCAGTCACAGAATCCCACATATAGAATGATCCATCACTAGGGATGGAACATAGAACTGTGGCTTCCAAGGGATGAGCAGAAAGAAAAAGCCAAATGAATGCTAACTGGTGCAGGGGTTCATCCTGAGATAATAAAAAATGTTCTAAAATTAGACGATGATACTCAGAGTATATAAAACACACACATACACACACACATACACACATGCACACACACACAAGAAGTACAAGCACACACGCGCGCATGCACACACACACACACACACACACCCTCTGAACTGCACACTTAAAGACAGCCAGGCCGCAGTCTGCTGCTTCAGCTCTTTGCTCATGTTTTCAGTGTATATTTTTTTCTTCTCTGACTGTGATTCGTAATTGAACATATTCTCAGTAGAAGACTCTGAATTTTAAACGATTCTAGGAGCTGAAGCAATGTTTCCAGATTAAATTGAAACTAATATGGGGGGGGGGGTGTCATGTGCACGAATGAAGGGGCCCACAGAAGCCAGAACAGCGTATCAGATGCCCTGGGGCTGGAGATGCAAGCAGTTGTGAGGCACCAGAAAAGGGTGCTGGGAACCAGACTCAGGTCTGCAGCAAGAGCAGTCTCTATTCCTAGCTGATGAGCCCTCTAGACAGCTCCAGATACTGCTCTTAGCTTAAGCTAAAAATAGATAGATAGATAGATAGATAGATAGATAGATAGATAGATAGATAGATAGATAGATAGATAAGTTAGTTAGTTAGTTAGTTACAGGAAAGTATTTTCAACTCTTTCTCCTGTCCTCACTAGGGCTATTTCAACGAGGTACTGGCTTCAGTCTTTTCCTTGCAGAGTCATTTTATCATCTCAGGGGAGATCGTTCCCGACAAAATTATACTGTGTCCGCTCACCGCGGTGCTGACCCAAAGGGAGTGCAGAAGACCGAAGATGACATCTGATATCATTAGCAACTTGGATGGCTAATTCTCCCCAACTTTACAGACTGCAAATGGAAGCCACAGGATGCAAAGCAGCAGCGTTCAGGATGTGTTAACAAAACAGAACTCACAATAGGTCAAAAACACCTGTAAACGTGCCAGGGGATACTCATTATGATGAAAACCAGTTTCTCGGCAAAGTGTAAAACTAAACGCACTTCCTGTCTTCAGCCATTAGTAGATCAGACCAAATGTCAGTGATGATGCACCAGCAGTTGTGACAGATGCAACAGAAGCAGGAGATCATGTGACCCTCAGAGATCAGTATGTGGATCTCAACGTTTTTAAATCCAAAATGGGCTGAAAGATTAGTACTCTTACTGAGCATGGTTTGAAAACTGCATATGGCGGTAGATGTGAGGGGTCTCTGTGAAATGTGACTTTCAAAGACTGTTTTAAAAGTCAGGAGCTTGGCTCAGCCCTTAAGAGCACTTTCTCTTCTTGCAGACAACCGCAGATCCTAGCACTGTATAAGGTGGTGGCTCACAACTTCCTGTAACTCCCTCTGCTGGCGTCCATGAGCATCTGCATGTATACACACACACACACACACACACAGAGAGAGAGAGAGAGGGGGGGGGAGGGAGGAGAGAGAGAGAGAGAGAGAGAGAGAGAGAGAGAGAGAGAGAGAGAGAGAGTCAATCTCTAAAACCTTTAAAGCATACTTACCTTGCAGCTCACTGCCCTCCACCTCAGCGTCAGAATCACTGTCTTCATTGTTCTGCACGGCAACCATTTTCCTTTCATGCATCTTTCTCTACAATGAAATAAAGAAGTGCTTCAGCTTTGCCCATTTAAAAGCAGCAGCTTCCGAATGAATCGATATTTCACACTGGCCTGCCGACCTTGGACAACAGCTCGCTGCTCCACTGTCTGACCCCCTTGGGGACACTGATGATACACTCCACGGCTTTGTTCAGTGTCTGCTGTATGTCTTCCAGGGCAGGAATCATAGCAATGTTAGGAATGGCCAGGGTGACACTTGCCCGGAAAATGGGGTGATGGTTCTGCTTTGCCTTAGACAAACTGTCACTGTCTGAAGTTAATACAATGTTTTTAGTTGAAAATAGAACATACTTAATAGACTTTCCCCAAGAAAAATTAAGGCATACAAAATACACATGTAATCAGACAAACATTTTTCAAACCAATCAGTGCATGGTTATTTGAAGATCCAGTTTTGCTCAACATAACAGTGATTCAGTAGATCCCACACCATTCTGCTGATTGTAGCTTGTTGGTACATCTCCATTAAAGGAAATGTTCAATTATGAATCAGGATTAAGTATAAAGTCTTATCCAAGATTTTAAAAATAATAGTGGCAACCAAAGTCATGCCAAGAATGACTTAAATGCCAAGGAAACAAGCAGGAAATCCAGAACAAATACTATTTAAAAATGAAAGTTAGAACAAGCAACTTTTGGAATTTTAAATAAAATACCTTCCATAATGAATATGTTCCAACCTGTGGAGCAGTTTCACATGCAGGGCAAAATGTAAATTTAACGCATTATCTATAATAAAGAGGCTTTTAACGTTGGCTATAGCTGTAGGTTTAAGTATTTAGACAAAGGCACATGCGTGTGAGCGTGTGCACATGAATCACACATAGTTTTACGTGGCTGAAGATGCCTCGATGCGCAAAGCTATGCAGTAACCATGATGGAATGCATTAACATATAAGCAGCATTTGATGGATCCTTTCAACAGCCTTCTGTCTAAGGAAAGAACCGCCTTTCATTCTGAAGTAAATCAGAGCCACGCCCCGGAACACTCTTTCGTGGGCCTTGGTTTTCTTCATCCACTTTAAACACAATCCTATCCTCCCCTTTCATTACTAATCTTCCAAGTAAGTGTTTATTCTCCTATTTTGTCTCAATTAATTACCATTTCCTTCTCTACTATTCTTTTTTTTCTTTTTCTTTTTCTTTTTTTTTTTTTTTTTTTTTTTCTGAGACAGGGTTTCTCTGTGTAGCCCTGGCTGTCCTGGAACTCACTCTGTAGACCAGGCTGGCCTCAAACTCAGAAATCTGCCTGCCTCTGCCTCCCAGATGCCTGGATTAAAGGTGTGCGCCACCACTGTCTGGCTTCTCTGCTATTCTTAATTTAGGTTTTTAACTTCAGAATACCCCCACCACTTGTGGGGTTTTGTAGCACATGTAGAAAAGCCAAAACCTTTTTCTGAATACTGCTAGAAAAAAGAAAAACAAGGGCATTTGGAATGCAAACCAGAAGTATCGTGCAAATAGTAAAATAAATTCTAATTTTAAATGGATGATATCAATCTCTTATCATTAATAAGATTGGTTGAGAATTTGCCACTGATAACTCTCTCAGGTTTTTCTCTCATATTTAATGTTAGATTAAATAATTTCTTTATGCCGTTGTCTTATTACAGGAAATTTTTTAATTATGTTAATTTTTGTGTCATTGGGATTTCAGTGATCCTGGCAAACTAATCTGTCTGGGCCCTGGGTTTCTCAGTTTTAACTTATATGATGAGAGGATCCACATCTTAGAATCTCACCATTAGGAATGAGCAAAGTTCACACTGCTTACAAATATAAGGAAGTACCCAATGAATGGCAGAGTGTTTTAAATTATTTAAAGTTAGTATGAATGTACACCACACACACACACACACACATACACACACACATATACACACACATATGCATACACATACACACATAAACACAAACATACACATATACATACATACACACACATACACACCACACACACATATATACACACACACATACACACATATACACACACATACACACATATACACACATATATACACATACACACACATACACAAACATACACACACATATGCATACACACACATACACATATATACACACATACACACAAACATATACACACACATATACACACACACATACACACCACACACACATACACACACATATACACTCATACATACACACATACACACACACACACACACACACACACACACACACACGCCTTCTACCTAACTAACCAATAGGCACATTGTGCAAGATCATACCCCGGAAGTTAATCATGTGGCAGAAATGAATGCGCCTGCGAATGGCCTCAAGTGTATTCCGGGTCACTTTCAAAAGAGCATCTGCGATCTGGTGGTTGAAATGGGAGAGCAGCTCACGGGCTTCCTCTAACACCTCGGCTTCTTTCTTCTTTTTTGAACTCGTTGTCAAAGGCAGAGAACTCGCCCCAGCATTTAAGGAAGATGCCAAGGCCTCAGGATGCCCTTCTCTTCTTCCTGAGAGAGAGATCGATCCACTCCATTACAGGGAGAAAATTAAGAGAAATTACAAGCAAGCTCAATATCAGTTACATGCCCTACATCTGAGGAACTGAGATCATGGAAGAATAGGAGATCATCTCTGTGTGAGAAAACAGCCAATAACAAATCCAGGAGTGTAGGTTAAAAGTTACACTGGGTCTCAAAGATCTGTGGACTAGTGTGTTCTCTCCTAACAATAGCCCTAAAAACCTTGGGAAATAACATTGTCCCCCTTCTCTCTGTAGAAACAAGTTTGTACAGTTTGACACAAGATATTTAGGATAAACTACGGAGCCATTTGTGCAGAATCGTAATTTCAGAATCATGGATATCAGTATAAACTTGAGGTAGTGTTTATGTAAGTATAAAACCGATTGCTATATAGAAAATTAAATTTTAGTTGTCATCAAATGTCCTTGAAACAGAAACGCCTCCCTCGTCTCTCACCCGAAACATCCCCGCGAGGACTGGTGTTCTCACAGTGGACGTCTTCGGTGTTGTCTTCGGGTGGGACGTCCACGTCCAGTAACATGTTTATTAGCTCATTGACCGCTTCCTCCACCAGGGAGCTTTTAAAATGGAGCATCCGAGCACCGTTCACACAAAGATCCTAGCAGCAAGAAGAGCAAACAATGACAGTCACACATCTTTATCTAGCTCTTGAAAGTTCATCAGGAAGAGCAGAAAGAGCACAGATTTGGCCTTTGACTGATATTTAGCTTTGGTGATGGCTTGACACTGTGGTGGTTTATCTCAATTATCAGCTTGAGATCTAGAATTACATGGGGTGGGGAAATCTGTCTGCAGTGGGCAGTTCCATTCCCTAGGCTTGAACCCTACACTATATAAAAGTGAAGAGTGTTAGCGGAACATAAACATCCCTCCCCCTTACTTCTCGGACAGGGAAGGCAGCACGGACAGCTGCCTCAAGCTCATGACTCCCCTGCCAGGATGCACTGTAACCTGGAACTGTAACCCACAGTAAGCCATTCACCCTTACACTGCTTCTGTAATGATATCTTATCACAGTAAACAAGAAAATAACTAAACAGCAACATACTCCACACTCGCCCCTACCAGACATCCCAAGAAGAAAGCATGAAAGAGACCCAACTGGATCTAGACCAAAGATGCAGGGTACTGGTTGGTTGGTTGGTTGGTTGGTTGGTTGGTTGGTTGATTTTTGCTTTTTTGTTGTTGTTGTTCTTTGGAAGAAGCTACTCCCAGAGCCATTAGCAGCATCTCGTCCCATGGAATGCCCATCATATGATGTGAATCTGTCCTTCGCATGATATGAATCTGCCCTTCACATAATGTGAACCTGCTCTCTCCAGTTGTCTTCCTGTCTCATCATTTCTGACAATCCACTGCCATGTACTTCATTTCAGATCTACACTCACTTCAACTAGGTCAGACCTTGCTCATGTATGAAATAAGAAAGATGTAACACAATATCAAGGACTGAGGTAGATTCTGTGACAGATACATAAAGATAGGTAAACCACATGGAAGTGTCTCTTTTACCACCTACCTGAGGGAAATCTCAGTGAATGTAGACTTTGTTAGTCATCCCCATTTCCAGGTCCATTTCAATTTACATTGATTTATACATTGAAGTTCTAACATGTTCATGGTCTGTACATATTCAATAGTTCACAGTTCTGATACCTCCTCATTCAGTATTCTTGACCTCTACCCACCCCTCTTCTACAGGAGATGTGACATTCTGATGCTATTAATGTGTGGCTCAAACTTTTGAACTTTGTTATTCTAATATTTCTTGGAACAAACTTTAAACTTAGTCGTTAACTCCCCCACCCCACCCCCAAAAAAATCAAACAGCCAGGCATGGTGGCACATGCCTTTAATCCCAGCACTTGGGAGGCAGAGGAAGGTGGATTTCTGAGTTCGAGGCCAGCCTGGTCTACAGAGTGAGTTCCAGGACAGCCGGATTCCAGGACAGCCGGAGCTATACAGAGAAACCCTGTCTCATAAAAACAAACAAACAAACAAAAACCCAAAAAACAAAAAGACAAAAAAAAATCAAACAGTAACTTCACTCAACTCAACTTCACCTAACTAAAAATATCCACCCAGTCTTATTTTGTTTTGTTTATTTGTTAGCCAGAAGATAGGGAGCAGTACTGTGAGATGTTGGTCTATAGCTATACATGATATGACTATTACATGCATCAACTCACAACTGTAGGTACCTACATAAGACCAAGCCAGTTAAAACATCCAGCGCAGAGAGGGGAGAACTTCCTCAGGCTCTAACCCTAGCCGAGGAGAGCTGATAACTGCTGGGGAAGGGAGAGTCAGTTTTCCTTGAGGAGTGGCCACTAGCAGGTTGCCTGTGTCCTAGTGGATTATCCCACAGACATGTGCATATGGGCAATATTTATTGGACTAGGTGTGATATTTTGAAAATGACTTGAAGAGGGACCAGGGGAGTATGAAAAATGAAGTGGGTATGGATATGATTATGATGCATTACACACATGTATGAAATTTTCTAAGAATAAATTAAAAATAGTTTATATAGGTGTGTGCACTCCATGTGGTGATATAGGTAAGTGCTAGGAACAGTGTCTAGAACTAAGGAAGTCTTTAAGAAGTTCTAGCAAATGTCATTCAACCAGGGAGCCTATTTCTCAAGCTTGTTTTCCTCGTTCTAAATCAATTGTTCTCTAAGAGAGTCAATATTTTTAAAATTATTTTTGAGTCATTTGACTCTATGCTGGAGAGGCTCAAAATGGGCCAAATCATCTCCCATTCTCAAGGCCAGCTCTCCCCATGAAAGAAATCCTCGGTTGACTTCCTTACAGTTATTAATGTCTGCTCAGCAGCATGTATTTGAAATCCTAGAGTTCCCTTCTACTGTATGTTTTGGAAAGCAACTCTCAATGATTAATACTATTACTCCAAGATATCCAAAGCCCTCAACTCTTTCTACAAGAAGACTTAATTATAAAAGTGCAAACAATGTACAAATTAATAAAATGGAATAAACAGAATCATATTCTCAAAAACAAAAGAATTAAGAATTTAAAAACAAAAGATGCATAAATGAAAAAAATTTAAACTATAAAACAAACAATTTGTAGAAATGAGTCAACCAAAATCACTTAGTTGTACTGATACTCACAATACAGATTAATTTAGGTATATGATTTTGCTATTCAAACTAAAATTAATACATTATAATAAACAGTATTTGTCAGAGGATAGTGAAATTGGTATTACTGTATTATGTGTACATTGGGATCATTCTTTGAAAAACAATTTGTTTATAACTATAAAGAGCTGTAAAATGAAACTGAACAATATGACACAATAATCCTATTTGGAGGCAATGGTCCTGAAGACCAAAAAATTATACATATATATTTATTATAGCTCTTGGCAAAATTGAGAATTTTGGAAGCCATTTAATGTCCAGTAGTAAGAAGAAATATATATCATCTCAATAAAATGTTATGAGGGTATCATTTCTGTGCTACCTGTGAAAACCATAAAGTGACATGAGAAAAAAGATATATATCAAAGAAACACTAGCTAAGAGGCAAAACAAAAGCAGAATGCCGGCCTGCTGTGAGCACAATGAGAGCCATGAAAAAATCATAAAAACAATGGTGTTACACTGGTATAAATGCTAATTTCTCAATTTTTAAAATCTAAAACGACATAAGCCACAGAACTGAGTGATATCTCTTATGATGAGGAAGGAACTCAAAAACCAGCAGGAAAACAGTTAAAAATCATTGTGGGAAAGGCAAACAGAATTCTAAAATGTGGGCAACCCTAATGTAGATTGAAGTATACCAAATACACCCAAAGGTTTTAACACCAAATGCCCAGTCCTCTTAAAGGGTTGCCTGTAAGTATGAAACCCTCCTCTTCCAACAAGATCAGATTCACGTGGGTTCTCACTGCTGACTGGCTGTGACTACTTCTGTAAAAACATGGTTTATACCAACAATACTCAATTCCTTCTAAGACTCTGAGCCTTTCATGTAAAGCAGAGTGTGTCATGGTGACAGTAGCCAATAAAAACTCATAGCATTGGGGATGGAGGGAATGGCTCAATGGATAAGAAGGCTTGTTGATCTTCCAGAGTTCAGAGTTCAGTTCAGGCCAAGAGAGGACATAAGAGTTCAACTCCAGAAAGCTGATGCCCTTTTCTGGCCTGTGTACACACGCACACACACACACACACACACACACACACACACACACACATACACACAAACGTGCACGCGCGCGCAGATGATATAAAATTAAATTTTTTAAAAAAAACTTTGAGTATCAAGCAGTCAAGCATTGAACCTCCCTGGGCAACTACTTTGCACATGAATTGCTGTAGTTTCATTGTTGACAGGTGAGTAAAAACGGAGTTCTCCATGAATCCTCACACGAAAGGAAAAGGTTGTGCCAGGTTTCCCCCAGACTCTACCTGACTGTTGCATTATCTAGTTGTGCCTTTCACTCTCTCTTGGTGATAAGTCCCATCTCTAGTGCAGTCACACGCTGACAGGGTCCTCTAGTAAATACTAATGGCCAACAATATTAAAGCCATCATTGAAGAGTTCCTATCACCAGAATACCCACAGGGTAATGTTATAAATGAGGCCAATGTGTCATTCCCAAAAGGTATAGAGCCTCTCTGACAGTAGCTTCTTCCTAACGTGAGAAGAAAGTCCTCCATTTGCAAGGATGTTTGGGAAATAATGGAGACCTTCTGAGGGGTTTATTTTCATATATTAAAGTGTGGTGAAACTATAAATACAGTTTCTGCCCTGAGTAGCTTAAAACACAAGCCTCTGATATTCTCAGTGTTCCTAGGAATGAGTCCAGATCTATGCTACAAAATACTAGTGTTGAAACAGCTCTGTGGAGATGCTTAACGAAGACAGCTTGCCCAGAAGCTGCCCCCAGCTACTTCACAATTAACCCTTGCTTACTGAAGCTCTTCTCAAAACAAAAAAAAAAAAAACAAACAAAAACAAAAACAAAAAAACCTCTGCCCTTCATAAAAACTGTGGAAAAATTAGAAATGTACACCATAGCAATGCCCCCTCCAGCAGATCTGAAAGGGAGTAAATTATCAGTAGCTGCCTATATCACGTTTCCTTTATCTTCCTTTTGTCGGGTGGTTCTTTTTTTTTAATTAAGAATTTTTTTTTAATTCCTAATTCATGTTTAAAATATTCCTTTTATATTTTAAAACCTTAATTCAAGAAAAATATTTTTAATCAATCTTCTGATAACCTTTGTCATTTGGAGGAATTCTTCACAGGTCAGGGGGTCATCCTGAGGGAGCTGACAAAGAACCGTCCTGCTCATTTCCTCCAGGATGGCGTGGACACGGAACTCGATCAAGTCATTCACCCGGTCAAGAAGAAGCTCCAGGTCCTCTTTGGGTAAAAACAAAATGATGACAGATTAGGCAAAGCATTTCCTTAGACATGCACACATGATTGGATGATAGTGGGAATGTCAGGGTTAACGATGCTTGGGTTATACATATCTGTCTTGGTTACTTTTCTATTACTATAAAAAGACTATGACCATGGCAACTTACAGAAGGAAGTATTTAATGGGGGCTTTCCTACAGTTTCAGGGAGTGCGCTGGTGACTATCATTTTTGGGAACATGGATAAAGGGAGTCAGGAACAGTGCTGGAGCTGGAGCTAAGACACAACCTTTAGTCAGAGGGAAGCAGAGAAAGCATGCTAGGAATGGCATGGGTTTTTGAAACCTCAAAGCCCAGCCTCAATGAGACACCTCCAATAAAAGATCATATTTCCTAATCCTTCCCAAAAAGTTCAACCAACTAGGGACAAAGCATTCAACTGTGCAAGCCTATGAGAGTTTTTCTTTTTAAAAGCACCACAGTGTCCTTGGTACTTTTGGCTGTTACACATGTGCCTGTTACACACTGTTCCTCCTTTAACAGTTCCCAGCCTTCTAGTCTGCTGGACTCTGATTCATCTTCCCAAGAGGACACCCATGACTGGCTGTAGAGAGTGGTCCCTGGTCCTAGATTGCCTACCACCTGATCATTCTTCCATCTTTGTGTACATTGTACTTGCCACTCCTGTGTCTGCTCCTTTGATAATTCATTTTTCCACCATCACATCTTGAACATTTATGTCAGTGCCCATTCCCATGGGTGCCTTCCACAACTGTGATTGAAATGAAATTCTGCTACTCTTGACTCTCCCTTAAATCAATAACCTCACTGCCTAAAGAAATACCTCAGTTTCGATAATTTTCAAGCTGATTCATTCGGGCAACTGTTCAATATACCAGATAGTTTTTCCTGATAATGCTATTCAGTACAAAATGAACCAACACTTCTGCTTAAGTGAGTGCACACAACAGAAATCTTTTGTTTCCTCCTGGTTCTTCACAACATCTTCAAAGACATTTGTGAAAAGTTGAAAAACAGTATTTCCCAAGGAGATCCCTTAATCCTCTGGGAATATTACCTTACCAGACAAAGGGGACTTTGGAGCTGTATTAGGACCTTGAGATTCAGAGACATTGCTGGATTATCTATGCAGAGATGTCATAAGGACCTTACAGAGAAGAACGTGACCATGGATGCAGAGGGGCTGAGAGAAAACAGGTTGGTCATGAAAAACAGCTAGCTCTGAACATATATGGTCATCCTCCTACAGAAGTAGGAAGCCTATAAAACCCAGAAAGTGCTAAGGAAAGATTGCTCTGAAGAGTTTCTGGGAAGAACCTTCCCTGAGGATCCTTTGATTTTAGCCATATGAGACTCTTTGGATTTCTGACCCCTGTAATTGTGTTGGCTCATGTATTCCAATGAAGAATCCAACTGTTCTTGAGACTTAACGGTTTGTTTACTTTCATCAAAGCATCTTCTCTAAGCAGCAAATTGAGACCATCACAGAAAGCCACAAATGGTCAAAGAAGCGAGAACTATTGGCCAGGAGGTGACCAACTACAATGGCTTTATCTATAATGATGATCAATTTGTTCTTCGTTATCTTCTTTGTTTAAGGTATAAAAAGGATGCACAATTTTAAAAGGAGAATCGAATCGGGATTTCTTTAGACCCTATCTACTTCTCTCTAGCTAGCATCTAATAAAATATCCAAATTGCTAATGCTCTAATCCTAATTCCTCTCTAGGGAAAATACTGCTAAAGACTACCTTAGCAGCCTGTTCTAATTTGATTGTAATAACTCTCACTATGAAGGCTTTATATACCTTATAAATGCCTCCGTAGAGATTTTAGCTCATTTACTCTTGTTATATTTCCTACGGAGAGATACTTTGGAAAGAATATTGGTTTAGAGGCAAGAAAAGGCATCTTTATTGCTTCTATCTGTTCAACACTAAATGCCATTTAGCATCTCTGGATTGTCCCTTTCTAACCTTTAAATTGAGGATCCTTTTTAAAACTGGTGCACAGCTTTCTCCATCCTCCTAACGCTGTGGTTATCTAATTGTGCACCTCCTCTCCGTATCCCACTGAAAACTGTAGTGAGCCTAAAACATACTTCATTAATATGCAAAAGCAGCTGTTAACTTTATCATTGAATCTAGTTCCCACTTGAGCAAGCAAAAGTAAGCAAAGGTCTTAGATAGGCTTTCTAGTGTTGCGATAAAGACCACGATCGAAAGCAACTTAAAAGGACAGGTTTACTTTATCTAAGCGTTTATAATTCATTATCCAGGGAATTTAAGACAGGAACCTGGGTGAAGGAACTGAAACCAAAGTCATGGGCAAGTTCTGCTTACTAGCTTGTTCCTCAAGTGTTCTTGAGTTGAATGTGTCTGCTCAATTAATACATATTAAGTAGTATATAGTTATTTAGAAGGTGCAGTAAAAAAAAACGTACTGAGAAGACAAGCTCCTGGTTATTAAAGTTATCAACAAGTCAAGACCTATTTCAGGGAAGACAAAGAGAGACAGAGACAAATGAAGACAGATGGAGACATACAAGAGAGACGAGAGTAGTACACAGGAGTTACCTAGAAGGGAATGCCAGGAAAATGTGATCCCAGAGAGGAAGTAACATGACAGAAATAGGTCATACAAAAAGGTCAGACAAGTGACTAAATGGAAATCACACAATTAGGATTCTGTAAGCATTGGAGCACTTCCACCACCAGACTGACAGAAAAGAAGCAGAAGATATGAGCCCGGGTTTGAACCCTTTGCAGTCAGGTTGAGAAAAAGGTGGAGTTGACCTGCACCATTAGGAGACATGTCGCAATATAGAACCTGTGGTCCCAGCTATCAGCACAGCAGAGACCCTGGGAGATAGTGGACATGATATAATATAGTCAGAGATAACGTCTTATCCCCGGCCATAAAACGTAAACAAAGTTGGGCCATGAAGAAGAGAGGACAGATAGCACTATTTTGGAAAAAATAAAATAAAAATGTCTCTTTAAAAAAATTCTATCATTTGTCCCAATCTGTATGTCCCTCTTTACACAGGGGATCTGGAGCTAGTATGTTCTAGAAGGCCCCTATGAACTCTGGGAAGTATCTCATGGAAGAGTTCACTTTTGGACAGTGAGAGACTGTGAAAAGCTTTATGTGAAACAAACATTTCCAAGTGTTTAACATCCCAGATGGACTTTTTGTGGCATTTTTTTGAGCCCAGTTTTTCTGTTTGTTCATTTTGTTTTGTTTTGGTTGCTGGTGTTGTTTGCTTGTCTGTGCCATTGCTGGCTTATTCTGGGAAACTGGCTTCAGCACAGCACACAATCTTACATGTTCTAAGCACTGCTCTGCAGTTACAGGAAACCGGCACTTGCTTAAACTTTTCCCATTCAATGTCCTGTCCTTCAGCATGCTGCTGCATCCAAACCCTGATTCCCCAAACTGTTGAGAAGTCTGCCAGACAGCTCAGCGGTAGAGCATTTGCCTGCTGTACACACGGAGCTCTGAGTTTGATCTAAGAGATAAAGATAATGAGGAAGAATAGGAAGAGGAAGAGGTAAAATAAGAGAGGGAGAAAGGGAGGAAGAAAGACTGAAAAAGAAAACAGGTCAAATGAACTAATCCATTAGTACAGAAGTTAAACAGCCTTAAAAATCATTTGGACATTAAAAATAGCAATAAGAATTGACAAAATTGCATGGATAACCTCTGGGAATAAAATTAAATAATGAATATTTATAGTCTCTAAGAAACTACTGAACTCCTTATACTTAGCTATTGTTCACTGTGTAAGTTCTGAGCCTTATTTCTCGGTTCATTATTTATAACAGCATATTTAATACCAAATTATCCAGTAGGCAATAAGGGCCAAGCTCTTAAATCCAAGAAATAAGAAGCATGTGGACACACTCACTGATCTTTGCAAAGGCATTTTCTAAATAGGCTCCAATATTCAGGGACGTCCAAGTCAGGACAGCCAGGCCAGGCTGGAGGGCCTCATCCACCCTTGCCAAGTGCGGGAGCATCAACTGCTCTATGGCAGGAGGCATTTTCGACTTCACTCTCTTGTATTCAGACAGCATCATCTGCAACGGAATGTGATTAAATAGCCAGCTTCCATGTCGATTTTAATATCTGTTAGTATTTTTATCTAAGGGAGATAACTTTTTGATTTGTTCAAACTATTGTGATCTAACCTCACGGCAGGAAGAATGTTACAGACAAAACAGATGACTGATAAGTACTCTCTCTATACCCACCAAATCCTAAACCCAGTTAAGTTAAAATTCAGAATAAAAAAGAAATTGAGGATCATTTCTTGGCATCTATCCATCCCAAAATGAAGAAAAGTCAGTAACTTTTCTAAACTATGTAAAGTTACAAGAACAGTCTGTCTGTCTGTCTGTCTGTGCCTCAGTGGGCTCACTCTTTCTGTTTTCATGGGGACAAGGTACACCCTGCTCTTTGAGTATCTCCTGTAGACCATATTCACCATCACAGTTGTCTGTATCACGAAAGTCATTGCTAGACAGAACCATCAACTAAATCTTGATGCAAGGCCCATAGGGCAGAGGAATAGTCAGGAATCAATGTTGATTTCAAATGGCTCTAAATATCATCACCTCTTGGCTAAAACGGTGGGCACACTAAAGACAGGTCAATCTATACCATAATGCTCACTTAAGTGTAATAAATGCATCATTTACTTACAGTGCTTAAGACAAGAGCAACTGCATAAGCAATACAAAGACAAGATTTTACCCTACATTTTCTAATTTCCTTGAAGCATTAGCTACAACACAGGACAGGACCAATCAGCACCTATTTAACTAACCCATTAGTTTTCATCAGAACAAGAATTTGTGGGGCTGGAGACGCGGCTCAGTGGGTAAAAGCACTGACTGTTCTTCCAGAGGTCCTGAGTTCAGTTCCCAGCAACCACATGGTGGCTCACAACCATCTGAAATGGAATCTGATTCCCTCTTCTGGTGTGTCAGAAGACGGCTACAGTGTCCTCATATAAATAAAGGAGAGGAATTTGTGATCTGAAGTGGGAAGGAGGGGGTTGAGTTCTCCATGAACAGTCAAGGTTGGTTGCTACTCTGTCCTTTTCTTTTTTTTTTATTTATTGATATATTTATTTACATTTCAAATAATTTCCCCTTTTCTGGACCCCAACCCATCAGTCCCCTTCCCTCCCCCTGTTTTCTCACCCAACCCTTCCCACTTCCCTGTTCTGATTTTGCTCTATACTGCTTCACTGAGTCTTTTCAGAACCAGGGGCCACTCCTCCTTTCTTCTTGTACCTCATTTGATGTGTGGATTATGTTTTGGATATTCCAGTTTTCTAGGTTAATATCCACTTATTAGTGAGTGTATACCATGATTCACCTTTTAGGTCTGGGTTACCTCACTTAGTATGATGTTCTCCAGCTCCATTCATTTGCCTAAGAATTTCATGAATTCATTGTTTCTAATGGCTGAATAGTGTGGTATACACTATATACACTCCATTGTGTATATATACCACATTTTTTGCATCCACTCTTCTGTTGAGGGAAATACACCTAATAGTGCACCCTGTTCACAGAGCACATCAGTTTGCTTCTTAAAGGCAGTTTTAAACTCATACTTGCACAGAAACTATTGGCATTAGATGATATTAGCTCATTGTCTGCCAAAAAAAATGTTTTCATTGGTGTACTAGAACAAAAAATTATCCCTGGTGGATGTGTTTGCCAAATTCTATATATAGCAGTGTCACACTAATTTTCATAATTTTACAGAACCGATCAGAAGGGTATAGGAAGTCCCGGTGGGCTTTGAGAAGGCAGTTAACCCTAACATCTCCCAAATGGGCTCAAACTCCCTACAATGCTCTCCTATGGTTTCCAGAAGACCCTTTCACTTTGCACAAAAGCTACTTGTAAAAAGCTACATTTGAGGATTCTATTAGCAGCTGCTTCCCTGAGTTTCCTAAAGCTTTTAGCCACTGTTCACTGCTCTTTTGTTTTTCAATGTCCATTACTTATTCAATTGGAAAAATGGTTCTTAGAATCTGCATCCAGCAGGCTTTCTACTCTTCACCTTTAATCTTTTAAACCCAGGAAGTACCATCCTTTTACAAATAAGATACTGAGGCGTAGGAGGTAAAGTCATTCACCCAGAGATAGCACTTTGGGTCCAGATCAGGTCGGTTTCACAGTTTTCACAGTCTATATTCCACACCAGCTCATCTCTTGGCAGTTTCAAATACATTCCAAGAAAAAGATGAATAAGCAAAGAGCCAGATACGTTTGCATAGAAACTGTTAGATTCCCAGCACAGTAAACTCTGAAGCTGGAGAGAGTTTTATGTGACCCCCAAGTTTGCCAATAAGTCTGCTTTTACCAGCTAGCCATGTCACACCAGGACTTCTAACTCTCCCCATCTCCAACACATCATTAATGCCAACTGGAGAGCAGTTTGCTTGTTCAAACTTTGGTTTGAACAGTCGCGGCATTCAGACATTCTTTGTCCCTCTTTTCATGGAGTTGAGTCTTTGTACTCGTCACTGAATCTGGGTGTGTGTGTTGAGGTTGAGTGAAGGATCCTGTGAGACATTTGGGCTGCCATTGAGACCACATGGCCTTTTTTATTTAGTGTAGCCCTTGCCCCTAGTGGTGTAAGGTATTCTTGCCTGAGGAGCCCACACCAGAAATTCTTGTAGAGATGCCTCAGTCTGGAATCCCAGCTGAGTAGATCATTCAACAACGCCTGTTCAAACGCTTTAACACAGAATCATGAAAAGTTTGTTAAAAGCTCCTTTGTTTTGAAGCTGTGTGTTACCTGCAGCACATAATGGAGAAGGAGTCCGTGGGGAAAATTAGTAGTAGTAATTGTGTGGTTGTATAAATATGATTTCTTAGGAAAGCATTGCTTTTGTAAATGTGTAAATTGACCTGGTGGGGTTTTTTTCCTGACACAAGAGAATGTAAAGATACTGTGAACATGCTAGCTTGTGGTTTATGATTAGATGAGAGCAATGTCATCGGCTCGCGGCTGATTTTTCACTTTTTAAGGCAACAAGAGTGGTGAGGAGACAATAAAGAACAATTCTGGGGCCTGATCCCGATTCTGTCGCTTAGCTATGAGACATTGATTCTGTCTTTGTCTCTGAGCCACATGGTACTTTGCCCCCCCCCATCTTACATGGTAGTAAGAAAGATGGCATTAAATAATTGCCATGAAGAAGCTTTAAACGAACTGAGAATGGAGTGAGAGGTCTGTAATCTCGGCTACTAGAGAGACTGAGACAAATATATTGGAAGTTCAAGACCAGTCTGGATGACACAGCTGAGTGGCAGAGCACTTGTTAGCACGCATACAGCCCCATATCCAATGGGTGGGGAGAGGCAAGAGTGGTAGGAAGGGAGATAGTGAGAGAGGCTTGAATCATAAGGCACTGTACAAGTGCATGATCACAGGGTCATCATACGATGATAATCGCTATGACTTGAGAAAGGGTCTGGCACATATTAGGCTATCCTCAATTTGTGTTAAAGTCAAGGATGACCTTGTATGTCTGATCTACTTGCTCTGCTTTCCAGGTGCTAGGATTATTGCATACACCACCATAGCTGGTTTTCTATGACATTTTAGTAATAGTTCGTATGTCATCCGGTACGAAGCTGTATCTTTGAACTTTTCTTTTTCATCCTCTGGGTGATGGATTTGTTGGTAGTCCTTCCGTGTAATTCTTTCCTTACTCTTGCCTTCCTTGACACTTGGTTTAATCTTATCTCAAAGTTCACACCTATTTTGTGGCTTGTGATCTTCTACTAGACTCAGTAATATTGGAATGAACTTATGTTTAGCACAATGGCCCCCTACTCTTTCCTATCTCTGTCCCTCCCTAAAAGTTCTCATCCAGGACAAAGTCATTAATAGTAGTTACAGTCTTAAAAGCTAGCTCCAAAAAGCTTGCCGCCAGCTTCGAATGCTCTACTGAGCTCAAAACTTCTAGATCTAATTGTATGGGTACCATGGCCACGTGGACGTCAAAAAGCCCTCTTGGACTTAGGAACTATATATTCTAATGAGCCCAACAAAATAGGCTAATTCAAGCCTTTATCATCTGTACAATTGAGATTTAACAGTCAATGCCACTGCGTATTATTATGCAAGTTGTGTACAATACAAACCGACCATGAATGTTAGCCCCACTTCAATAAACCTTGAGTTCCTTCCTAACCTGTCTATAGACATAACCTTAATTGTCTAACCAAAATCTGTGGTCATTCTACTCAAGCTACTATCTTCATTCCCCATCCTGGATCAATGCTATACACCCAAATATTGGCTTCCCACTGGCACTCTTAGCCCAATTAAAGTCCATTTCTGTCTAGCCATCAAGAAGCAAGGATGATACTTAATATAAGTGAGACCACGCCTTTTGTTCCAGGCCAAAAATCCCTAAAACACCCAGAACTACAGCCCAGACTTTCAATCATAAGAACTGGAATTCAGTTCTTAAGAACCCACATAAACAAGGCAGTGCACCTGTGATTCCAGCCTCAGACAATGGAGGCAGGCAATCGTCACAGCAAGCTGACCAGAGATATTAGTCATATTGGTGAGCACTGGGTTTGACTCATAGACCCTGACTCAAGGAATAAGATCAGGGAGTGATCGAAGATGATTGTTGATATCAACCTTAGGTCTCCATTTGCACATGTACACATGGATTCATGTACATAAAAACAAATGAAAAAATAAAACAAAAGAATAAGTGTACTCTAGAGCCATCTAGCAAGGGGGAAGATAAAAGAGCTATACCTTCATGTCACTGAAGTTCTTTTTGTACATGTCCCGCTTCTGGAAGAGGGCAGCTGCAAATGGTGACACAGGTAGACCCATCTGGGACATGCACTGTGTTTCTCTAAATAAGATTAATATTTGAGGGTCAAAGTTCACAAACAACTCTCCTGTGCCTGGAGCCTTCACCAATAAAGAAGCCTCAAGACCTGTGTGAATTTCTTCAATCTGTGGGAAGAAGTCAACATTATTACTACAAGAGTGTAATGTACACACCACAGTATCTGACACAACCATTTCTGGGATTTAGCAAACACTTATTCAGTATTCTCCCATGGATTTGACCGTGCTAAAACCCAGACAATGGAGTCACCTACTGGTCTACTAAATCCCTCTCAAAAGACAGCCTTAAGGTGATATTGCATAGTCAACTGAATATATTCATTTTTCAGACTCACACATGATATATAGGTAGACACTGCAGTAGCCTAGGTGATTTCAAAAGGTTAAATTTTAAAAGTTCTGACACAAAATACCCAGGAAATTTTGGACACTATAAAAAGACCAAACCTAAGGAATAGAAGAAGGAAGACTCCCAGCATAACAGCCCAAAGAAAATATTTTCAACAAAAATCATAGAAGAAAAATTCCCTAACCTAAAGAAAGAGATGCCTATAAATAGAAAGTGTATAAGCTTATAGTCTATAAGCTACGAGAAGTTTACAGAACACCAAATAGATTGGTCTTAAAAGATATTTAGCACTTTATGCCTAATCAGTTATATTTCCTAAGAAAAGTTATACAAGCCCAGCTTTTTCTTTATTTAGAAATTCAATGGTCACAGATAAAGAACTATTATTGTTACTGATCTACAAAGAAACACAAGTACTGGTGGGCTACATCTTTTTTCACTATTAATACAACCAAATAAAGCTTAAGACATCTTCAACAGACATACTTATATTTGCTAACACATTCAAAATCTTATTCTCTCTCTCTGTCAGTATGTATGTGTCTATATGTTTGTATGTATATCTTTGTGTGTGTTTTCATGTCTGTGTGTATATATATCTGTGTATGTCTGAGTATGTGTATGTGTATCTTTGTATGTGTGTGTATCTGTGAGTGTGTGTGTCTTGAGTGTGTATTTGTGTAAATGTCTACGAGCATGTATGAGTGTGTGGTGTGGATAGGTACCTGTGTGTGTATGTTTGTGTGTCTGCGTGTGATGTATATGTGTGTGTTCAAATGTCTATGAATGTGTGTGTGTGTGTGTGTGTGTGTGTGTGTGTGTGTGTGTGTTTACTGGGGATAAAACCCAATGTCTCATGCTTGCCAAGCAAATTCTCTACCACTAAGCTATACCCTAACCAGAATCTTACTGAATTTTTAAAGGGGTAAAGAGAAGAAACCCTGACAGAGTGGTGAAATGTTGTGTGACTTTCTCACTTAGGAGATTACAAATTAAACAATGAGCTTCTACTACCTAGCTTATTACTTTTTCAGTACTAATAAGTATTTTTTTTCATGGCTACATTATATACTTTGATTTATTAAATTCAACCAAACTAATTTATAAAATATCCCTGTCCAATGCAAGAACAGGATTTCCTCTGTTTGAATGGTTGAAACTACTTAAGAAACATGCATTCAGGAATTCACCTGCTGAAGCCAGGCCCTGTGGTAGATGACCTCAAACTCCAAGAGGACCTTGGCTATCCTGTTATAGCTTCGGATCACAGGTTTGGCCTCCGTGGTCCTCAGCACAGAGGGATGCTGCTGGAAGAGTTGCATTGGCTGCTCCAGCCTGTGGAACAGCTGCCGGGCCCACAAGATCTTCCCAGCTATGGGGGGCTGGTTGCGAGACAAGGGAGGATCACACTTCTGTTTGGTGTACAGCTTAGAAATCATGTCGATGTCAGTCCCAAAATTCTGAAAAATTATTTGGTATTTTTCCTCAATACCAAGGTTAGGTATATTCAATCTGAAACACACACACACACACACAAAAGAAAAAGCACAAAGATTTGAATTAATGAGAAATATATTTCTACATATATATATATATGTACACATAAATCTTATTTAATAATATTAATTTAAAAACAGTTCAAGTGAAAGCAATGCAGTACTTGTGCAGTGTTTTAAGGAGCTAAATTAGTATCAACCTGTACAAGGCAAAACCACTAACCTGGGAAGAATTACGTCAAATTATTCAGACATTAGGCAGGATTACTATGGGTGGCGGCAGCCTACTTCAAAGCTAAGAGTATTCTCTACAGGCAGAGATGAAGCAAATCCCTAATCCTTCCAGGGATTAATCCTCTTCAGCCTCTGAAAACTTAAAACTTGTGACCTTGTGACTCAGACTGTAGAGAGAGGCTTTTCTTCACATTATAATTCCAAGTTATAATAAGAGTTATAATTACAATAAAAGATAAGCTATAAAAGGAAGCTAAACTGCGCTGGAATCATCCCAAGTGAAGAAGGCAGAACTTGGGAAGTTATTTCAAACCTTTACCTTTCGAATTTCTTCAGTGTGCTCAGAGCTTGCCTGGTGCTTGGAATCTTTTCGAATGTGACGTCCATGAACCTCTGCAGCTCAATCTGAAAACAGAACAGAACTCTATAATAAACAATGAACTAGCGCTAAAATTATTTTGGGGGGGGGGAAACAGGGTCATCCTATGAGACCCAGGCTACACTCAAATTTACATCCCTGCTGCCTCCACCTCCAAGGGTTGAGATTCAAAATATGTGTCACAGTATGGAGAAACAGTGAGGATTTTCTACTTATCAACCCAAGACAAGAGATCCACATTCTTCACACCTCTTCTAAAGCATGGGAAATTATAACAGAAAATTAGTGAGCGTAAAAGGAAAATAAGTGTCCAGAAGGCAGAGAGACCAAGCTGTCCTGAGAACCTCTAAGACTTTTACTATTAATCGAATTTGTGCCTTAAAAGATTGCATTAAAAATAAGCATAATATGTTTGTTACTCATCTACTATTCAATTTGGATTATGATTTTAAATATAAATGTTATCAAACTCGGAAAAAACATTGTACTGCTTCTTACATTAAAATGGCACATTCACTCAGCAGGTAGAATCACTTAACGTTTCTCTGAAGTCACCTGGGCAGTTGGTTTCACAACACTGCCCCTCCTGTGCCAGCACAGACCTAAGTCAGGACAGGACCGCAGCCTTCCACCCCTTACCAGCAGAGTTCTCATCCCAATCATTCCTGGGTCCCCTGAAACTCCACATTCTTTCTTCATAAACCCCACCTCCATTCCTTATCCCTTAGGTCCCTCAGCCTGCCTCCCCCATCCAGAGCCTTGGGGACTTGGGCATTATAGAGACGCAGGTTTTATAGAGACGCAGTTGAATAGAGACACAGGTTGAACTCAAGATAGTGGATTTGTTTAAAAGACAAAGTGAAAAAAATATTAGTTAAGGTAAAAAGACACAGAAAGGGATGAAGAGGTCAGAAGTCAACTGACCAGTAAGCCAAACTCAGAATCGAGTTATTTTTAAGATAGAAGACGAGAGGGACCTATGTTGAGCTTTAAATACGTGTATGTGCAGGCATGTAGATATGCACACACATGTATATGAGCAAGTAAATGGACTCAGCAGATTGTGTATATACATAAATGCATGCATACATACATACATATCTATAAACAATAGGTTAAAAATTCGAGAGGGAAGGGGAAACCAAATGATGGTACTTTAGTATGACATTCTTTTTAAAATAAACCTCTCCATTTAAACAAAGAAGAAAAATAAGAAGGCAGGACCTAGAGCATGTAAGCGTGTAACTAATCTCTAATGCCAGGCTCCGGAACATTCGCATAGCTCTCTCTGCACTCTGCACTGTGGGAAGACCCGTGCCTCTTCTCTCTCTCTCTCTCTCTCTCTCTCTCTCTCTCTCTCTCTCTCCCACCTCAGTCTCGGGGAATTACCCACATCAGTCACAGCCTCCAGTTCTCAACCCCAGACACACAGGAAGACAGTGTTATCTCCTCCCAGGTTCACATCCTGTCCTGTGAGGGAGAACAGTGATCAAGTTCTATGGCTGTGTTGTAGGCCTGCCCCAGCCCCCGGAAGTTTCTATCGGACCTTCTTTTTACCTTTGAATTCTCATTTTAGACACAAGATCAGAATATTGTTCATTTTTTTGTCATCATTTCCCCTCCTCCCTCACTTTTTGATGCTACACCCACTCTTCCTCTTTGTTTCTGAGGCTAAGACCATTTCTCTTCTCTAAGTCATGCGCGTTCACATTTAGAGCATGCCAGTGTGAGCAGTGAGGGCAAACCCACTCTCAAGGGTCTATCTTTCTCCTTCCACCATCCGCAGTGTGGAAGCCTGACACGTCACCGCACACAGTAAGGGACTGCTGGGTTGGATGGTTGGTTGCTTGCTGTTTTTGAATAACTCTACATTTTCTTATTAAGGAATTGAGACAAAATAGGATCCCTCCCTCCACCTGCTCAGCATCTATCTACATCCACGGAAGAGCTGCAGGCGTGTGGTTACTCTCTCTAGAGAGGCACATACTTGCAAGTGTGAATTAGAGCGCTTCTGTTCCCCCTGAGTAAGGAGAGCACGGACGGCGCCCACACTCTAGGATTATCCTATTAAATCAACTCACAGACGTCAAAGAAAAGTGTCTGGGACTGTCTGATATCTCCCTCTACCTTGTACTCGCTCCTCCAAAAACACCTCAGAGCATTTGCCCTCCATTTGCACACATTTAGTTCAAACGATAAATTTCAGGAAGAAGGAAACAGAATGGCCATTTTATTTACGTTCTTGCTTCAGGAGGAAGTGTGTGTGTGTGTGTGTATGCATATTCATATATGTGTGTGCATATTCACACATGTAGATGCATATGCATACATGTATGCGCATGTTTGTACATGTATATGCATGCCCACGCATGTATGTCCATGCTCATACGTGTATGCACATATTTGTACATGTATGTGCATAATCATACATGTATATGCATGTTCATACATGTATACATCTTCATACATGTATGTGCATGTTCGTACATGTATATGCAGATCCATGTGTATGCAGATGCAAATACAAACTCGGATTGTTGTGAGTGTAATGCATGCCAGATTAGTATTTGCATGTGAAAAAGCAAAGGGTGACTTTTTGGTATTGTGTGTCAGTAACAATCCACCTTTTGTGGAGACAGAATCTCTCACTGGCTTTAAATTCACCAAGTAAGTGAGATTACTGGCTAGAGGGTCCCAAGGATCCTCCTGCCCCCATCCACACTGCTGAGTTTACAAGGCTACGCCACCACACCTAGCTTTAAATGTATAGAGATAGAGAGATAGATACATAGATATCAGTTCTGGGGCTCACTTGCAGGTGTTCATGCCTGCAAGGAAGGCACTTCACAGACTGTGCTGTCTCCACATCCCGATCTTATTCCTATAAAGAAAACTGTCCTACATCTCCTAAGGGTGAAAGAATTCTGCATCTTAATGTGGCAGAGAACTTCCAAGTTGTCTCCCAGCTCAGCTTCCCTGGCTCCCGCTTCCTAATAACAAAGATCCTTCTTGATTAGCCCCAGGTGTGCCATCTGCCCTTTATTAATCACATGACCCCCACAACTGATACGCTCTAAAGCTGTCACCCAAACCCTTTCCCCATGAACCTGGAGCTGGACTGCTTCTGGGATGTGTTCTCAGATGCTGACAAAGGCCATGCTGCCCAGGAAGGCTGAACGTCTGGATGGCTGGTCCGTACTGAATAAGGACGATAGGAAAGAAAGCAACAGAGCAAGAGGGGCCCCGGCACCACGGTCTTCAAGACCAGCTACAGTGCTGCCTTTGGAATCTGCATAGCTGGCCAGTTACGTTACCTCTGATGATGATCATTAACCCTACAGTAACAAAGGGGATTGCCCACCACAGCCTAATGGAGCTACAGGATGTTTCAACAGAGGATGAAAGTTAATCACCTAAGAACTAAGACAGAAGATGTACAGAAGTCTGTGATTGCGAATCATTAGCCAAAGTTGTATTTATGATGCTTTAATCTAGGGAACGAGGAGCCTTAGTTAGTCATCTGAAATCACAAAACGCAGGCTGAGATTGCCGCCGCCGGACCCCCTGTGATGAAGATGCCTCTGCCTTTCAGATCGGGAATGATGAGCAGGGTAACACAGAAAGGATGAAGAAAGCGTGTGACTGTCAACAGGGAATTTACTATGCAACTTACATGAAGCTCATTAACCCGCTTGCAAAACTCCTCATAATCTTGGTCAAAATCCATTTTCCGTTGATCTAAGAAGTCATACTCCTTCTTCTTTATAGCAGCAACAGTGTCCTGAAATAGATGGGAGATACAGTCTTTCATTTTCCTTTCAGTACTCAGAACATGGAGGATTTAAATGCAGGACATGGTAAAATGATTCCCTCAAAGCTGCCTGTTTAAAGGAAACCGTATCTTCTACCTCTTGTTGACTGGTGCTATTTGTTTTGCACCCAGCAAAATTCTGCCATCCATCATGAGAGGAATCATCCAGGAATCATCTCATCACATGGTTATACAGTTTATTTGGACAAATATATACAATTAAAACCACGTGTGAAAATAAACAGGTGGTTTCTCAAAGGTTTCATGTAGTAATCACATCTGAAATAAGCAAGAAGAAGAAGAAGAAGAAGAAGAAGAAGAAGAAGAAGAAGAAGAAGAAGAAGAAGAAGAAGAAGAAGAAGAAGAAGAAGAAGCAGCCCAGAGTTGAATTTAATAAAACGTCATTTTTGTTGAAGGGCTTAAATGATCTTAAAGAATAAATAAACAAGATTTTAACAAAATAAAAACCAGATAATAAGAAAATGGGGGAGCTAGGATACCCACAGAAGAGATGTAACCCCCAAATCAAACGCTTTAAATGAACTGTAGAACACACTCTGCCGCTTTCAAATGCTCTAGAATTAATTACTTTTGCTCTCCTGTACACCTACAGTTTGTGTCTAGGAAGGTATAAATTAAGCGAGTCATCTCCTTGAAAACACTATTATCAGAAGTTCTATTTGCTCAGAATGATGAGCAGTAATGATTTGTGATCATTCTTAACCAGGTACTAAGCCGTTCTCAAACTCAGAGCCCCACACTATTGACAAAGCATGCAATTTTTATGAAGCGTATCGGGCCTCTTTCCACGATCTCCTCTTCAAAGTCATTTCTGCTTAGGCATCAATCATTCAAACCTCTCAATACACAAAAAATGCACAAGCTATTCAACTTCTGGAATTAAGTCTACTAGTGAAAACAAGGTATTCTTTCTTGCTGTTCCCATGTGAACAAGAGTATTGACATATGGAGACTGTGAGCATGCATGTAGTATGTGATATGTTTGAGAAAAATGTGGAGAAGCTGCATTAATTAACTTTTTCAGCACATATTCTTTTTAATTCATTTTATTAATTTTTTTAAGAATTTCATTCAGCATGCTATTACTTTTAATAGCTACATACCTCCCTCTCCCACTTCCAACTCCTTCCATGCTCCCTCTTACTCCCTCTGAAATTCATGATCTTGTCATCTGAAATTATTATTATGAAATATATGATGTATAGGTAGCATATGTAATATGTACTTATATGCATATATATGCATGCATGTGTATGTATACGCAGATGTATGTATATAAATGTATATCTGTGTATATATGTACATATGTATTATGTATATACATGCATATACATGTATACATGTATGTATATATGTGAATACATGTATATGTGTGCCTATACATGTATGTACATGTATATATGTGTGTATATATGTATATATGTATATGTATATATCTGTATCTACATGTTTGTGTGTATATGCATATACATGTATGCATACGTATGTATGGATGTGTTATAGATGTGTATATGCATACACATGTATGTATATGTGTTATGTGAATGTATATGTGTATGCATATATGTGTATATATATGTATGTATATGTATATGTATATGTATATGTATATGTATATGTATATGTATATGTATATCACACACACACCTAGAAAGTCTATTTAGTGTTGTTCATGTATACCTATGTTTAGGGCTGACCACCTAGAACTGGGTAACCCATCAGGGGCCTCATCCCTGGGGCAGACTGATTTTCTTCCTCCCAGCAACCATTGATTGCCTGTAGCTCTTCAAATGAAAGTATGACCTTGTCAAGTCTCCCTTATCCACACAGGCATTGCCGACTGGCATGGTCATCATGTGGGGCTTGTGTAGGCAACCACATTGTGGAGACTGCATAGATGCAATATCCTTGTTATGTCTAAAAGACACAGGGGTAAACACCTGGCCCTCTGGCCCTTACAGTCTTTCCCAACCTCTTCCTCTGAGCCTCAGCTGTGGGGATTGTGTTTGGATGTTCCAGCTGGGGTTGGAAACCCAATGATTCCTCATTCGATGGCTTATATACACAGGTGTGTTTGATAGGCGTGCATGGGAGTGCACATCTGTGCTCATCACAGCCCGCCCCTGGCAGTCAGAGAACAACCCTCGAGAATCTTTCTATCTTTCTACTGTGTGTTCTAAGGATCAAACCTGGGTTGTCAGGCTTGCAAGGCAGCCATTCCACTGGCTCTACATATACCATTAACAAGTGTACAAACAAAACGTATACAGATACTTAAATGTCATTCCAATCTTGGTGTCAAATAGTGTCTGAGATACAGTGTGGTCTTCACCAACTATTTTTGCATGACTAAAGTAAGAAAAAGGGAATATGGAAATCTCCATACAAGGGGATGAGGAGAAACGAAGTGCAGACAATGGCCGTGGGTATCAAAGAGTATACAAAGCTACATGGTTTTCTAGTTTTAATTTCGGAGGGGGCTATTGTGGTCTTGGTGGTGAGTAAGGACATAAAACACATTTAATACCGGAGGCATAAAATTGAAGTGAAGCTTCGCAGCTCTAAGTCACATTCCAGTTCTAATTGTGTATAAGTTCATTAAGACTTTGGATCTGGTTAATTTTGGTGTGTTGTGATTATATTTATTTATAAGATTTTTATAGTAAAATGTATTTTTTAGAAATTAATTTTCAGAGTGGTTTTACTAGCTTGCAATCCCACCAACAATGGAGAAGTGTTCCTTTTTCCCCACATTCTCTCCAACATATGCTGTCCCCTAAGTTTTTCATCTGAGCCATTCTGACTGGTGTGAAGTAGAATTTCAGTGTTGTTTTGATTTGCATTTCCCTAATAACTAAGGATGCTGAGCATTTCTTTTGGTGTGTTAGAGCCATTTGAGTTTCCTCAGTTGAGAATTCCCTGTTTAGCTCTGTACCCCATTTTTAATAGGGTTATTTAATTCTCTGGAGACTAACTTCATGAGTTCTTTGTATATATCAGATATTAGCCCTCTATCTGATGTAGAGTTAGTAAAGATCTTTTCCCAATTTGTTGGTTGTCGTTTTGTCCTATTGACTGTGTCCTTTGCCTTACAGAAGCTTTGCAGTTTTATGAGGTCCCATTTGTCAGTTTGGCAAGTCCTCAGAAAATTAGACATAGTACTACCTGAGGACCCAGCTATACCACTCCTGCGCATATACCCAGAAGATGCTCCTACATGTAATAAGGACACATGCTCCACTATGTTTATAGCTGCCTTATTTATAATAGCCAGAAGCTGGAAAAAAAACAGATGTCCTGACAAAGCAGGAAGGGCCATCAGCGGTGGAACCAAGGCGACACAGGGTCCAGTTAGGCCCTGCGCCCACGACCACTGACCTTCGCTGACCAGCCGGGCAGCAAGCAACTGCGGTTCTGCGGAGCCTTTCGCTGCACGGAAGCCACTTCAGAACTCGGCTTCCCGCCAGTCAGGAGAGACTCACCTCCATCTTGATCCCGGGCTCCAGAGATCGGTCAGACTGAGGTACACAAACATAATCCTAGGCCCAACACCGCAGGGGTCTGAGCCAGACAGGCGTTGGCCTGCACCCAGGCCCTGGGCTGTTCGAGTGGCCATCGGGGCGCCAACCCAGCCAGGAGTTTTTTTTGCCCCGGCCGGCGCACGCGCCGCCATTTTGCCTACAGGAGCCAGAGTGCTCGGGAGGGCGGAGACTGCTAACAAGCGTAGCCTGAGGCTAACAAAACGGGGGTCTAGGCCCCAAAAGGCACAGGACTGACCCCAAGAACTGGGCGGCTTGGTGGGCCATCTGTGTGTCAACCCGCCCAGGAGGTTATTAGCACAACAGACTCTCCCGGTGCTTTCGGGGAGCGCGGACGCGCACGCCCGCCATCCGGGTCACCTGGCGGACCCAAATAACAGTCATAGCCCTAGGGAAACTTTGCTCGGACCTTGGCCTCCCAGGCGTTTGCCTGGACTCAGGGCCCGGGCGACAAGGCTAACCTAGTGTGCGCCAGCCCGGTTGGGGAAATCGGCTGCCCAGCGGAGTGAGCGGAGCACAGGGGAGGTCACAGCAACATTCACCTTCGGAGCTCCCTGGGGGTGCACACGGGTTCCGCCTGGTCCACAGACACAATCTGGGGCAAGGCCTCAGGCAGAAGCCCCCAGCTCAACTCTCTCTGCTTCAGATCAGCCTGGGTGGCTGCCACATCTCCAGGTCCCTCAAGAGGCTAGTGGGGGCTTCCGGGCGGCCAGCTGGGAGAAGTCGGTGTGCTCCAATAATTCCTGCGGGCCCCAGCGGGAGCCTTCAGGTGCCTGCTTCGGGATCTGAACAGCCTGGACAACAGCACCCTGTCTACAGGCAGTGCAGAGTGTAAGCTGTGCACCAGAGGCCAACGGGGAAGGGGCAGCTTGCACTGGTGAGTCCAGCACTGACAAGACCAAGTAACACCAGTGAGAGCTAGATGGCAAAAGGCAAACGCAGGAACGTCACTAACAGAAATCAAGGCAATATGGCAACATCTGAACCAAATTCTCCTCTACCAGCAAGTCCTGGATACCCCATCACACCAGTAAAACAAGATTTGGATTTAAAATCACTGGTCATGATGCTGGTACAGGAACACATGAAGGACATTCAGGAGAAAATGGATCAAAAGTTATAAGCCCTTGCAAGGGAAACACAAAAATCATTGAAAGAAATCCAGGAGAATACAAAAGCCAACAAGGAGGAAATGCAAAAAACACTTAAAGAAATACAGGAGAACTTTGGTCAACAGGCTGAGGTCATGAAAGACGAAACACAAAAATCTCTTAAAGAAATACAGGAGAACTTTGGTCAACAGGCTGAGGTCATGAAAGAAAAAACACAAAAATCTCTTAAAGAATTACAGGAAAGCACAAACAAGCAAGTGAAGGAGCTAAGCAAAACCATCCAGGATCTAAAATCAGAAGTAGAAACAACTAAGAAAACTCAAAAGGAGACAACTTTGGAGATAGAAAGCCTTGGGAAGAAATCAGGGGACAGAGATGCAAATATCAACAACAGAATACAAGAAATAGAAGAAAGAATCTCAGATGCTGAAGATTCCATAGAAACCATGGACTCAACAGTTAAAGAAAATGCAAAATGCAAAAAGCTTGTAACCCAAAATATCCAGGAAATCCAGGACACAATGAGAAGACCAAACCTAAGGATTATAGGCATAGATGAGAGTGAAGATTTACAACTTAAAGGGCCAGCAAATATCTTCAATAAAATTATGGAAGAAAACTTCCCTAACCTAAAGAGAGAGATGCCCATGAATATACAAGAAGCCTACAGAACTCCAAACAGACTGGACCAGAACAGAAATACTTCCCGTCACATAATAATCAAAACACCAAATGTTCTAAACAAAGAAAGAATATTAAAGGCAGTAAGAGAAAAAGGCCAAGTAACATATAAAGGAAGACCTATCAGAATCACAGCAGACTTTTCACCTGAGACTATGAAGGCTAGAAGGTCCTGGGCAGATCTCATGCAAACTCTAAGAGAACACAAATGCCAACCAAAACTACTATATCCAGCAAAACTCTCAATCACCATAGATGGAGAAACTAAGATATTTCACGACAAAACCAAGTTCACCCAATATCTATCCACAAACCCAGCCCTAAAAAGGATAATAGGAGGACAACACCAATACAAGGAGGGAAACTTCACCCTGAAAAAAGCAAGATAGTAACCTTTCATCAAACCCAAAGGAAGTTAAGCAATCAAATTTAAAAAATAACGTCAAAAATGATAGGAAGTAACAATCACTATTCCTTAATATCTCTTAATATCAATGGACTCAATGCCCCAATAAAAAGACACAGACTAACTGACTGGATATGTAAACAGGACCCTACATTTTGCTGCTTACAGGAAACACACCTCAGGGTCAAAGACAAACACTACCTTAGAGTAAAAGGCTGGAAGACAATTTTACAAGCAAATGGTCTCAGGAAACAAGCTGGAGTAGCCATTTTAATATCAGATAAAATTGACTTTCAACCCAAAGTCATCAAAAGAGACTCTGAGGGACACTTCTTGCTGGTCAAAGGAAAAATACAACAAGAAGAACTCTCAATCCTGAACATCTATGCTCCAAATGCAAGGGCACCCTCTTTCATAAAAGAAACTTTATTAAAACTCAAAGCACACGTTGCACCTAACACAATAATTGTGGGTGACTTCAACACTGCACTTTCCTCAATGGACCGATCAGGAAAACAGAAACTAAACAAGGACACAATGAAACTAATTGAAGCTTTGGACCAATTAGATTTAACTGATATATATAGAACATTCTATCCTAAAACAAAAGAATATACCTTTTTTTCAGCACCTCATGGTACCTTCTCCAAAATCGACCATATAATTGGTCACAAGACAGACCTCAACAAATATAAGAAGATAGAACTAATCCCATGCCTCCTATCTGATCACTATGGAATAAAGGTGGTCTTCAATAGCAACAGAAACAACAGAAAACCCACATACACGTGGAAATTGAACAATACTCTACTCAATGACACCTTGGTCAAGGAAGAAATAAAGAAAGAAATTAAAGACTTTTTAGAACACAATGAAAATGAAAACACAACATACCCAAATCTATGGGACACAATGAAAGCAGTGCTAAGAGGAAAACTCATAGCCCTGAGTGCCTCCAAAAAGAAAATGGAGAGAGCATACATTACCAACTTAATGACACACCTGAAAGCCCTAGAACAAAAAGAAGCTATTTCACCCAGGAGGAGTAGAAGGCAGGAAATCATCAAACTCAGGGCCTAAATCAATCAAGTAGAAACAAAGAGAACCATACAAAAAATCAACAAAACCAGGAGCTGGTTCTTTGAGAAAATCAACAAGATAGATAAACCCTTAGCCAGACTGACCAAAGGGCACAGAGAAAGTATCCAAATTAACAAACTTAGAAATGAAAAGGGAGACATAACAACGGAAACTGAGGAAATCCAAAAAATCATCAGATCCTACTACAAGAGCCTGTACTCAACACAACTGGAGAATCTGGAGGAAATGGACAATTTCCTTGACAGATACCAAATACCAAAATTAAATCAGGACCAACTAGACCATCGAAACAGTCCCATAAAGCCTAAAGAAATAGAAGGAGTCATAGAAAATCTTCCAACCAAAAAAAGCACAGGACCAGATGGTTTCAGTGCAGAATTCTACCACACCTTCAAAGAAGAGTTAACACCAATACTCTTCAAACTATTCCACAAAATAGAAACAGAAGGAACACTACCCAATTCCTTCTACGAAGCCACAATTACACTGATACCAAAGCCACACAAAGATCCAACAAAGAAAGAGAACTTCAGACCAATTTCCCTTATGAACATCGATGCAAAAATACTCAATAAAATTCTTGCCAACCGAATCCAAGAACACATCAAAACAATCATCCACCATGATCAAGTAGGCTTTATCCCGGGAATGCAGGGTTGGTTCAATATACGGAAATCCATCAATACAATCCACTACATAAACAAACTCAAAGAACAAAACCACATGGTCATTTCATTGGATGCTGAAAAAGCATTTGACAAAATTCAGCATCCTTTCATGCTTAAAGTCTTGGAGAGAACAGGAATTCAAGGCCCATACCTAAACATACTAAAAGCAATATACAGCAAACCGGTAGCCAGCATCAAACTAAACGGAGAGAAACTTGAAGCAATCCCACTGAAATCAGGGACCAGACAAGGCTGCCCCCTTTCTCCTTATCTTTTCAATATTGTACTTGAGGTACTAGCTCGGGCAATTCGACAACATAAGGAGGTCAAAGGGATACAAATTAGAAAGGAGGAAGTCAAACTATCATTATTTGCAGACGACATGATCGTCTACCTAAGTGACCCAAAGAACTCCACTAGAGAGCTCCTACAGCTGATAAACAACTTCAGCAAAGTGGCAGGTTACAAAATCAACTCAAGCAAATCAGTGGCCTTCCTATACTCAAAGGATAAGCAGACTGAGAAAGAAATTAGGGAAATGACCCCCTTCACAATAGCCACAAACAGTATAAAGTATCTTGGGGTGACTCTTACCAAACATGCGAAAGATCTGTATGACAAGAACTTCAAGACTCTGAAGAAGGAAATGGAAGAAGACCTCAAAAAATGGGAAAACCTCCCATGCTCATGGATCGGTAGAATCAATATAGTTAAAATGGCCATTTTGCCTAAAGCACTATACAGATTCAATGCAATACCCATCAAAATCCCAACTCAATTCTTCACAGAGTTAGAAAGAGCAATTATCAAATTCATCTGGAACAACAAAAAACCCAGGATAGCTAAAACTATTCTCAGCAACAAAAGAAAATCTGGGGGAATCAGTATCCCTGACCTCAAGCAATACTACAGAGCAATAGTGTTAAAAACTGCATGGTATTGGTACAGTGACAGGCAGGAGGATCAATGGAACAGGATTGAAGATCCAGAAATGAACCCACACACCTATGGCCACTTGATCCTCGACAAAGAGGCTGAAAACATCCAATGGAAAAAAGATAGCCTTTTCAACAAATGGTGCTGGTTCAACTGGAGGTCAGCATGCAGAAGAATGCGAATTGATCCATCCTTGTCTCCTTGTACTAAACTCAAATCCAAATGGATCAAGGACCTCCACATAAAGCCAGACACTCTGAAGCTAATAGAAAAGAAACTGGGGAAGACCCTTGAGGACATCGGTACAGGGAGAAAGTTTCTGAACAGAACACCAATAGCGTATGCTCTAAGAGCAAGAATCGACAAATGGGACCTCATAAGGTTACAGAGTTTCTGTAAGGCAAAGGACACCATCAAGAGGACAGATCGGCAACCAACAAATTGGGAAAAGATCTTCACCAATCCTACATCAGATAGAGGGCTAATATCCAATATATATAAAGAACTCAAGAAGTTAGACTCCAGAAAACCGAACAACCCTATTAAAAAATGGGGTACAGAGTTAAACAAAGAATTCTCACCTGAAGAACTTCGGATGGCGGAGAAGCATCTTAAAAAATGCTCAACTTCATTAGTCATTAGGGAAATGCAAATCAAAACAACCCTAAGATTTCATCTTACACCAGTCAGAATGGCTAAGATTAAAAATTCAGGAGACAGCAGGTGTTGGAGAGGGTGCGGAGAAAGAGGAACACTCCTCCACTGCTGGTGGGGTTGCAAATTGGTACAACCACTCTGGAAAGCAGTCTGGCGGTTCCTCCGAAAACTGGGCACCTCACTTCCAGAAGATCCTGCTATACCACTCCTGGGCATATACCCAGAGGATTCCCCACCATGTAATAAGGATACATGCTCTACTATGTTCATAGCAGCCCTATTTATAATTGCCAGATGCTGGAAAGAACCCAGGTATCCCTCAACAGAAGAGTGGATACAAAAAATGTGGTATATCTACACAATGGAGTACTATTCAGCCATTAGAAACAATGAATTCATGAAATTCTTAGGCAAATGGATGGAGCTAGAGAACATCATACTAAGTGAGGTAACCCAGACTCAAAAGGTGAATCATGGTATGCACTCACTAATAAGTGGTTATTAACCTAGAAAACTGGAATACCCAAAACATAATCCACACATCAAATGAGATACAAGAAGAAAGCAGGAGTGGTCCCTGGTTCTGGAAAGACTCAGTGAAACAGTATTTGGCAAAACCAGAACGGGGAACTGGGAAGGGGTGGGAGGGAGGACAGGGGAAGAGAAGGGGGCTTACAGGACTTTCGGGGAGTGGGGGGGGGCTAGAAAAGGGGAAATCATTTGAAATGTAAATAAATTATATCGAATAAAAAAAAATTAAAAAAAAAAAAAAAAAAGATGTCCTTCAACAGAGGAATGGATACAGAAACTGTGGTATATATACATAATGGAGTACTATTCAGCTATTAAAAACAATGAATTAATGAAATTCTTAGGCAAATGGATGGAACTAGAAAGTGTCATCCTGAGAGAGGCAACCCAATCACAAAAGAACATACATGGTATGCACTCACTAATAAGTGGATGTTAGCCCAAAAGCTCAAAAGAAACAAGTTACAATTCACCCAGCACAGGAATCACAAGAAGGAGGACTTAAGTAAGGGTACTTTGGTTCCTCTGAGAAAGGGAACAAAATATTCACAGGAGTAATAACGGAGACAATGTGTGGAGCAGAGACTGAAGTAAAGGCCACCCAGAGACTGCCCTCCCTGGGGATTCATCCTATAAACAGTCACCAAACCCGACACTACTATGGATGATAAGAAGTATATACCAAAAGGAGCATGCCATGGTTGTCTCCAGAGGGGCCCTGCTAGAGCCTTACAAATATAGAAGCAGATGCTAGCAGCCAACCATTGGACTGGGCATGGGGTCTCCAATGGAGGAGTTGGAAGGTGGTCTGGAGGAGCTGAAGGGGTTTATAGCCCCACGGGAAGAACAATGATTTCGGACTCTCAGGGACTAAACCTTCAACCAAGGGGTACACATCGTTCCAGCCAAAAAAACATGGCAGAGGAATGCCTTGTTGGGCATCAATGGGAGGAGTGGTCCTTGGTCAGGTAAAGGCTCAATAGAGGCCCCAACAAAGGGAAATTGAGTGGGGATGGGAATGGGTCAAGTGGAGGAGCATATACATGGAGGCAGGGGGTGGGAGGAGGGGTTGGGGGGTCTTTGGGGAGGGGGGAAATCAGGGAAGGTTTTACCATTGGCAATGTAAATGAAGATGATAGTCAATAAAAAAGAAAAAGAAAGGGAAAAAAGAAAATAATTTTCAAAAGGAAACATTTTAACCGTTCTTTTTTGTTTCTAATGAAAATGCTTTTTCTTAAAGATGACTAACTTGAAGCTATTGGGACTTTGTCCTTGTAACCTCACACCTGGGAAGAGTGGAGTTATGCAATTCTCAAATAGATCCAACTGCCTTATTAGAAAAGAATGCAGACATGTTTTATATTATGTATTTATGATTTGTCTAAGCATTACCGTTCTATAAAATATTTAAAGTTATGGCAGTGATGGGAAGTCATATTTAAATGCATAATACCTGGTACTTAGCCGCCATGTCTTCCAACCCCTCTATTTTGGAATCCTGCAGGACTGAGTACGTCTTGAATGTACTGAAGATGTCCATTATCTTGTCCAGACGTCGGTGGAAAGTTTCAAATTTTCCAAAAATATACATTTCACTAAACTCAAATTGTTTTTCACTTAGATTTTGCTTAAGTTTTTGTTTTGTCTCCTGAAAGCAGCGCTGGTATCCCTGACAGTCAAGAGCAAAGAATATAAGGAAAGTGGGACTCTTGGAAGCAAAACCTGTGTTTAACCCTTAGCTTGGAAGGGACGGGGGGGGGGGGGGGGACGAGAGGGAGAGAGGAAGGGAGGGAGGGAGGAAGAAAGGGGAAGAGAGAGAGAAAGGAAGGGAGAGAGAAGGGAGGAAGGGAGGGAGAGAAAGAGAACAAGGGAAAGAGGAAGGGAAGGGAGGGAGGGGAGAAGCAGGATAAGGAAGGAGGGAGGAGCAGGATAAGGAGGGAGGGAAGAGCAGGGGAAGGGAGAGAGGGAAACAGAGGAAGGAAGGGAGGGAAACAGAGGAAGGGAGGGAGGACTAGGGGAGGGAAGAAGAAGCAAGGGGAAGGAGAGAGGGAGGAAAAGGAGGAGGGAGGGAGGGAAAGAGGAAGAGAGGAACAAGGGGAGGGAGAGAGGAAGGGAGGGAGGAAGGAGCAGGAGGAGGAGAGAAGGAGGAACAGGAGGAGGGAGGGAAAAAGAACTTCTATTTCTCAAGTGAAGGTGGTGGCAAAATTAGACTGAGAACCCCATAAATGTATTCCTTTCTATTTAGCCATCAATCTGAAACATTCTTTCCCCATCCAACAAAGTACTACTTTAGTGCAATTCAAACCTGTGTCTTGTCCTCTCCTCCTTGGTCCCACTATCTTAGTAACAGAATCACCTGATTCTGCCTCCTCACCGGTCTATATGATACTTAGAACTATCTAAGATTAGTTCCCAATGTATCCAGAACTTTAGTAGAACAAAGGAATGAACTTATCAACACTCAACTTTCTCAGTAGTCAAGTTATCTTGTAAAAAGAAAATAACCACTATTCTGTTTAGCAACCAAAAAAGTGTCATTGTCGAATGATTTGCTATGGTCCCAGAAATGTAACACAAAGAAGAAGAACAGGGCCACACTGCTGAGCCCTAATACTGTTACCTGTTTGAGTTTAATCGCTGCTGCTATTTTTTGCATAACCATATCCTGAGGCTGGCTCCAGATGGTGGCAGTGCCATTGTTGGTAATATGGGCTTTACATGCAGATATCATCTGATTTGTCACCTGGAATTTTCCCAAAAATAAATAAATAAATAACATCAGGTACATAAAACGCTTGTGAATGACTCTGAATGAAGCCCTCCAGTCTTCTTCCTCTCAGAATCCAGTCTGTGATCTTCATCTTTGGCTTCCCTTTTCCCTCTCAGTCTGATCATCCCTAACCCTCTGATACAGTCAAAACCCACAGTTAGGATTGCGGTTGACAACCCACAATGATGGAGGAAGGGTCATTGTCTTCAGTAATGAAGCCAGTTCCTCAGTGCAGAAAATGACTCCCAAGACACAAAGTAAAATTACAAGACTTGAAATTAGGATGGGGATTTTATAGGAGGAAGTAGGGATTGGTGGGGATGGAGAGGTGAATGTGACCCAAAGCTCTTACATGTGCATAGACTGTCAAAGAACAGATTTTTTTATTCGATATATTTTTTATTACATTTCAAATGATTTCCCCTTTCCTGGCTCCCCATTCCCCAAAAGTCCCATAACTGGGCACGTCACTTCCGGAGGACCCTGCTATATCACTCCTGGGCATATACCCAGAGGATTCCCCAGCATGTAATAAGGATACATGCTCCACTATGTTCATAGCAACCCTATTTATAATAGCCAGAAGCTGGAAAGAACCCAGGTATCCCTCAACGGAGGAATGGATACAAAAACAAAATGTTGTATATTTACACAAAGAACAGATTTTAAAGTGATCTGTGAAACCAGAGTTGGACACACTGTGAAAGATCAACCATGGGGTTCACACATTTATGCAAAAAAATGAAGATCTTAACCAACCAAAGGATTGGCTCCCCTGTCTAACAACCACGAGGATTTCCTTTGCAGGTCCCCTTCCATAATGTCTACCTCATAGTTAACTAGCACTGTGTAAAATGCAGTGAAAATATCAGAAAAAGAACACTGGAGAAACGTGGATAAAGCTAATGTAGGAAGTCGCTGATATTATACTTACCCCTCCAAACGTCAAAATATCTCCTTCAAAACTTTCCTTATTGTTTGTCAATAAATCAACAGTATAACTAAGTGTCTGTACAGCATAAAAGGGATGGTAGCAATCAGGTCAAGAAGTGAGAGTAGGGCTGGAGAGATGGCTCAGCAGTTAAGAACACTTCTTGTTCTTAACGAGTACCCAGGTTAGATTCCCAGCATCCACATAACTAAAAACCATCTGGAACGCCATGTCCAAGGGACCCAATACCCTCTTCTCGCATATTCAGACACTGAGCATGCACATGGCACACAGATATCATATATGCAAGCTAAACTTCCATGCAAATGAAATAAAAATAAATAAATCTTAAATGTAAGGGTAGAAGCCAGGCGGTGGTGGTGCACGCCTTTAATCCCAGTACTTGAGAGGCAGAGGCAGGCAGATTTCTGAGTTTGAGGCCAGCCTGGTCTACAGAGTGAGTTCCAGGACAGCCAGGACTACACAGAGAAACCCTGTCTCCAAAACAAACCAAAAAAAAAAAAAAGTAAGGGTAGATACTGAGCAATATTAGCCGTATCTTCAAGCCTGTTGGTTTTAGGAGTCTATTGTGTGTGGGGAGTTGGATCAATATATAATTTCTTCTCTTATACTACCTGAAAAAGTCTGTTACAAAAGTTTCTGATCATTTGGTAGTTTCACAAGCACGTACAAATCATATGCACAAAATATCAATTAATCATACAAATAGGCTTTTGTGTCTCATTTACCCAGGGAATATCCCCCTCTAACCCCAAATACCTACAAGTCGGAGTACGATCGTACAGGTGTAAATGTCATTGTGGTTTGAGGTAGGATCATTTTAATTAGTCAGAAAAATCCTCCTGTCTTCATCTTTGAAGTACAGGGCTTACAGCCATGAACCACCAAAACTGGCTTAACAACATTTTTCATGATTAAAACTTACACAATAGAAAATAATAGCAAGCTAAAAGTCACACAGAAAATTTTTGAAAAGAATATTAGTTTTAATATATAAAATAATAGAATATTTATTGTAGCCGTTACTTTAGGAAGGTTTTGCTTTGTTTGCTAAAAACACACATGCCACATGAAATTAATTCTATATCCATAATATAGAATTTAATTCTTTATCCATAAGTTCTCCAAAATATAAAGAGCACAGATACTTGATCAAGCCAAGTTAATAGATTTTTATTATCCAAAAATTGGCCTTTGGCAGTAAGGTGTCCACAAACTCTCTTCTGCTCACTCACCTTCACAAACAAAGATGTGATCTTCTCAGAGGTGTTATAGTAGTGAGAGATGCTGTATATCATCTTAATTGCATTTATAAGTGTAGGAATAGCATCTATCATAGTTATCTAGAAGAGATTCCAGAAGTTTTCAGTGGAAAATATCAAATTATGCAAAATCCTGATTATGAGAGCCTAATCATTTTATTTTAATTAAAATAAAGTCTAATATTATTAACAAAAATATCTTAAATAATACCTGTTTACACAGAAATATTTTATAAACAATCATTTTTATTATTTTAGTCATAGGTGATGAGTCAAAATTTATTTCAGTACAAAGGGCTTACTGTTCATGACAATGAGGTTATGCTAACTGTTGTATTTGTAATGTATGTAGACAGATATTTCTGAAAGCCAATGACTTTGGAATGTAAGCCAATGACTTTCCCCATAATTCTTTGAGGTAAATTCTAGCCCATCAGCTTCAACACTGAATGGGAAATGTAATATAATATAATTTTTAAATATACAACATCAAAATAGATGATGATGAAGATAGATGATGGATAATTGATAGACAATTGGTAGATAAATATAAGATACATACTAAAAAGTAGATGAAAGAGAGAGAGATAATAGATGGATAATAGATGGATAGATGATAGAAAATAGATGATTGATAGGTCATCAATAGATGATACATAGATATAAATAAATAATAGATGATACATAGATGATTGATAGATAATCAATAGATGATACATAATTGATAGATAGATAGATAAATAGATAGATAGAGACATAAGATATAAACAAAGCTATGTGAATGTTTCTTTTTTTTAGAATATGAGATTTCTGAGACATTTCCAGCAAACTGTCAGCTAAAATTCAGCACTCCATTCTGCTAGTGCAGAAAGGGTCACTGGTGGACTATGGGGGCAGAAACCTTAACTCACAGGGTCACTGCTGTACAGAGGGTCACAGCATTTCTCCAGGGTATACAAATACTTGACATTGTCCTTCGCTTCATTGGCTGCATCAGTGATCCTAATGTCCGTATCCCGCCAAACCTAAGCACAACACAGAAGACCAATGTTCACACACTCCTCCCAGATGATTACAAAATAAGAGCTACCGAGTCTCACTCAGATTCCGCCCCCCCCTCACATCTCCACTGGCTTCCTGCCTCCCGCAGTTAAAATAATGAATCTTAGAAAAGTATAACAGCTGACCAACGTCTTTAACTGGAAGGCTAATTCCCAGTATCCAAAGTCATGTGACAAATATTACCCAGTCTTAAAAGATTTCTGTACTGGTAAAAGAACACCTTTCTGTTCCTAATTGCTTGGTGGAGTTGGGGATGGAGATCTCTCTTACATACTTCAAATCTTCAAATCGTGGAAAAATGGCTACGAACCTTCAGAAGCTTGGACTTGGCCGCAGCAAGCACCGCCAGCACGGCCTTCACATCGGGGCTTTTCAACTGATCTAAAAGGTAATTAAATTTGGAGAGCCTTTTTTTCCAGTGCTCCAACTCTGCTCGGGGCCCAACATCATCTGCTTCCTTCCGCAGCTGATTGTTCTCAGCAAGGATCTGTAGAGGCAGGGGAGGAACAGTGGTATGAGATCAAGGGTTTGAAAGCCCAGTGTGAGCCAAAAACAAAACAAAGCAAAACAACGAAAAACCAAAACAAAGCAGGTAGGAACAGAGAAAGGACACTGTGTGAATCCTGTATTTTATTCAGTTCCATGACTCTAGTGATGGACTCTGAGTAACCCAATGCGCACCTTTATTTTTTTTCCAGTTGACTTTCACTAACAGTGACTTAGGTGACATCTTTGAATGAGCTCCGGATGCCATGAATATATGCAGTTTCCTTGCCTGTTCTTTAGATGCATAAACTGAAGCAACACAACCTCAAGAGATGTCATACCCTAAGCAGGGTGATTTTATATGTACATATTGTTTGGATGGAAGAGTCACCTCCATTTAGAACTTTCCCAAAACTTTTGAAGGATGTTTTTTTTTTTTTTAATTTATGTATATAGGTGTGTTTGTGGGGGAGGGTTGCAAATCAATGCAGGCTCCTTTGGAAGTCAGAGAGGGACGTTGGATTCCCTGGAGCAGGAGTTCCAGATAGTTCTACATCGCTTGATGTGAATGCTAAAGACTGAACTCAAGACCTCTGCAAAAGCAGCAAATGTTCTTAGGCACTAAGAGCCCTCTGCGTGTGTGTGTGTGTGTGTGTGTGTGTGTGTGTGTGTGTGTGTGTGTGAAGCTCTCAGTTGAAGGTCACAATAAATTAGGGACCTACTTCTGCAGAAGTTTTCTCAAGAAGAATCAGCAAAGTGTAGCCTTCTGGTCACTCAGTTCACGTACTTCTGCAGAAGTTTTCTCAAGAAGAATCAGCAAAGTATAGCCTTCTGGTTACTCAGTTCACAAAATCACCTGTTTCTACTTCCTCTTTAGAACACTATTCTTCCTTAATAATGACCATAAATAAGTGATCTTCTTCCTTAATAATAGTCATATGTAGAAATCACACTGAAGCGCCCTTCTTTATTAGAGTGTGTGTGATATGATGCAGGGACAGTGAGAATACCAGGATAGAATTCTTCCATCGGCTGCAACTCCAGTGATGTGGTCTCTGAAATGACCAGGGGATTCTGGGAGTTACCTGCTCCGTCTGTTTGATCCACACTCTCATGCAACATTCTACTTTTTCCACAGTCTCTGGGTTACTAGCGAGAGCCAAGTAGTCCATGGGTTCCTTCAGAGATTTTAGTTCAACTATGTCACATTTTTGAAGGTTCACCTAATTGAAATTAAGATCACAATAATAAGAAAATGTTTTAAAATGCCAATATACACTTTTTGGTCAATTTGGGTCTAGTTGGAACTCAACAAAATCTCAACATCTTTATTACCTTGATCATTCAAAGTGATTATTGAAAGGGCCATGACTAATAATGATAAGAATAATAATACCTTCTTTTCTCTATGTCTTTTTTTTTCTTTATGTCTTTTCTACAAAAGATTCTAAGGTCATATCTGGAGGGATATTAGGGAGGATATATCATGAAACTAATAAAATAATTAGAATATTCACCAAGTGATAACACCACAGAGAAAGAGTCCTGAAGGAATTAGCATGAGCAGTGGAAGGGGGTAATTCTGTCTATTACTGAATTCCTTCTTCGGAACTAATAAGAGGAAGAGATCCCCATGCCTTCATGGTTAGAAAATGCAATTGCAAATGCTTGGATAGAGTTTAGAGGGCACCAACCCACAAAGAAGCACACTTGACAGGTCAAGTCGCAATGTCCCTCTCTGTTTCTATGACTACAAGTCATATTTGCCAAGCTTACTATTAAAAGTCATTTTAGTCATAGGCTAAACTACCATACTCAACTCCCTCCAGGCCTATTAATTCCCCTTTCCTTCTTCCGCCCCTTGTGTATTTCTCATCCACCCCATCCTGTCCCTTCCTATTTAATACACACACACAAATACACACACACACACACAGCAGCATACACATGCATACTATACACACACACATATGTACACAGCAACATACACATGCATACTATACACACACATACACACATGCCCACACATACACACCACTGTAGCTCCAAGCCCCTTTTTATTTTAGGATATGCATCAATGTCACAAGTATTCTGTGCTCCATCTGACAAACTGATTAAATTCTCATGTTACTATAAACCAGCGACTTTCAACCTATGGGTCACAAACTCTTTGGGAGGTCAAACAACCCTTTTACAGAAGTTGTATATCAGATACCCTGCATATCAGATGTTTACATTATAATTCATAACAGTAGAAAGTTACAATTATGGAGTAGCGACTTCATAATTTTATGGTGGGGGAGGGGTTACCACAACATGTGGAACTATATTAAAGGGCCACAGCATTAGAAAGGTTGAGAACCACTGCTATAAACATTCTTATAGACCGCAAATGCATGAAGCCATGCACACTGTGTTTAAATCAGGCCGCAGTCACATCCTAAGACAATGCTAAACTTACCCACAGATACTTTCAAGACTTCCATCATGGTAGAATACAGGCTGTGTGAGAAAAGCATCTCCCTAATATTTTGTGTTTTTAATGAGCTCCCTCTTACCTTCTCCTTCAGACTTTCCTGTGCGCCTGACAAGATGCCCACGAAGCCTTCCAGAGAGCTCAGGAACTCCTGTCGAATGCTGGATGCATCTTGCAGCCCCTCCAGCTCGCCCCAGCCGTGGCTTGAGGCCCTGAGAGCAGGGAGGAAGATGTCTGAGAGCAGACGCCTCACGCTGTTCAACAGGCCCCCATCTGCCGTGTCTAACGTGTTAAAGCTCACCTCCTGCAAGACAGGTTCATCACCCTGTACCCCCAAAATCAGCCCGGATCGCAGCATAGCAAAGAAGTCCCTGAACATGTAAACTAACCAGATAGCAAGCAAATTGCTTTTTTTTTTATACCCTGTTTGAAAATGATACTTTTGTACTAGTCCAAATTATACCCCTCTAAATAAAAAAAATGAAATAAATTGGATGCTAGATGTTTACCGGTTTATTTTGCTACAGGAAAATAATATAGTCACACAACCTCTGACAGATAGGGAACAGCTATATGGGAGCACTTTGCTTTACACAGAACATAAATTTCTATAGCCACTTTTAGAAATCTTGTCATTAAGTAAATAATTTTGGTGGGAGACTCTTTTGGAAAGAAAAAAGCTCCCTCTGTACACAGACACGATGTTTTATGGATATTTTATTAATAAGCTAAATAGCAATTCCTCATTATCAAAAGAGAAGAAGGCGATATCTTAATTGCCTGTCTTAATTCCAAACAAACAAACAAATAAAAGGGGGTTTTCTTGCTATTTATTTATTTATTTATTTATTTATACATGTGTCCTGGGGATTAAAATGAGAATCTTGCCTACACAAAGCAAGCACTGGGCCACTAGACTAAAGCCCCAGCCCCTGAAGGCAGCCTTAGATACTTTAAATAGCCTGTGCTTGTCTCCACATGACAGGGTGTTCACGAGCAGGGCATGTGATTTGGAGATCTGGGATAAATGGCTGTCTCCCTACCCGGTGGATGTTCTCAGCTGTAATGGCTTTGGATGGGTCAGACCTGATGAAGAACACGCATGCTCCCATCAGAGCAACATCTTTTCCTTCGGTCACGAACACCTTGGGCTTTTTCGTCTTTCCGGAGACAGGATTCACCCCTCCCGAGGAGCCAAACTGCCCTACAAACACAAAACCATTTTAGTTTCACAAATGTTCCTTGTGGTGTACAGGGCTGCCACTTAGGATGAAGATTCCTTCTGGAAATTCCTATGGCTGACTCGCCCACGTGCTTCCCACAGACCCATCTCTTAGATAATCTCTAGTCTCATCCTGAAAGAGATCTAAGAGGGTCTGCTGGGTACCAGATCACAGGGCAGTGAGAGAGACTGGGGCAGCGATAGGATGGGAGACAAAAATCACTGATTGGCGTATGCCGTGTTTCAGGATCTCCCCTGGCAACACATCTACACTATTAAAGCCTACAACCCCCCGGGGGCCCCTGTGAGCTTTCCTAAGCTTTACCAGCCACAAATGGCAGCGGCAAGGTCAAAGCCAGCCTTGACTACAAAACCCAGAGTTCTCACTCACTTCCAGGACACCACCATAATCCAGGCAACAAGTTAATTCTCTATATTGCTAGTGTCAGGCCTGGGCAGAGGTTGGGTGACAAAGAAACACGTTCTGCCAGGCAGTGGTGGCGCACACCTTTAATCCCAGAACTTGGGAGGCAGAGGCAGGTGGATTTCTGAGTTTGAAACCAGCCTGGTCTACAGGCCCAAGGACAGCCAGGGCTGTCTTGTAAACTAACCAAACAAACAAACAAAAAAGGAACCAATGTTCTTGCTGTAGAGTGAGACCAGGGCTTTCGCCTCCATCTGCTTTCTAGCCACATGACCTTACCCAATAATTTTTCATTTTATGTGTATGGGGCCAGGGAGCCATGGGACCCAGGGAAGTGGGGAAGCAGACCTGGAACAAGAGTTGGGTAAAGGCATGGACAGATCCCGGAAATCTCATCCTTAGATTGACAGAAGGACAGGTAGTCTGGCTAAACTTCCCCTCCCCTTAAAAGGTTATGACCAGCAGCACCTGGAATTCCTCATAATGCAAATGAAGCATCCCTAACACCCTAGCCCCAGCCAATGATGTAGACTTGCCTCAGTAGCCCCTAATCATCCGTCAAAGGTTTAAAAAGTCTTTGTTCCACACCTTAAATTGATCTGCCTCCCAAGAGTCTCTTCTCTATGTGCTCGCCTCAACTGAGGTCTCTTAGCTCCAGCCGTCCTGTCCTACTTTCTCTCTCAGAGTCCACTAATTATGATCATGGGCCTATTGTGAATAGCATGTGGGTGTTATCCCTGCCTGTATGTTCCCACATGTGTGACTGCTGCCCAGAGAGGCAGAAGAGGTGTCAGATCCACTGGAACTGGGGTTGTGGCTGGTTCTATACACCATGTGGATACAAAGGGCTTGACCTGCGTCCTCTGCAAGAGCATCCAGTGTTCTACCTCAGCAGCTCCTCTCATACTGTTTAAGGCTATTCTAATTTAACATTTTTTTTTTGTAGAATTTATGCAGGATTATTTTTGTGATGCTTAGAGGAGTTTGTGTATGTGAGCCACTTATAAAATTCTGTAAGCGTATTAGCTCAGCAAGCCTCAGCAGAAAAATCAGAAAGCTCATGTTGGCTGACCAAGAGTGTTGTCTGCAGAGTGGCTCAGTTAGGTACAACAGAACATGCTCCATCTCGTCCCTTTGTGTTCAAGTACGTTTTATGTCCTATGTGAATGGAAGGGTTGACTTACTGCCGCTAAAAGAGAGGGTGGCACGCAGGGAAGAATGTGAGGTAAGGCAGTGAAATGGACATTGTAATCTGTTCCCTAAGAAGAGACCGCAGGCTCCTCCCCACTAGGTGCCTCCTCCCTGTGCTGAGCTTCTGAGTAAGAATTTGGTGAAGGAGCCAGGAAAAGTGAAAGCAAGGACTACAATCGAGGGCACACCTCTCATAACTGGACCCGAGTCTCACTAGCGGATTAGACACAATACGCAAGACAAGGAATTTCAACCAAGGCTCCAAGATATGGAAGATAGCAGAAAACAGAGTCTCAAGAAAAATCTGGGGTGTGGACAATGGTGCATAAAAAGTGTGAAATCCTTCCACATTTGCTTCAGGTCAAGAAAGAAGCATCTGTTGTCCTAGCTGCCTCAGAACTGAGAGGCTTTCTGGGATACTGAACTCCCAGGCAGTCCTAGAGCCAGAAAAGTCTCAGGCAAGGGAAGACAACTGCCACCGTCAGTAAGAAGCAGGGTTTCAATCCAACTTTCTGGAAAGTCCAAGTTATTTAAGCCTCCTGGGCCTTAGGAACACAATGGGCCGGGACGTGGTGCCTGTTGCCAATAAATCCAGACCCAGCGTGTAATGTACAGAGAGAGGAGTGGGTCTCAGGTGGAGCTAATCAAATGTCCACAAGGGAGATGATGTAAGTCCTTCAGTGGAGTAAGTACTTCCATTGAATCAGGTGAGGGCATCTCTGAGAAGACAACGCTCTACTCAGCCACTTTCCATCGCTCAAGAGCAACTCTCAGAGGGTCGGGAAAAGAGCTGTCATGCACAGTGAAAGGCTGAGGCTGATGGCTGGAGTTCTATGTCACTGTGGGCTCTGCAGCCACGACGCCATGGGGACCCGCCATGGCCCCGAGAGCATGAACTCACTGAGCTCAGCAGTAGCAGCCAAGTGTAAACTTCCCTCTCACCCTTACTTCTTGCCGGCGCCTGGCCTCAGACCTGACGCAGACAATGATGTACCTGGGCTGAGTTAGGAGGGAAGGAAGCAAAGGAGAATCGTGAGTCTCTCTCATGCCCCAAGTGGAAACCTTCAGAAGCCCCGGTCAAGAGTCAGAGGAAGCAGAGGGGAGTGGAAAGACGTGAGTTCACTTATGGCCAACTCGTTCTGCTCAGCTGGATACTCTTCTTGTTTTAATCAATACTGTGTTTTCAATTGGAAATGACCATAAGAATTTTTTTCTAAGAATGTCTCAAACAAGTCATCCAAGGACTTGACTCTTACTCCAGGGTCAGAAGGACTATCCATGCTCAAAAGATTGAAAAGGAGAGTGACAGAGAAACACAAAGCCTTGCTTATATCTTGGACGCTATAAGCTCCTTCCCATTGTGTGCAACTTTTACAGAATGGACAATTTCACCCCGGGCCTGGTAGTGGCTGAACATGCTTCCTGGTATAGCTCATATTGTACAATCTGAGATGAAAATCAAATCTTCTATCTCTTGATTCTTTTTGCTCAAAATGTAATGCACTTTTTGTGGAAAATAAATCAAATTTATAACTAAAGAAATGTCAGCCATTCAAGATTTTCACCTGTAATCCATTTCTCTCTCTGTGGGTCACTCTGTCTTTCTGTGTTTCTCTCTGTGTGTATGTCTGTGTGTATATGTGATTGTGTTATGTGTGTAAGCTTGTGTATAAATCTGCATGCATGTGTGTGCACTCACAAGTGTGAACACATATGCACACAGCTCAAAGGTTAACATTGAGTGTCTTTTTGTTTTTCATTGACTAATGTGTTCACTCTACATCCCAAACAGAGCTTCCCCTCCCTCCTCTCCTCCCAGATTGCCTGCCTTTGGATCTCTTCCCCCTACCTGAGCTTCCTTGTCTAGACTCAATAAAAGAAGATGTGCCCAGTTCTACTACAGCTTGATATACCTAAGTGGGTTGATATCCATGAGAGGTCTCCCCTTCTCTGAGAAGAAAGGGAGGGGACATTGTTAATTGTTCTTATGTTTTTTGAGTCAGGTGTTCTCACTGAATCTAGAGCTCACCAGTTGCCTAGGCTGGCAAGCCAATGAGCTCCAAGAATCTTCCCATTTCTTCCCTCCCAATGATGATGTTACGGAGAGAGGCTGAATCAGGGTTTTTTAACAAGAGTTCTGAAAGTAAGAACTCAGGGTCCTCACGTTTGTGCGGCAGACTCCTTACCAATGAAAACATCTACCCAGTCTCTATCCACAAAGAAGTCTCTGTGAAGCAAAGAAGCATGTTCGTGCTACCTGACAAGATCAATAACTATTTCCAATTTTTAAAAGTCTTTAAGGAGTAAACATAATACTAGAAGCATAATATATTTAGTCATATCCCTACTTTGGACTTAAAATGATATTCATCTAATTAAAAGCATAATGGAATGCAGACGCTATATTCATATAAAGACTTACAATATTTTCTTAAGTGCAAGTATTAAATCCATCATCCAACATTACACATTTCAATAAAAACTCACATAAAATAAACATAATGTGGTATTTAACTGACAGAAGTTGATCCTACTATGTTTATTGACAAGAATTCCTCTGTTCAAAACCCAGTGCCTACTGGAACTTCTAGAACGTGGTTACACAGAAGGAACCAGCACAAAAGAAAAGTAAGTCTCAAAACAGAATCTGCCTGACTCCCTCCCTGCCCCACTGCCATTATGTCAAATCAAAAGGAACAAAAGACAATTAGAACATCTAGGCTAAGTACCATTCTCCATCCCCTAACCTGAAAGAGAAAATTGGCATCCTTCCACAGTTACACTCTCACCTTATACACACACCATACATATACACTACAAAGACACTACGTACATATACCACACACACTACAAAAACATAACACATACATATACACAAACATAACGTAGGCACCACATACTGCACACAAACACATGAGTACCACATGTACACAGCACAGAAGCATCACATGTATTTACACTCACTATGCAAACTCACTATGCAAACACACTGTAAGGACATCATACACACATAAACAACACACATGTATATCACACATACACATCACGAAGACACTACATATCATATCACAACACATACACAGACCCCTAACACACCAAGGCATAAGCCTGTTAGTCCTCCATTACATTTCTTCCTTTTGCCACTGTGAGATATGTTGAATGATATCTCTATGTTGTATCGTGTCAGATATCAATACCTGCTTCTGCTCCCTCCACATCCTGATAGTAAAACATGAGATGACGAAGACCTCCAACAGCAAAAAGCTGATCAATTCTTTCAATCTGGAAAAAGGTAAGAAACATTTTTGTTCTGAATTAGAAAATGTGTTTAATCAGTACTGATGGAATAGCAAATCAGTTCACTGTCCTCTTCTTATTCAAACCGTACTGTACCAATTGCATCTCCTAGACAGGCAGATTTTCCTAATATAAGAAAAGAATGTCTCACTACCATAAGCACTCAATTCAAAGAAGTAATTTCAGTGATTATAGAAGTATTTGCTATGTATATATATTTAATAGACTTGTCCTTCCATTTTTTGCTAATTCCCCAAAGCAGTCAGCTGTTGAAGGCAGATATAAATATAAATAATATTTTGTGCTCAATAAATTGTAAGTCCAAAAGAGAAAGCAAATCTTCAATGTATAGTCAATATACTAAATACAATTAATATTTAAATGTAATAATCTTCCAAAACGTCTTTGAGAATATATATAGTAGCCACTTGCAACTTGTTCCATCACAAGAGCCAGTGTACATCAATCTGAAATATGGCCTAATAACAGAAGCACTTCTTGCAAGTCTACAGCATGGTTCAGAATTCTATGAGAAGAGAAAGGGTAGACTGAGAGATGGCCCAGTCTGCAAAACAGTTGAAGGATCTGAGTTCAGATGATCAGAACTCTCTCATAAGAAGCTCATTATAGTGACACAAGCTTGTAACCCTAGTCATAGGATGCCACACCCCAGCTGAGAAGTGAAGACAGGGGATACTAGGAAGCGTACAGGTCACATGGTAAAGTCCTAGGCCAAAAGAAACCTTGCCTCAAACAAAAGGTAGAAGGCACTTAAAGCCCAGCAACTGAGGTTGTTCTCTAACCTCCACATTTGCATTGTACATGCATGCACCCAAATCCACATGTGTGGGCATACATGAACACACACACACATATATATACACATGAACAAAAACAAATTAAGGATGGTGGGTATGTGAATGGATAGGTAGATAAATATAGATAGATAGATAGATAGATAGATAGATAGATAGATAGATAATAGATGATACATATATACATACATACATACATACATACATACATACATGCATATATACATACATACATACATGGATAGATATATAGATACATAAATGAGGGAAGATCTTGTAATAGTTTGTATATGCTCAGTCCAGGGAGGGGCACTATTAGAAGGTGTAGCCCTGTTGGAGTAGCTGTATCACTGGGGATGTGGGCTATAATATCCTCATCTTAGCTGCCTGGAAGTCAGTATTCTGCTAGCAGTCTTCAGATGAAGATGTAGAACTCTCAACCCCTCCTGCACCATGCCTGCCTGGATGCTACCATGTCCCTGCCTTGATGATAATGGACTGAACCTCTGAACTTGTAAGCCAGCCCCAATTAAATGTTGTCCTTATAACAGTTGCCTTGGTCATAGTGTCTGTTCACAGCAGTAAACCCTAACTAAGGCAGATCTGCACACTCATTAGGATGGCTACTACCAAAAAATAAACACATTGTGGGAATGTAGCCACCATGGAAAACAGTACAAGATTTCTTCAAAAAGTTAACCTTGACCACTCTGGAAATCAGTCTGGCAGTTCCTCCGAAAACTGGGCACCTCACTTCCAGAAGATCCTGCTATACCACTTCTGGGCATATACCCAAAAGATTCCCCAGCATGTAATAAGGATACATGCTCTACTATGTTCATAGCAGCCCTATTTATAATTGCCAGAAGCTGGAAAGAACCCAGGTATCCCTCAACAGAAGAGTGGATGCAAAAAATGTGGTATATCTACACAATGGAGTACTATTCAGCCATTAGAAACAATGAATTCATGAAATTCTTAGGCAAATGGATGGAGCTGGAGAACATCATACTAAGTGAGGTAACCCAGACTCTAAAGATGAATCATGGTATGCACTCACTAATAAGAGGATATTAACCTAGAAAACTGGAATACCCAAAACATAATCCACACATCAAATGAGGTACAAGAAGAACGGAGGAGTGGCCCCTTGTTCTGGAAAGACTCAGTGAAGCAGTATAGGGCAAAACCAGAACGGGGAAGTGGGAAGGGGTGGGTGGGAGAACAGGGGAAGAGAAGGGGGCTTATGGGACTTTCGGGGAGTGGGGGGCTAGAAAAGGGGAAACCATTTGAAATGTAAATAAAAAATATATCGAATAAAAAATATTTAAAAAAAAAGTTAACCTTGGAATTATTGTGTGACCCATCAATCCACTTGTGGTTACTTATCACAAAGCTCTGAAATCAGGATCTCAAAGAGATATTTGTATTCTCACATCTAAAGTAGTTTTGCTCATGGTCACCCCCACAAAAGGTGGGAACACTCTGTGGATGAATCATCAATGTCTGTAAACAGCAAGAGATACTCAACTTCAATAGGCAGAGACCTTCTGACACAGGCCACAACATGGACGAACCTTTGTGATGGCTAATCTCAGTTCTTGCAACTAGATCTGGAATCAAAGCCACTGTGGGAGACTTCCTTGACCAGGCTGTTGGAAGTGAGAAGATCAAATCCTACACGTGGCTGTGCTGTTCTGATCTAGACAAAGGAGGAATCTTTCCTTTTGGGTTGCTTGCTTTCAATGTTGCAGGCCCGTTCATCTGCCCTGCATTCCTTTGCTGATATTAGAACCATCTTCTTTAGGTCTAACATAGGTATAAGACCAGAAGCTCACCAGGGTCCTCCAGGCCTTTAATGCTAGACTGCTAATGCTAAGATTCCCACAGACTGAACAACTGCTATATTCGCAGCCTCTCCAGACTACCCACACTGCGTTGTATAAATGAACTGTGTGTGTGTGTGTGTGTGTGTGTGTGTGTGTGTGTGTTCTATCAGTTCTGTTCTTTTAGAGACCACTTAGTGACACAGCCATGAAACATTACACTAATGAAATAAAAAAGTCCCTAGAGGATAATTACTGCATAGTTTCTCCAGTCTGAAGATGATTGGGCCAGCTCAGTGAGGAAAGCGAGATGACCCTCCCTATGCTCCCTGTTTTGGAACAGTATTATCTACCTGTTGGTATCGTGGATATGAATGAGATTAGAGGAGAGACCCATCTAGAACAGGGACTGGTGTGTAGCAGATTTTCAGTGTCACCTGTGCTAAAAGAGAGAGAGAGAGGAAAGAGAACTTCCCTCTTAACAGGGTGTACTGGTTGGTTTTGTGTGTCAACTTGACACAGGCTGGAGTTATCACAGAGGAAGGAGCTTCAGTTGGGGAAGTGCCTCCATGAGATCCAGCTGTGGGGCATTTTCTCAATTAGTGATCAAGTGGTGAGGGCCCCTTGTGGGTGGTACTACTTTTGGGTTGGTGCTCTTGGATTCTATAAGAGAGCAAGCTGAGCAAGCGAGGGGAAGCAAGCCAGTAAAAAACATCCCTCCATGGCCTCTGCATCAGCTCCTGCTTCCTGACCTGCTTGAGTTCCAGTCTTCCAGTCCTGACTTCCTTTAGTGATGAACTGCAACATGGAAATGTAAGCTCAATAAACCCTTTCCTCCCCAACTTGCTTCTTGGTCATGATGTTTGTGCAGGAATAGAAACCCTGACTAAGACACAGGGTCTTGGCCTCTTCATTTTCCTCTAATTCCCATTTAATCACTCCATAGACTGCATTGTATAAACCAGCTCTGTGTTTATACTGGTGCCTTGTTTAGACACAGGCTGCTGGTGCTAGCTAACAGCTGAGTCTGGGTAGTCCTGAGGCTCAGGAGTCAGGGTTTGCAACTCAGGGTCTGCAGTAACATAATGGAAATCCAAAGTCTGCTGTGGAGCCAAACAAGGCCTACACTGCAGAAACGGACTCTCACTCAAACTGGCACCACCCTATTCTGCCCCTTACCCTATCCATGCAAAGACAGATGCTCGACTAGCTCAACACTGGAACATGTTAACAATCTCTCCCTTCCTCTCTCCCTCCCTCCCTCCTTCCTTCCCTCGCTTCCTTCCTCTCCCCCTCCCTTCCTCTTTCCCTCCATCCCTCCCTCCCTCCCTCCCTCCCTCCCTTTCCTTCTCACTTCCTCTTTCTTCCTCTCTATCTCAGCTCTCACGCCGTGTGTTTACGAAGTTAAGTCTTTGGGAACCTTAATCGGCCTTCTAATAGGACTTCCTGATTCGCAGAAACTCTGTCTTCTCATCAATTTATCCTTCCCTCTCAAGGTCACGTCACTAAACACACCTTATCCCAAATGTTTTAAAGGAAGTTATAGCCGAGAAATCAAAGTTAAGAATGGAAGAAACCAGTTCCAGATACCAAATCAAAGCTACAGTTAGAAAATCATGGCATTGTTCAGTAGCCAAACCTAGACTAGGACCACTATAAAAATTAATTAGTTTATTAATTTTTAGAAGAGTTGGTTTTCTTTAAAGATTTAGTCCCTGAGAGCCACCACTAATAGATGATTCCTTACCAAGGCACACACTGGCAGCACTAAGAAACTCGGTGGATTAAAAAAAAAAAACAGGAGATAATAGTGGAAACACAGGAGAAATTCAAAGAGAGGAAATAGGGGTAGACTTGATCAAAGCACATCACACAGATGAACAAAATTTTTTTAAATAATAAAAATAAATAAATACACATGCATAGTTTCATACATACATACATACGTCAGCAACTTGAAAGATGGTTTTACTCCCTAATCTCGGATTCAAAACCAGCACAAGAGCTCAACCTTTATAACCTATTGGTTATAAAGAGACACAGGCATCGTCATCAAACGGTGGAACTCAAATGAGGACTACAACTATCATCATTCAACCTGGAGAGCAGGAGAGTCTGGAGACTATTCTGCCCAACCCAGAATGGAGCCTGCACATTAGGCTGACAGCTCTTCAAAGGCACAGCATCGGTGCTTGCAACAGGATGGTGAGGACACAAAAGCTTCCTACCTGGTTACCGTCAAGAAGGGCATCTTCCACTTCCGGTTTGTTCAGGTCCAAACAGGAAGCTACAATTGCAAACAGATAGTCGTGCCGCGCATCCAATCGAGCCCTCTTGGCTTCTTTCTCTTCTTTCAGTCGTTGCTAAAAGAAAGGAATAAAAATGTTATATTGCAACTGCTGCTCTCAAATGGCTGGTTTCATAACAATTTCACACAATCGTAGTTTTCAAGTCTTTGAGATTCGCATAACTGGGAGCTTAATGGCGGCGGCTTATATGTACTCTTCTATTTTTAGAAATAAACTTACTTCTCTTATGAAAATAAGGTGTGGACACTGTTTTGAAACTGCATAATACAGGCAAACAAAAAGAAGCCACAAAAATCATCTGCCATCCATAACATTTTGTTCCGTCTTCACAGACTTATTTCCATACACATAAAAGAATTTAACAGTTACATGCAAAAAAAATTTAAAATCCCATTTTTGTAAACATTTTTCTCAGCCATAAAGTAATGCTCTTATCTCTTATGTTTGCGGTGTATCAGTTCAGATGTGGTCTTGGAATTAATTTCTGACCTCCACTGCTGGTGCTTTTGACTGTGGGCTGTGAATTACAATAATGAGGAATGTTCAGCCTAAGCAAGATCAGCACCTTAATGTGTTTTCCCTTCCGCACTCTTTGCTCATACAACATATGCAAGCATGTGCACATGCCTATGTTTATACCATGACATGAAACTTCTTCATGCATTTTTTTCCTTAACAATGCATCGGGGTTCTTTGTGGTTTGGTACAGATCTTTCCAGAACTTGTATCATACCTACAAAATATTAGATAGGGGTATGCCACAATTTATTCAACTATTTTGGCATCAGTACACCTTAATTTCCAATCCATTACTTAAATAAGCACATTACCTTTAATGCCAAGCAGCAGATCCTAATAGCAGAATAAAAGCTGTCCCTTCTAATCAAGAAACATTTACTAAACTACAATGCATGCCAATACTGTAGCCATAAACACTACCAGTAACCTTTAAAAATGCATGGTCTGACTGTAAGGATATATGAAAAAAATGTAAATACGACAAGGTGTCATAAAGATTAAGAAGAAAAATAAGATTTGTGGGTCCCAGAAGATGGGGGGGGGGGCTCTAGATCTTCCGAGAAGGAGCAAGAAAAGAAATCTCCCAGTCTAGTCTACAGTTGAGGAGGGAAAGAGAGGGAAAGATTTCAGGAGAAAACAGAGTAAAGTTGATGTAACCTCCTAGGAAGCGAGAGGCATAATAAAGATGAGCACCTTCTGGAAACTCAAGGCAGTCAGAGTGGTTGAGGAAAAGGCTGAGAAGCACAGTAGGAGATGAGGTAGAAGTTATGAAATAAAATACTTCATTGCACACATCGTAATGCCCAAACATCATCTAGAATCCATGACAATGTTTTTTTTAAAAAAAAAAAAAAAAGGGAGACAGATGTTAGCTCTCTCCGCACTACCAAAGCTCCATCATCCTGATGTCAGTGTGGAGAACAGATTGTACTGAGACAAGCCCAGAAGCAAGCAGGTGGGTCTCTGCAGCATCTCTAGTCTCTGTAAATGTATCAGCAGCAAACTGTGACATCACCACCATCACTGGGCTTTTGGATGTGCTGGGTTCAGGTATATCAGTATACATGTGCAAGAAACATATCCATCACTGGGAAACGTACTTCTAGAGTTCAAGATAAACTTATCACATACAGATAAAGAGTTATAGATATAGGCTCCCAATCCAACATCGTAGGCATTATGAGCCAGACCATTCTTATAAGGATATCCCTCATGAGCTGGCTGGTACTCTACTTCAAAGATGCCAGAAGATCCTTCTCACCATCAAGATACAGAAATCAGAACCACCATAGATACATGATTAGACACACACGGGGTTACAGACATATGCAGAACATAAGATTATTGACATTAAAAACAACAATAAATGTTGTTTTTGTTATGATAAAAAATGTGTTATCTGTTGTGATTATGAAAAACAGAACCTGTAAAACCAAATATCAGGCAGGTATAATGGCTCCGTGGGTAAAACGTGCATACTCTACAAGGCTGGCAAGTTGGCTTGTATCCCTGAAATTTAGGAAAAGAGAATGCCTACTCTGGAAAGTTGTCCTCTGACCTCCACATATATGCTGTGTCATGGGCAGGCACACATACACACCACAGCATGCACACACACATCAAATATATACCCCATACATAAACATACACCTTAAATATACTATACATACTCATTCACATGTGCATACACACATACACACACACACTAAGTCAGCAACAGCGTCATTTAGGATGGTAGCTACTTAATAAATGCTTATGAAGTAAATAATTAAATGAAAGTTAAGACTGAAAATCAGATTCTCCAACAAAGAGGCTAAAGAGATACACACCCCAGTTCAGAGCACTCGATGTTCTTGCAGAGGACCTGGACTTGGTTACAAGAACCCATATGACTACTCACAAACACCTGTAACTCCAGGTGCAAGGATCTGTTGTCATCTGGAATCTGTAGGTACCATGCATGCCAATGGTACATTTGCATACTTATAGACTGAACACTCAGACACATAAGATAAGTAAATCTAGGAGGGAAATAAAGATTTTCCAACAAAGATATGGAGATGAAGAGACAAGGGAATGAAAACCTTGAAGCAAGTGCAAATAGAGATGGCTGAGTGTGTGCAGCTACGGGGATGCAGGAGACAGTAGCATCCATCAACGTAGTCAGTGGCCCACAGCAATAGTCGTACAGACGATTGCTGACACTAACAAGCAAGTCTGCAAGGACTCTGCTTACAAGATGGCTGCAGCATCATCGCACAGCTGTTCGGCAAAAGTGAGGCAGTAAAACTTCCCAGGCCCGCCATTAGGTAACTTGGGCTGTGCCTTTGCATTTCAGCGGCTGAGCCAAGGTCCTGAGCCACAGAACCATGCAGCTGAATCCAGTCACTCACAGAGGCCGAGAGAGGTGATTGTTGCTTCTTTAGACTCTCAGGCTTTGATGTGGTTCCTAATGTATCGATGGGCAATACAGTGGTAGCTTTAGGAAATTTTCACTGGGTGGACAAAGAGCAAAAAATGCATGCCTGAGAAACGGGTGGGTGGGGGAAAAGAAATACGACCAAGCTAAATGCAGGCTGCTCTTTCCAGAAACGACGCTGTAATGGAAAAATGACATTGTATTACTTAAGAAGGATTTAGAGTTAAGGACTTTTTAAGATATGAAGAATTGGCAAGAAAGTAAAGATGAAAATGTGGAGAGTTTCAGGACATTGGAAGGCAATGAGGCAGGTAAGAGGCGCACACCTGCATCCCAGCACTGCAGGGAACAAGGCAGGATTGAACCCAGAAGCCAGCCAGGACTGCACAGTCATGAAAGAGAGGAGGAAGGAGGGCAAAGAGAAGAAGGGCAGCCAGCAGAGAGACCGACAAGGAGGCAGGTTGGTGGCCATTGCTAGCCCTGTGCAGTCGATACTCATTACACTTAACTCAAAGGACTCGCTGCAGATAACGTGAAGAAGAGAGTGCACACTGGGGCTTAAAACAAACAAACAAAATAAACATTCCACCAATTTTCTTGCCGAGTCTCTAAAAAGGTCCTGACATAAAGTATTCATTCCATAAATGTCAAATAGAAAATCACATAAATGTATTTTCAAATGTCACTAAAACCAGGAAGATACCTTTTTTTCCCCACCTGCTTTCTACCTTCCCGGAAGAAATAAAGCACTTTCTCAAAGTGATCTCTTATAGTCTGTACTATGTGTTTTTAACAGCTTGAGAGCTTGGGGGTCAACCAGCAACAAAAGAAGAGGCAGAGGTACAGCAGCCAAACAAGAAATAAAAGGCACGGAGGCAAAGGATTCAAGATTCAGTGCATCTGAAGGCTGACAAAGCAGGCGACAATTCTAAGTCAGAATCCAGCCTTGCAGCGCATTACTCCATGACCTGATTTTACAAGATTCCAGAGGGAGAAAAAAATATGGAGAAAAGAGAGATTGGTCTCTAAAACAGAACTCTAATTATTCTATTTTTGCCTAACTCTCACAGAAGGAAAAACTTCCAAAGCACTTTTGTATATACAAAGAAAGTGGTCAGCATGTTTTTAAAGTAAATGTTTTCAAAGGCTATTTTTAAGTATGAGTATTTCTTCTCATTTCCAAAAGAGAAGAAATATGCAGTCCTGGCATCATCAAGATGAAAGTTTGCCAGTCTCTGTTTTCACTGCCTTAGGTACATCCTGGTATAATGAGAGGTTTTGAATCCTGTCTAGTTTCTACTACCATGATAGAGTCAATAATATCAGGCAAACACTTAGCAATCAGATAGGTACACTGTCAGGCTGTGAAGTTAATCTGCCCCTTTCTGGCTGTTCAGGGACCACAGCAACAAGGTGACCAGCTTTCTGGACTCGATGTTTCCTGTTAGAACTTGGAGTGTGAAAGCAGATCATGATGTGAAAAGCCAGAAGCGCTGTGGGAGGTGGTGCACCCCTATCGTCCCAGCCCTAGGAAGGCAGAAGGGAGTATCATGACTTTGAGGCCATCCTGAACTTCAGGTCAAGTTCAAAAGCAATGACTGTGGAGTGGTTTGAATGAGAATGGCCCTCCTAGGTTCACATGTTTGAATGTTTGGTCCCCAGTTAGTGAAACTGTTTGGGAAGAGTGGCCTTGTTGGAGGAGGTGTGTCTCTACAGATGGGCTTTGAGCTTTCAAAAGCCTACATCATACCCACTTAGCCTCTGCCTCATACTTGTGGATGCAATATGAGCTCTTAGCTACTGTTCCAGCACCATGCCTGCCTGCCTGCCTGCCTGCGGCCATGTCCCATGTCATGATGGTCATAGTTTCACCCTCTGGAACAGTGAGCCCTAGTAAACTCTTATTTCTATCAGTTGTCTAAGTCATGGGTCTTCTCAAGATAGAATAGTAGCAAAGGCAACAGCATAGTGAGACGTGGTCTCTAAAGACAAATAGCAAGAAGTAACAATGATAGCTAATCTTTTATTTTTTAAAAACGTATTTATGTATTCACCATTGATCTCTTCAGACACACCAGAAGAGGGCCCCCCTGCAGATGGTTGTGAGCCACCATGTGGTTGCTGGGAGCTAAACTCAGGACCTCTAGAAGAACAGTCAGTGCTCTTAACCACTGAGCCATCTCTCCAGCGTGTGATAGGTAGTCTTGCTGGTCAGTTTTATGAGATTTTTGTTATTGTCATGGAAACAGACTTCTGAACACATCTATAAGGGTTTTGGTTTTTTGTTTTGTTGTTGTTGTTGTTGTTGTTGTTTTAGGTTGGGTTAACTGAGACGGGAAGACCCTCCCATCACTAGCCCACAGGCTGGGGTCCTCAACTGAATAAGACATAGAAAGGAAGCTAAGCCTTGACACTCATTTCTATCTGCTTCCTGCAGATACAAATGGATATGACGTGGCCAGCTGCCTGATGCTTTGCCACCATACCATGTATTCCCATGATGGACAGTACCCAAAACTGTGAACCAAAGTAAACCCTTCCTTCCTTAAATTGCTTTCGTTGAGTAATTTGTCACAGAAGAGTAACGGCTGTGCTATGTACCCGATTTTTTTCTCTCTCACTGCTGAGAATAAATCTTCACAGCCTCTCATGTGCTACTGCTTTACCAGTAAGCAACGAAGATGGATTTTTTTTTTAAGCATTCCATAACAGTTGTTTTACACTGAATAAACAAGCACCAAATTAAGGGATCTGGGGATAGAAAGAAACACATTTAGTACCCAAGAAAATCTGGACGGTGTTAAAACATTGGTGCTGAGGGTTGCTGCGATGCTCTGGGATGGGATGCTGGTGAGTGTACTTGCCTACACTCCATGAGCACTACTTCTCAAGAAAGGTGGCTCCCTGCACAGAGAAAAGGTGGCTCCAGGACCATGTATTTTAGTCCCAGCTCCTCCACCAATTACAGTCCCTCCAGCCTGCCATTTAACCTCTCTGTTCTGTAATTCCCCGAGCTCCAAGATCCCAGTATTGCATGACAGAGCAGTGAAATTCCATTTCCCCTCTCATGTGGCCTTTTCCTCAGTAAAGCATAATCCTAACTGCAGTCCTGAGATGTTAAAATCCAGACCCCAGGCAACTTCCTAATGATGCACACCTTCACAAAGCTCTGTGGCTTCTCAAAGCCAGTCGGCCCATTTGGTTGTTTTAATTCCTGATTATTTCGCCCCGAGCCTCTCAACATAGTCATTGTCTGGTTTTGCACATATGAACAGGGAATGAACTGCACATGCTCTGTCTTCTATTTTGCCCCTGATGGGGAGTCATTATAGCGATCTAGACAAAAGTCCTTATAGACTGGGGAATCATCAAATCACCCAGCAGATGGATTAAAACAGCAGGAGCAAGGCTTTGGTCCGGACATCAAAATGTAGGTGAAACAGGATTCTCATTAATGATTTTTCAGTTACATGAATGTCGAAGCCCTCTCCCCATTGGCATTACCTTTTGGCAGGTTTGCCTCTGACCCAGGCTCACCACGGTGACCCCACTGATCCCCAGCAGAAGTAGGAGAAGGAAGGAACTAAGAAGCTGGGAGCTCCTCTGTGGCTGAACATGGACACCTGACTGGACTTCCGCCTTACAGGGTTTGCTGTGGTATTACCAAACACAGCCTGCTGAGCAGACAGTGCTCTCTGTACACCAGAAACTTGAGTCGAAGGACCATCTACAAGTTTCCTCACACATGAGTGGCAGGCTGGGAGTCAGTGGTACAACCAATGAGACAAGTTGAATGACGGAGTTCCGAGAGAGATGATGACTGATAAATCCATTCTATGGACTTTTTCTTTAAATTAGCACTTAAGGGTTATTCTAGGGTATTCTAGAAGGCTATCCAGAGTCTGTATGCAGGTTGTAGGGAGCTGTGGGCAGAGACTAGTACTTATATTCTGAGTTGTTTACTGCCACCTTGGTGCTGTCTCCCAGCTTACCTGACGTGTTCATCTCTGTCATTCTACTCCTGAGTCTCCCAGCAACTATGAATTCCCCCACCCCACCCTCGACCCCTAAAAGTTCTGGAAGCTTGCTGGGCAGTGGTGGCACACACCTTTAATCCCAGCCCTTGGGAGGTAGAAGCAGATAGATTTCTGAGTTTAAGGCAAGCCTGGTCTACAGAGTGAATTCCAAGAGAGCCAGGGGTACACAGAGAAGCCCTACCTTGAAAAACAGGAAAAAAAAAATCTGGGAGCTTAGTTCTCTGCTTGTGCATTCAAGGGCGTGGGTTCTATGCTTTCTGGCCTCTGAGACACTTCTCTTCCTTGTTGCTGCTCTCAATAGAGAGATGTGCTTTTATGTATATTGTATTCTATACACTGTGATCAGACAGTATCTTTACAGGAGGAAGTGACTGGGCAACAGAATGGATGCAATAAAAATAAAATAAATAATAGATAGATAGATAGATAGATAGATAGATAGATAGATAGAAAGAAATGGTACACTGTAGAGAAATAGATGATAGATAAACAGATAATAGATAATAGATATCTTTGTTCAAAAGCTTTTCTACATAACATGATTAGCCTATTACTTGTCTAAACCTGAAAATTCGAACTTTAACGAAATCCAGTCCTATATTTATTAAGTAAACACACTTTGGCTTGTTTGATATGGGTGTTTTGGTTTTTATATGCATGTACAGGTGTAACAGTACAGTTGCTACGCAACTTGGGAAGCTTGTACCAGACATTAAAGTCCCCACCTGCGATAACTGTAAACAATCTCAAATCTGCAAATCGCTTTCAAGTTCCTTATCTTAAATAACCAAAGTAAATAGCCTGATGATTGGTTTTTATTTAGCTGTCCATATCAATCTGAAGTCCGCAGTTAGCTGATCTCTTGACAATTAGATTGTGTAGGCGAGGCCAAGGACACAGGTCTGGTCAGGACCGCCAGCCTCACTTTATCCCACTCGCTCAGCTAGACGAAGCAGGACCGTCCATGACCTTCTGCTCGTCGGAATTTATTAGAAGCACCCAAGCAGATGAAACGGCTGGACGCTGACAGAATATGTATTTCTTTCTTTTTTTTTTCCTAAGAATACCCAACCGACCCACCTGGCTTAGCTTATCTCCCTGCCACAAACAAACATCACATGACCCTTCTTATCTGTCCCCTGAGCATTGAAGGAAAACAAATCCCAGCACAACCCGGTCCTCACTGCAAGGACATCAATGCGGTAGCAAAGGGTGGTTTTGTTTGGACTTCTGTGATAGCCTCCAAGACTGTGTCTGGCACATACCAGAGCCTCAAGTAATATTGCAGGGGCTCTCAAAACGATACTCTAAAGCCGCTGTTCTCAATCTGTGTGTCTCTGAGACCCCTGTGGGGATAGCTTATCACACAACCTACATATCGGATATTTACATTATAATTTATAACAGTAGCAAAATTACAGTTACAAAGTAGCAACAAAATAATTTTATAGTTGGGGCTCGCCCGTGACATGAGGGCCTCCACATTAGGAAAGTTGAGGACCACTGCTCAGAGAAGGGAAAGTAGGCACAGCGCCCCACCCCTAACCAAGAAACTATTTGTAATGGACACCTGCTGAGAGGGGGACATCAGTATCCTCCAGTGGCGTGTCACTGGGTGTATGAACTGCACACCAGTGTGGGCCCCATAAAAAAACAGATCTTCTTCAAAGTATGCCATTAAAACTAGAAAGCCCACTTTCCTTTCTGCCTTCTTCCTAGGAGGACTTCAATATTGAGGAGACTCAACCCAGATCCCATACCCAAGGGGAAGAAGGAAAGATACACAGAGAAACCAGAAGGGGGTTGAGCAGACAGGTGGAGCTGAGGTTCCCCACTTTCATATGAGCTCACATTCTTTCGGCCCAGCTGACCGTCTACAAAAAGAAATTTTAATCTCCCCCCACCCACCTTCTCAACCCCCAACCCCCCAACACCCCTACCCACCTTCTCCCCCCCAACCCCCCCCCCCACACTTCTCCCAGCTCTACAGGGTGTTTCCTCCAGCCAGTGATTCTTTATTTCTGAAGGCCTCTGTGTCGTGCAAAAATTTTAATTAAATAAGTCGGCTTTGTTTTCCTCTTGTGAATCTGCCTTTTTGCTGACCTTTAAAAGGAAAGATGCCACACCGTCCTGCCCTGTGATTTGTATAATCAATGGGTGAATTAACTGGGTGATTTACTTTACATGTCACTTGCAAGTAAGGGATAGAACCGATTACTTCAGATCAATGCAGCTCCGTGACTGCAGACCAGGATTCAGTCTGACGCTAATGGGGCCCAAGTAAAACTTATCCGCGCCCCCGCCCCCCCCCACACACACACACAAAATGATGCTAACTGAGCCAAATTCCTGTTCAAGTGCATTGAATTGCAGACACCGAGGGAAGCAGATCTCTTCCACATTTCGGCCTCTCTCTCTTTGACTTCCAGCCCTTTCTTCTTAAACACCACCACCACCCCACCCCACCACCACCCCCGGGCCGCTTCTCCCAACTCTACAGGGTTTTCCAGCCCACCCGGTCGGTCCTGCTCTTTAATTGGCTGGGATAACCAAGTGAGAAACTCTTCTCACACCTTCCCTGTCTCACTCCACTTTCCTTTTATTCCTCCCAGAGAAGGGCCACAGCTACCCAGGAGGCGGGGCTGCTCCTTGTGAATTAAGAACTCTTGAGCAAAATGGTCCACAGTCCCGGAGAGAAAGAACTCTCCCGGCCCGCCCGCCCGCTAATCCCACTCACAGCAGGTGGCCGGGTGAAGCCGTCATTTATTCAGCACAACTTCGGTCCCAGTAGGCAGACAGCAATTAAACAGAGAAGGTGCATACCATGATTCACCTTTTGAGTCTGGGTTACCTCACTTAGTATGATGTTCTCTAGCTCCATCCATTTGCCTAAGAATTTCATGAATTCATTGTTTCTAATGGCTGAATAGTACTCCATTGTGTAGATATACCACAGAAACAGTATTTGGCAAAACCAGAACGGGGAACTGGGAAGGGGTGGGAGGGAGGACAGGGGAAGAGAAGGGGGCTTACGGGACTTTCGGGGAGTGGGGGGGGGCTAGAAAAGGGGAAATCATTTGAAATGTAAATAAATTATATCAAATAAAAAAAAAAAAAAACTTCATTAAAAAAAAAAAAAAACCAGAGAAGGTGCCATCCAGTGTGCGTCCAAGAGTACGCTTTGGAATTTCATCTATTTCTCTTGACTTTCAAGGAGCCCTTAATCTGCTTGCTTGCTAATTCCCCTTCCTATCATTTGTTTCTCAGTCGAATGGAAGAGTCTCTACATTTAGGAATTCTAAAGATAGATTTTATAACACTCCTAAGGGTGTGTGAGAAATGTTCAGAAAGGCATGCCCAGGAGCATGGGAGTGGTCTTCCCTAAGAGACACTCACACCTCACGTGCCCCACACAGGGTTTCAAATATCTTCTAAAAGTGGCAAAGAGGCGCAGATGACATCACAAGATGACTCCTAGGACACCCAAAAGCAATAAAATTGATGAGGTAATCTCCGGTTCACAGTGGTACTAGAATCTAGGAGACCTTTGCTCTCAACAAAGTTAAAAGTTGCATCCACTCTCCCCAGAAAGCATGTATCATTGCTATTTTAACATTGATTTCTATGTCAGCATAATATTATCTCTACATCAGCAGCCCTTAGAGCAAATATATCTCTTTACTATTTAGGATAAGTGAAATCTAAGCCCCAAACTAACTCTAAACTCACTGTAGGGATATTAAGACCACCAAAACCCCTTTCCTACCCCAACATTCCATCCTCCCAACTCAATTCTTTTGGGAGGGGGGCTTACTATATCCATCTGGCTGGCTTCAAACTCAGATCAGAGGTCAGCCTGCCTCTCCCTCCCCAGTGTTGGAGATTAAAGCGGCATGAGCCACCATACCACACCCACCCAGTCGAAGGGAACTCCAGAGTTATAGATATCAATGGCATGGGGCTAGGACCCCAACAAGAGTCCTTTAGAAGATCACTTTTAACCACTGAGTCATCTCTCTAGCCCTCCTCTCAATACTCAGCCTGCTGTCTGCACACCAAGTATCTGGATGTAAAAGATTTAGTGGGCTTTCACACAGAAGCCATTTATTTCACACACACACCCCCCCACACACACACACACACCACATTCAACAGTGATTTTCCTCCAAAATCAGAACTACCTCTCGTACCGAATTCTTCTCTTACACAGTTTCCTCTGGCAACCAGGGTCATTAATTCAGGGTGGCTCTGGTCCAAGCACTTAAAATATATATGTCACCATTCACATTCTATATGACACCAGGGTAAAATTTCCAAACTTCTCTCATTCATAAAATAAATCACTGTGCTTAAAGCCATCTGTCCTCCAGAATCACCCAGGAACTGCTGGTGCCCGTGCCTCCCACCCCAAGGAAGCCTGACTTGCCAGTCCAGGGCTGAAGCGTGAGAACAGCTAATTCTCCAAACTCCCCACAAGCCTGCTAGACATAGATCATTCTCTGAAGGGACAATGGTTGATTGGTGCTACCAGGTTATTGTTTGAATATGAGTTTTGGGTGGAAGGTCCCAAGAATTAGTGGGGTCCTTCTAATTCTTAGCCTCTCTTTTGCTGCAAAGGAGAAAAAGAATAATGGAATAAGGTCATTTTTTTTTCTGGGAGCCTTTCCCTATTGTATCCTGGAGCACAGTGTTTGGCTTTAGGGGAGCAGAATGTAAGCACCAGGTGTGAAATCAATGGAATTGGACATGTTCTCTAGAGTCTACCTCCTCCATGGTTACAATATGGGCATCTTTGGGTCCTAACTAGATCGGACCCAAGGATACTCACCTGCCCATTAGCAAGCAATACCCACCCCTTCTCCACTTCCCCAGTAAATCCTCAAGCCAATTGCTTTCCTTGGTTCCAAGGAAAACATTTTGATGTGTTCACTATGAAATGTGGTCACCAAGCCAAACAAGTCTAGGCTTGATTAACAAAGGACAGTAACATGACTATAGTGCCAGAGAATAGCAGTACTGACAGCCTCCCAGCTTCTGCCAGGTATCAGACTGCTTAGGTTCTTTATATCTTGGTCTCAGCTATCCACCCCATTGAAAACAAGGTTTGGCCTCCTGCAAAGCATCTCAGTAGGAGACAGGAGACATTATCCCTCCCCAAGGGAGCACTCCCATCCCCCTCGACCTCTACCCACAGGAATCTAAAGCAGAATCTGTGGAAGCAATCTGAAATCCCAACAACAGCATTATCTAGCATAAATTCACACAAGACTCACAACAGGTCTCTTTGGCAGCTGGGAGATAAGATGTCCATTGTAAAATCTTCCTCCCTCGAAGATGGATGACTTCAACAGTCAATATGACTGTCATGTTCTGGTTGTACCTTTTCTTTGGCATTAACGAAATCAGCCCAGAAAATCATGCATTTTGGTTTCATTTTAGAGGAATAAAAATGAGTTATTGGGTCTGTGATTCACATCTTCCATGTCCATTGTAAATAAATACTAAGCATTTATTTTTTCAATCTGAGAAAAAAAAGGGAAAGAAGGCAGCTACATCTGGACAGAGGTTTTGCTGGTAAGTGAGTGACTAGATACAGTTATTTCAAGTATTTTTGTTGTTGTTGTTGTTGTTGTTGGAAAGCATTTGACTTTATTATATAAGAAAAGGAAGAGATGGCCTGTCTTTTTCATGTTCTTAGAACTTCTACATTTTGTTGCTGCTGTCAAGAATACACGTGGATAAAAACAACTAACACACCATTTTAACCTAATTATGATACAGCAGCAGCTTAGTAAAAGCTCCAGATCAACGTTAAATGAACCCCTGTCTGTGGCTGTTATGCTCTATGTTATTCTTTGAGCTCTTCTCCATTGAGGATTTCAACTCAAAAAGCTAGTACTCAATAATTTTCATATCGATGGGCCAAATAGACAATACATATTTATGTTATTACTGAAATATTATTGAGATAACGCTGTTCCAATCATACTTCCGTGGGGTGGTATACAGAGCCATATTGGGGTGTCATGCCACATGGTAGGAACTTGACATTGGCCAAGGGCAATTCCCACCTTCGGACAGGAATCTGACGTTAGGGCATAATAGGGAAGTAGGTTACAGCAGGAGTTTTTATCCTAGGGTGGAGAAGCTCAGAGTGAAGGTTAAGTTCATTGTTCCTCCAGGTCTACGAATTCCTGAATTAAGCAGGAGACCCACCCAGCTGCCTGAGCAGTGGAGACAAGGACCCCCAGAAGATTTCCCCGGAACTCAGCCCTGAGTCTGGGGGGAAGTGCTTGCCCAAACTGTTAAAAGGCCTGACCTCGATTAAAGTTGGGGCCTCAATCGGTAAACTGTCATCCTGGCCTCGTTCTTTTTGCCCTTCCCCATCTATCCCTCAGCTTCTGTTCCAGCAACCCAGTTCATAGTAGCTGCAGGGAGCTACAGAATACAACAGGGTGGCCATAATTAACATTCAAGAAACGTAGATGAAACTTTCCAAAAAGATTTACTCCCAAGAGGTAGCACCTGTTGAGGAATTTAGTTTGTTAATTATATTTAAATGTTTTCATTTGATTATAATGTCTCAGACACGGTAAAGGAGGGCAAGACGTCTTTAGAAATAAGAGAAGACCAGCTCACTCCATTATATCACAAGCATTATTTGTACTATATCCTAAGCACTGCAGTAACAGAAGGTTTTTAGAAAGCAGAGACTCCTAAAGAAGTGGCATGCAAGGGATGGACATGCCGGATTGCCTCATTCTAAAATGTTCAATGTATCAAAACATCTTACATCCCCCATATTTGCAATTTTTGCCAATTAAAAATCAAAGTTTATGGCTAGGGATGTACCTTAATTGTACCCAGCATACATACACACAGCCCTGGAATCTATAGCATAATATAAACTGAATGTGGTGGAGGCAAAGGATCAGATGCTCAAAGCCGCACTCTTGGTTACATGGTGAGTTCAAGACCAGCCTGGGATAGAGACCCAGCCTCATATAATAAACAAATCATAAAGTTGGTTTATGATGGTTCAGCAGGTATGATCAAAGGAAAATCACATAAAAATCTCAGGGATGGGTGACAAGTGTCAGAGGGCTCAGAAAATACAGGATTATCATGCCTACTCCTTCAAAGCCACAAAACAGGCTAGATGGCGTCATCTGCCTTGTCCCTGAGTTCTAATTTAGTATAGCTCATTCCTGGGATTGTTGACTTCATCTTTGAAGTCTTGTGGTCCCATTTGAGTATCTGCCCATTTCTCTGCTCTGTTCCAGGGACCACAGGACCTGGAACAAATGCTGGCTCATGGCAGGCACACTATGAATACTTGCGAGGTCAATCCAGTTTAAGCAACCACTGGCAGAACAAAAAGGTCTCTGGCCAGATGTGGAGCATCCATTGCAAAATCCGGCCAGTAACCTACTAAACTCTGTCTAGCTGCTTCAAGATAGGAATTATAGCACATTCATCTTTCTGTCACACTAGGCTAGGTCTGTCTGTGACTACTTGAAGGGAGACTCCATCCACAAGTACTCAGACATCAAGATCCTTGGCCAAGCCTGGCAAGAAGCAATAGAGTAATTTTGGAGGGGAAGTCTTTGACACACTGACTGGCAGTGGAAGGTTCAAGGTCTTCCCTGTGAGTGCTGATATGCAGCAGCTGTGAAAGGCCCCATGTGGGGAAGATGATTCCTTCATCTCCCTGTTCATGACCTCATTTCTAGAAAGGTTAGATTTGAGAGGGTATCAAAGATCCTAAAATACATTGTATCCTAGAATCTGCCTTAACCATATCTAATAACCAGCAAAAGTCTACATGCTTTAGGGAATATACAGAACCCAAACCACCAACCCAAATGTAATTTCAAGCCTAGCATAGCATCGGATCACTCATAAATGTCTACAAGTAGCTATACTCAGGCAGAAATCTGCAGTAAAGTCAAAAGGCATAGCTCGTCTTTCACATGTGCAATATCAATGCATGCAGCATGTCAAAAACCTGGTGAGCAAACATGCTCTTCACAGATTCACCTCGATATACCTCTGAGATTATTTCAGGTCTTTTGCTACCTGGTGTTGGAGGTGCTCATGCCAGCTCCTTACCGTCAGAACTCGGGTGACACTCTGCTTCCAGAGTTGTCGCCTACCGATCCTAAACATCCCAGCAATCTGTCTGCTTTACGCAATGGCCACCAGTCAGCTCTCAATGATCTTCTAACTCCAAAGAGATCTGTTCATCCTCCAGTGGAATATCACATGCAAAGACCCTAAGAGGGTCACGCCGTCGTGCTGCTGTTCCTCATGCTTGCGAGTGACTCTCGATATTCACAGAATTGAAACGAGAAGTCAGTCCATCTGTGCTGCCCATATATCCCTCCCAGAGTCTCTGCCCTGGGGCCTTTCCTCACTTCTGTGGTCTTTCGTTGTTAGGGTAATACTGTTTCCATGCTGTGCCGTTTAAGCACGCCTCTTAATCATGTTTAGCAACAAGAGAAAGCAATTTAATTGCTTGGTTGCAACCACAACTTCTAATGTTCCATTCTATACACTACCCAACAATAAGCTCCGAGTCAATAAAGGAGTTTAAATTATTTCTCTGAACAATGAGAAACCTTAAACCAGATCAAAGCAGAAGGCAGACAACTCACAGCTCTGAATATATTGCTCAAGTTAAAAAATTCAGTCTTACTTTGTCTAAACAACTTTGTGTGCACAATTAACTGCCAGCTTGGTGACTAATTGTGACTAATTGCCTGATAGGCTAATTGTGACCCAAAGGAGCCATTTTCTCACCCATAAAGAACAAGCAGCCTCTTTCATATGCAAATGGAAAATGGTGTCCATAAATTACTCCTGTTCACATGGCCGCCCAAGCATGGAAAGCTAAGTATCACATTCCATAAGGCTAAGGATCCAGATCTTCCTCTCTGCACAGATGAGAGGGCGAAACATGGCCAAGTATTCAAGAGATCTCTCACCTATGATTCCTCCCATCAATGGCAGAATATTCAATGTTGGTGTCATTGAATCATCGGGATACTAGGGATTTAAAATCCAGCAACTAGCTAGACAGCAGTGGTGCCCACCTTTAATCCCAGCACTCAGGAGATAGAGGCAGCCGATACATGTGATTTTCAGGCCAGCCTGGTTTACAGAGGAGTTCCAGAACAGCTATGGCTATATAGAGAAACTCTGTCTCAAAAATAAAATAAAATAAAATAAAATAAAATAAAATAAAATAAAATAAAATAAAATAAAGTAAAATAAAATAAAACAACAAAATAAAATAAAAGCCAACAAATAAATCCCATCAGATTATTCAAAGATCAGCACGAAATTGAGAAGTATCCTGCTATTCAACCTCATTAGAAACAGAATTGACAGCCAGAGTACTTACTACCTTGGTATCAGAACAGGTAATTCACCTAGCCAACAGCCAAAGTTAGGGTGTAGCCTCCATTTGTAGTGTTAACACGGGCACAAACATTTGGAACTGAATATTGATGGCGAGCAAATAACAAGAACACATAAAGTTAGACATATAGGCACAGAGGAACTTTCTCTTTTCCCTTGGGAGTTCAGTGTTTGAATCTGGTAATGGCAGTAGACAGATTAACAAGGAAGAAAGCCATGCAGAGTATTGCACACACGGGAACTACACAGGTGCCCAGCAGTTCAGTCAGATTTAGAAGCTTACATCTGTTCTTCTTAGAGGAGAGAGAAGTATGGAGAAATTTTAGTGGAAGAGTAAATTATTTTTAGCAAAGATGAACTGACTCAAAGAACAGACAACGCCTTGGGGTAATGCTCCTGTGGTAGCCATCACTCCTGCATGCCATTTGCATCCATTTCTTCTTCCTGCTGAGATGGCTAGAGAAGGCATTTGCAGCAAATAATATCTCCTGGACTAGGTGGTCTTGAAGATAGATAAGGAGAAAGCCCTCACTGAATGTGCATTTCTTCACGTGTTCTCACTTTAACCTTCAAAGCTATACATTTGGGAGTGGCGTCTTCTGAGCCAACATTGTATGTGAACACATTTGGGGTCATTGCAGACTTAACACAGAGCCTCGTGCGAATGAAGCCCACACCACAACTGAGTTATACCAGCCCCAAGATAATTTTAAATCAGCCTCTGTGTGTTGGCAAGCAGCTATTTGTTGTTATAATTAGGAATGGTGGCCACAGGTCATGGGAGACACACAGACATAAGGCAAAATAGACTGATCGTCCCTGCTTAGCAGTTCAGATCAATCCCCAGAACACTGTCAACCTGTGACCCTCAGGAGAGAGTAAGGCTCCATTAAGCAGTGCTCATCTTTCACTGGTTTTGTTGAACCAGTGCTACCTCCAGTGTAAATGAGGTGCCACCCACGTTTCAGCTGCAGCCATTCACAGTGTGATTTTCCGGGGCCATGACTTCTTGGGAAATTGTCTACATGTAACTGGTAGCATTCATCTGTGTTTTGGCATAGATGCCTACAACTCTCCTGAGGTTTCATGGCAAACCTCAGGGTCTTTAGCCACTGCAGCTCAATCTCAACTCCTTTGAGCTAAGTAGAAGAAGGATGGGACTTTGAGGGATCTTCTTCAGAGACCCTGAGCCTGAAAGGGACTCCCTGAGAACTGCCGTTAAGTAGAACAAACAGAGCAAATGTACGACCGAGTTACCTACTCTCAAGGCATGCTTTTTCTTTTTATTTCTGGTAGTTTGAAGAGTTATCTAACATTTACCAATACCAAAGTCAGGAAGGTTCTTCTACAAGCCCATTCCAACAGGCAATATACAAAAACGCACTTTGTAGGCTGAAACTGGTTAGCCATACAAAAATCCTGTGCTAGGAATGATGGGAAGACAGAAACAGGAAATGGTCACATCCAGGCAGAAGACTTCATCTGGAAACACCTTCAGAAAATGTGTGACATTTTACCTTTAATCATTCATGCATCCAACAAATGTCTGTGTGTGCCTTTTATGAGGTCAGACATTGGATTCCACATTTCAGATAAAATGACTAATAAAAATACAAATTTACATAACCCTTAAAAATATTAATCATGTAACTGGAGAGATGGCTCAGCACTTAAGATGATTTGCTGTTCTTCCTGAGTGAGTTGAGCTCCTGGCACCCACATCAGATATCTTATACCACCTGTAACTCCAAGGGATCAGATGCCTTTCTCTGGCCTCCGTGACCTTCCCACACATATGTGTGGCTTATACTCATACCTATAGACACACATACACACAAAGAAATGTACATCAACCTTTAAAAATTAATTGTAAGATGCATAGTTATTTCACACTCAGGAAAAAAACATAAAATGCTGCTGATTTTTACATCCTCAAATGTGATCATTCATTCCAAATTCATAGCTCTTATAAAACAAAAATATGCCAGGCAGTGGTGGCAGCAGAGGCATTGCATGCCTTTAATCCCACACTCGAGAGGCTGAGGCAGGAAGATCTTTGTGAGTTCAAGGCCAGCCCGGTGTACAGAGCAAGTTCCAGGACAGTCAGGGCTTTATAGAGAAAGCCTGTCTCAAAAAATAGAAATAAAAATTAAAAAAATGAAAAATAAAAAATGGGAATGTCCACCTTCAACACAAGCTAATAATAAATAAATAAGTGCATACTCATGACTAAAATACAATGTCAAATTGTAACAAAGTATCATTTTAAGAATAAGTATAAGCTTTACTTGAACTTGTGTTTTTAAACATTTCCTTTTTATCCTTACATTTCAAAGAAAATTCATTAAGAGCAGTGCACTTTGGGCCTTCGGACCCTGTGTGTACTGCCCATCCTATGTGTCATGAAGGGGGTAATAACAGGGGTAACAGGTCCAACAGACCTGGATGCAAATCTCAACTCTGTTCTCTTTCTAGCTACACAGCATCTGCCTTCTTTCCAGCTATAGAACTTTTGTTTGCTCAGAGGTTGTGTGTGTGTGTGTGTGTGTGTGTGTGTTAGTCTGTCTATGCATATCTGTGACTATGTGCAGTACATGAGCACGTGATTCTGTATGTGTACATGTGTGTGATCACCCGTGTATATGTGTGCATTTGTGTATCTGGAGGCTGGAAGTCGACGTCAGGGGTCTTCCTCACTCTCTATTTATTAAGGTGGGGTCTCTGACCAAATCCAGAACTCATCAACACTTGAACTCACTCTGTAGACCAAGCTGGCCTCGGACTCAGAAATCCACCTGCCTCTGCCTGCCAAGTGCTGGGATTAAAGGTGTGTGCCACCACTGCCCGGTGCTAGGTTTTATAGTAGAACTAAAACTATCTGTCTAATAAACACTAAAAACTGTCATATCATGTACACCCTATAAATCAAACATATTCCCTCATTTTTAATCTACAATCGAGTTATAACCATAATTAGCAGCAATAACAACATAAGGAACAAATTCCCAAAGAATGACTTTACCCCACAAATCCTATCCTAGAGCTGTTTGGAAGCTTTTGCTTCTGACTATGTCCCAAGAAACAGATGAATCCATGCTTCATCTGTTGCCATTGATATATTTTCAATGATCTTCCTTCTTTCAGAACCAGGGGGAAAGGGGGACAGCAGCAACACTTGGGGTGTAAATAAGTAATCAGTGAATAATAATAATAAATTTTTAAAAAGAATGTTCTACTGCGGTCCAGCAGAATGAGCCTATAAATAATGATGCAATCATATAAAATTGCAAACCCACTCTGACCTGTATATTATTTGCAAATTTTACAATATGGAAATTGAGTGTGTTTTTTTTCTGGGTGCCGGAGATAGACCCAGTGTCGTCCACACGCTATGGAAGGGCTCTCCCCTGAGCTACATAGCTACATGCCAGCCCTGCACGGCTGCCTATTATGATCAGGGTCCTCTTATGCTTAGTCTTTGCAGGCAACAGTCATGGTATAGTGCCACAGCTGGTACTTGTTCAGATCCAGTTGTCACCCCAAATATCAGGGCCACTCGGCACCTTATATGACGGTCCGCAAGCCACTGACAGTCCATTTGAGGAAGGAGCATGTGTCCTGGCTGTTATCTAAAAATCTTCACTGACACCTTCTGGGAAGATCAGGAAAACACCAGCGTTGCGGCTTAGACACTATTGTCACTGGCTTTGAAAGAAAAGCCCTGAAGAGTCAGACTCTAATGTGAATAGGCTTTAGAAGTTTCTCAGCAGATTCAATATACTTACCTTCGCATGGATCCACAGGGTGGTGTATGAATTTCTCAAGTCTATGTTTAAGTCTAAAAGGGATTTTTCAATTACGGTGAAATGCAATCCTAAGAGCGCAGCACACTACACCTAGTTTAATCGATAGCTGCGCCTTAGTGCTGAAGGACTCAGTGGTGTGTCTTTCTCTGATGGTGGCTGAGGTCAGATGGAAGACGGTTTTATGAGCTCTTATGATCAAAGAAACTTGCCAAAAGAAGGCAGAGCTTAAGGCAAGCCTTGAAGCACAGTAAGACTTTTTTAAAGGCAGGGCATGAGAACATGTCTGGAAAATATCAAACAAAAGGCAAGAGGTTGGAAACTCAAGAGAGCGTGTCTTGTGTGACATCTGAGGAACAAAAAAACAATTGATTAATCTCTGAATGAGCTGGAGGTTGCACATGGATGTCTACCTAAGGAAAACGCCTTCACAGGCATTAGGAAGTCAATGAAGAATCAATTGGCCAAAGTCTTGTTCAGAAAGATTACACTGGTAGCTGTGTGCAGAAGCAGTATGGTGGAGAGAGTAAAGATGCTATCCAGGAGTATGAAAAGTAAACAGATTATATGATACCAGAAAGGTAGTGGTCACTAAGGCTACCCAAAACTGAGCAAGCACACGGCATTTTAAAAGTAGGTACCCTTCTTCCACACAACACTTTACTAGTGTAGAAACAGTGGCTGGGCAGGACTGAGAAGCAGACCTATGTATGTAAGCAAGGGAGGAGGGAGTAAACAAATACATTGACATAAACTGGTAACTAACTGAAGAGAGAGACACAACGTTGCAAGGTGAATGTATGCTCTCTGAATGAGGTAGGGTAGAAATAACAACCGCTCTAACAGAAGGAGAAACAAGAAAGAAAAGCCCCGTTTGGAGACTAGATGACCGTGACAAAGCTTCAAGTACTGCCCCACCTTGCTTTCCCATGAAGAAGTGAAATGAGCTATAGTTCCATGTGACACCTAAGACATGAAACATCCTCTCCTTTCACTTCTGTCTGTTTGGGTTTCATTGCTGTGAAGAGACACCATGACCAATTGGGGCTGGCTTACAATTTCTGATGTTCAGTCCATTATCATCATGGCAGGAAGCATGGCGCCAGGCAGGCAGACTTGGTGCTGGAGGAGCCGAGAGCTCTACATCTTGATCCAAAAGCATCCAAAAGGAAGCTCTCTTCCCCCAAACAGCCAGGAGAGGGGTCCTCATAGCCCACCTCCACAGGGACACACTTCCTCCAACAAGGCTACACACCCTAATGGTGCTGCTTCCCATGGGCCAAGCATATTCAAACCACCGTGAACATTTTCAGTATTTTTTGAAATTCAAATAATTATACCATCTCCCCCATCCTCCATGTAACCCTTCTCAAATTGACCTGAACTCAAATTGACATACTCCCTGTGTTTGATTATCTGTATTATAGGTGTGTATTATAATATATTAATGATAGAAATATACTATATAATATGTAAAACAATTATTCCTCAATATAAATATAACCTGCTCAGTCTGTATAATATTACTTACATGTATATGATATCAGGGCTGACCACTCATTTCTCAGTGTCTTAAATGGAGTTGGACTTGCCACCATTTATGTGAATTGGATCCATGCAGCCAAAGGTTTTAGGATAAAAAAAAAGATACGCAGTTTCTTTCTAAAATATTCTTTGATCAAAATTCAAGAGAGGGAGATAAAATAGGAGAAAGACCTCAGAGGACACAGAAAGCCGAGACATCCAGAGCAAGGCAAAAGCTGAGGAGCAGAGCCCGGTTCTGCAGGGACACGATGGAGCTAGAGGTTCCATACAGAGTCCATGCTCCAGGTGTGACTTGGAACAACTGATTTCATGTCAAAGGACTCTGCCTTCCACCCTGTCTTCTCTGGTAACTCTGCATTCATCTCTATAGAAACAGTGTTGACTCAGCAAGGGAAGCTGTGTGTTCCCAATCTGCCTCATCTATGCTGGTTGGTTTTATAGCCCCTTGATAAACCTCCAGTCATGTTGGCCCCATTTCACCCATGAATAACATGTAATGATCTTTTGGGGACCATTCAGCTCATGGAAAAAGAAAACCCCAACCCAAGCAAATGAACTCAGAGATGAGTGTAGACTGTGTTTAAACACTGCAACATTGTCTCTTTTTTTTCCATTAATTTGTTTATTTATTCACTTTACATCCCAACAGCAGCCCTCCTTCCCTCCCAGTCCCCTTTCACACAGATCCTCTCCCCATCCCCTTCTGCCCCCTCCTCTGAGAAGGGGACCCCCTCCCCAGCATTACCCTCAGCTCACTGGCACATCAAGTCACTGGCAACATTGTCTTTAACTTGAATGCTATGTGCATCACCCAGTAACTTAGTATAGAAAACACTGGAAAATGTATGCCTCGTGAATCATCTGAACTCAGGTTAATCACTCTCACATTGCAGTCCTGTGTCAGTGACTTTTCCAACCAATGTGACAAAATATCTGAGAGAGGCAACATAAAGACGGAGACATTCATTGTAGCTCCTAGTTAGAGGGCACAGAGCATCATAGGAAAGAAGGCATGGCAGCAGAAGCCAGAGGCAGCTGCTCACCTGGCACCTGCAGACAGGAGGCAAAGAGAACTGAATGCTCCCTCTCCGATCACGTCCTTCTTACACTGCCTGGAAACCCAGCCAGTGGTGTGGTGCTGTGGCCGGTGACTAGGGTGGATCTTCCCACGTTAATTAATCAGTCTAGGAACTAAATCACAGACATGATCAGAGGTTTGTTTCCATGGTGATTCTAAAATACTTCAAGATTAGTCATCCCAGTCCTGTCACTTCTGTGGTAATATGGCCTTCCCTGTAGAACATTTTTCCTTTCCAGATGCCCATAGCTTAAGAAAATGATACACTGTGTCCCATGATACCTATTGTAGTTCTTTATAAAACTCAAAACTCGTCTTTATAAAACTCTTCATCAAAGGGAAGAGAGGTCCTTGGTCCTGGAAAGGCTTGATGCTGCAGTGTAGGGGAATACCAGGACAGGAAAACGGAGAGGGTTGATTGGGGAACAGGGGGAGGGGAGATGGCTTATGGGACTTTGGGAGAGGGGGACCAGGAAAGGGGAAAACATTTGAAATGTGAAAAAATAATATATCTAGTTAAAAAAAAAAACAACTCAGCTCCCAAATCACACAACACTAAGAATCCTGAATAAAAATATGGAAATCAAACTTGAGATGTGGTGATGCACATCTTCAATTTCACCACTCAGAAGACAGAGGCAGGTGGCCCTCTATGTGTTTAAGGCTAGCTTGGTCTGTATAGTGAATTCCAGGGTAGCTGGGGCTGCGCGGTAAGCCTGTCTCAAAAAAACGAAAGCCTAGGAATATCAGTTCCTGAGCTCAGTGTGATACGTGTGTCGGTCCACTCTTGGTTTTGTCGCCTAGCATGGTTCCAAGCTTGGGCATTCCACATACAAGAACCTGACGTCGAGACCGCTCCAAATCCTTAAGCTTTTTAGTGACACCGCAAGTAAAAGACCCCGCAGCAGACCTCCCCTCTTAGCCAATATGCACTTACAGTTAAAAACGTTGTTTAGAATTTAACTTTCTGTGTGTACAATATCAACATGAAACACAAATAAAGTTTTTAAGTCCAACTTAGGTTTGAGACACAGTCAGCCTATACTTTCCATCCATACATCAAAAGGCCTAAGTTCTTATCCCCAGCACCCGCATGAAACTCCAGGTGCAGAGGCTGTGCCTACAGTCACGGCATTTGGGAGGCAGAGACAAGAGGAGTCCCTTGGGCTTGTGGCTGGACCACTGCAACTGAATCATTGAACTCCTGGTTCAATGAGAGACATCGTTCCAAAATTAAAGTAGATAGCAATTGTGGGAGACAATTGTGTGGGGAACCCTGACCTCTGCACACACACACACACACACACACACACACACACACGAGGGGTTGTCCTATTCTAAAGATGTTTCAATAGATGCTGAATTGTTGTGTATACAACTATTCAAAAAAATTAATGCAAAATCTTCAATACTTCCAATCCCAAATGTTCCAAATACAGAATGACTAACCTATAATTTCTCATGTTGAGGCTGTTGGGCTTACATGGTACAGCTTAGTTGCTCAGAATGTTTCTTTTTTAGAACAAAAATTACAGCATTACATCATACATACATAACAACACTGTCCAAATAAGGATCTTGCTGTAATTATAATTGGGAAGGGTAATTGGCATCTTGGGACTGACATCACTCCTTAGTTACTTGTGCCTTCAGAAACTCAAGATTTAAATATATGACCAGTATTAATTAGAAAATTGGGAAGACCTTAACTTATGTGGTAATTCCCACCTTCTGGAAGCAAGAAGCGCTAATAACCCTTTATGGTTTCTATTAATGATTACTACTACATTCTGGGATGAGCATTCTCTTTCCCTTTTCCCTTTTCATGTCTGTGTACATATGTGGATACACAAGCACATATACATGTATGCATGTAGAAATCAGAGGTCAACACAGGTGACTCCCTTAAGGCTCTCAGCTGTATATTTTGAGACATGATTTCTTATTAAACTTGAAGCTTAGCTATTTTAGCTATGCAAGCTGACCAGTGATGACCAGGGAGCCAGCTGACTCCACCCCTCAGGGCTGAGGTCACAGGTGGTCACCTCCATGTTCTAGGTATAAACTCAGATCTTTACACTTTGGCTACAGATACTTTATTGACAGAGCCGTCTCTCCAGTCCCCCTGTTTCATGGAAATTCTAAGGTATCAAAGTACAAAACCTTATATTCCCTTTCTTGGAGGAAGAACAGTTCTCACTTAACCATCACGATTTCATTTGGGGAAAATATACATTTTCATTATTGAAGCCATTTGTCTATCAACATGATGACAAAGCTGTTACAACTAACTTATAAATATGGAAGGTATATTTCACAGCTTTGGAGATTTCCATGCAAGATCAAGTAGATCTACTACTTATGATCAATGGTGGATGGACAGGTGACAAGAGGCAGGTCAAACTTTTCACCCTGATAAAAACAGGAAGCAAGAGAGAATGAAAAAGATTTGAGGTCCCACAGCTCTTGTAAGCGCTCACCCTTAATAACCTTAAAGCTCTCTAGGAGACTCCCTAAGTTGCCACCACCTCCTAAGAGTGCTACCATGGGTCCTGCCTAGAAGATATGGACCCTATAGAAACATTTATCCAAGCTCAAGCATGGTCATTCCAAACTTTATCCTGTGGTGTAGAAGACAGATAGGAAGAACGGCAAGCACCTGGTGGACTGCATTCACCAGCTCATCCTAAGCCCCTTCTACAGACCCAGGACCCTGCGAACCCCCCAGAAGAGACCCATGGGAACACAGATCAATGGCTCAAGCGTCCCCAGGGATCACTTTCAGGCTATCCTTCCTATTGTCATAGTCATTCATTTTCATAAGTAAAGAAAGAAGAAAGTAGCGTTAGGTTCACCAACAAACTATGACTCTCATTTCATATATAGGTCTTTGCCTCGTTCTCTTACACTATAAGGAAATCGTGTCTAAATTGTGGTCCTTTTCTACATGAGGAAAAGGGAATCAAGTGTCATTTCGTGTAAAAGAAGATGCCAGGATTGGGGATTGTTAGCTGGTTTACTCACGAGAGTCCTTCTATACCCAGCATAGAATTATCCTGCCTCAAGCAACATCCCCTCCCAAGCACATTGATTATCCAGAAACACATTAATAGAGAAAGCTACCAAAGAGTCATAGCTTGACTTTGCACCTCCCCCTCTGCTTTTTCTCATAACTAAACCCTTTAAAAATAAGTAAGATATTGCAATAAATACCAAGGGGACTGGCAATAAAAAGATATGTATCGATCTAAGAAACAGAAAACTTCTGATTATTAAGACAGCAATTGGGGCAGCAAATCTACTGATCTTAAACCAAGCAGTAATTTCTGCAAAGAAAGATTTCTGTCTTTGAAAAGCTTAAAAATAGGAGCAGGAGACATCAAAGAAGAATCTTTCAAGCCAGGAAAAGAATGACTTCATCATTTCAAAAATAGAAGAGTTGGGGACAATCCAGGATCCAGAGGAGACCCAGGAGCTCTGCTTACAGGAACCCAGATGTCCACCAATACTGTTGTAAGCTCAGAGGGTAGGGATCTGCCCATAATCATGTCTGGGTGCCTAGGTCATCATGACACTCAGTAAATGAATAAAAATCAACCCTAGCTGCCTATAGTTACAAATTTTATCAGTTACTCCAGTATTGACAAAGTATAACAATACCACCAATAAAGACAAAACAACTGTTTACTGGCTAATGCTGTCTGTGTTTTACTTTTCTTCAAGACCATAGCATAATTTATAATAAATGTCATGACTACCTAAAGACATCCCAAGACAAAACTCACAGTGTCCTTCCTTCTCAACAGCAACAATGCTGCAGTATTAGTTCGGAGATCAAACATAAATCCTGTCTGCCACATACATGCACAAAGAATAAACTCATATTATTGCCAGAAAAAAACTGAGTTATTGAAACTCCATACAGATCAAATGTGCCTTCTGGGCTTTGAGAATGGTTGTCCATGCTGCTAATGCAACAAAATCAGTATCATAGCTTCCCAACAAAGCAGAGGTAGAAAAGCACTGTGGAAATGTTTGGCATCCTCCTTACAAAACAACGTCTAATTCCTGCATCTTCTGCCTACATCCCAACTCATTTCCATTTGTAGGTCTTCCACTAAAAATACTGAAGCTAATATTCAAATGTAGCCCCTGGGTATACTCAAACATCCAGAGGAAATGGCACAATTAACTGTACCAATTAACCCTCCTTGGATGAAATGGGTTCCAAGCTGGGACTTGAATGTACCTACATATGAAAAAAAAAAAAAAGGTCAGACAATTGCAAGACTCTTTTAATGTAGTCCTTACTTGCTGGTAGAGTAATTGATATAAAATTGTTCAGAGCAATGTATTTGAATCATTTTCATCTTAAAAATTGTATAACACCCAAAGCATAGAAGGGAAGTATTTTCTACAACATCATTGGTACAACTGTTACAGTGGTTAACTCACAACAACTAGAGTTAGCTGCATTTGACCCACGCCAAGACCACCACTAGCAACCATCTAGTGAAGGTGGAGAGGCTCACGGGCCTATCCTTCACATCTGAACTACTGGCTCCTAGTATATTCTAAGAGACATGGAATTAGTGTCCCTAGTTGTGTACCCACTGCTGAGGCCATCAGGCTCCAGGAGATATTTCCATACCCATGGTCCCACAGATGTCCCTGGCTAATCTCAGCAGGTCACAAAACAAAATGAGTATATAGGAACATGAAAGGGATTCAGGAGAGCTATGAACCAGGGTGGTAAGGAAATGTAAGGTAAGAGGAGTCAGTGTGCATTGTGTACATGTGAAAAAAAAATGTCTAAGAACAAATCTAATTAGTAAAAAATGAATGTCAATATATCAAAAAAATAGAAAGGAAAATGGTGGGGACTTGAGGAAGGTTTTGAATGTGATGCCGGAGCTCTCCAACTTTGTGGTATAATTCCTTTTTTAGGTAATCATGGCTCTTATATATTCTAAGATGATTCCAGGTTGAGTCCATCTTTTTTTTTTTTTTTTTTTGGTTTTTTGGATTTTTTTTTTTTTTTTTTTTGAGACAGGGTTTCTCTGTATAGCCCTGGCTGTCCTGGAACTCACTCTGTAGACCAGGCTGGCATTGAACTCAGAAATCCGCCTGCCTCTGCCTCCCAGAGTGCTGGGATTAGAGTCCATCTTTCGAGCATTAGTACTTTTCTACTGCTGTGCTAAAATGCCACAAGCAAACCAACTTACGGAAGAAAAGTGTATTGATGCTCACGGTTCCAGAGGGTAAGGATCTGGTGTGTCGAGGTGGCATGGCAGCAAACATCTGTGTGATGACAGCAGCGGGAAGGTCAGAGATCAAATCTCAACCACGAGCACAGAGCAGAGCAAGCAAACTGAAAACAGTGTGAAGCCTGCCTCTAGAGACTACACCGCTCCTTCATCAAGACTACACCGCCACCTCCCCAAACAGCTTCACCAGCTGTGGATCGAGTGTTCAGTGTTCATGGTGGACATTTCTCATTAAAAAGACTGCAGGAATGATTTTGATAGAATATTAATGTATTTTAAGAAAAGTCCTTACTGAAACTCATTAATCTTGTCAAAGGCAACCAACGTGAATGTACCCATTGAGTTTTTATAACACGTTAAGGATGTTATTCCAATATAGGACAACTTACTGCCTGAAAAAGCTTATAAGAGAGAAAAAACATTCCCTGGATTTAACCTTCCACTCAACCACCTTCCAACACACACACACACACGCACGCACACACACACACAAACACACACACACACACACACACACAAACACACACACACACACAGAAATCAAAGATTGTACATGAGCCTCATGAAGCAAAATATACAAAATTTATCCTTAAAATGCTTGAAGACTTACTGTTTCAAAGATGATAACATCTCATAAAATTCACTTTCGAAACCAAGCTAAATCATGTAAATGAGTAGGAGCGGTAGCAAATCTGAGAATTTAAGGGGGAAATTAAAAGTGAGATGTAATCTGTGAAAAGCTGCCTTCGGTTTAGAAGAAAATGTGTATTAAGTGGGAGTTCTAAACCTGACCTAGAAAAACCTGGGAGAAAATGGTTTCTCTCTGATTTTCCATTTCCTTCCTCTTCCCTAAAACACAGGCTAACATGTGAATCTGCTGCTTTGGAAAATGACATGGAAGCTCCTCGAGAAAGCACTTGATGTTATGGGAAATGAAGAGCTTGAGGAACTGCGGTAACTCCTGCATGTTACCACAGGCGTGCTATACCAGCCCGCACTCCAGGCCTCCATTCTGGCCAATAGGGATAGAGGAGAGGCATTGTCAGCATTGCCTACAGCACTCTCTCCTCTGGTGGCCAAGCCTCATTCAAGTATCGGAAACCTTTCAAATCGAAGAAGACCTCAGAAGTTGGAAAGATCTTCCATGCCCATGGATTAGCAGGATTAATGTAGTAAAAATGGCCATCTCACCAAAAGCAATCTACAGATTCAATGCAATCCCTGTCAAAATTCCAACTCAATCCTTCATAGAGTTAGAAAGAGCAATTATCAAATTCATTTGGAATAACAAAAAAACCCAGGATAGCGAAAACTATTCTCAACAATATAAGAACTTCCGGAGGAATCACCATCCCTGACCTCAAACTGTATTACAGATCAATAGTGATTAAAAAAAAAAAAAACTGCTTGGCATTGGTACAGTGACAGGCAGGAAAATCAATGGAATAGAGTTGAAGACCCAGAAATGAACCCACATACCTATGGTCACTTGATCTTTGACAAAGGAGCTACAACCATCCAGTGGGAAAAAGATAGCCTTTTCAACAAATGTTGCTGGTTCAACTGGCAGTCAACACGTAGAAGAATGCAAATTGATCCATTCTTATCTCCCTGTACAAAGCTCAAGTCCAAGTGGATCAAGAACATACACAAAAACCAAATATACTGAATATAATAGAAGAGAAAGTGGGGGAAAGCCTCAAACACATGGGCACAGGGGGAAAGTTCCTGAACAGAACACCAATGGTTTATACTCTAAGATCAAATATCGACAAATGGGACCTCATAAAATTGCAAACCTTCTGTAAGGCAAAGGACACCGTCAATAGGACAAAATGGCAACTAACAGATTAGAAAAAGATCATTACCAATCCTATATCCGATATACAGCTAATATTCAACATATACAAAGAACTCAAGAACTTAGACTCCAGAGAATCAAATAACCCTATTTAAAAATGGGGAACAAAGCTAAATAGAGAATTCTCAACGGAGGAAACTCAAATGGCTGTGAAGCAACTAAAGAAATGTTCAACATCCTTGGTCATCAGGGAAATGCAAATCAAAACAACCCCGAGATTTCACCTTACACCAGTTAGAATGGCTAAGATCAAAAACTCAGGTAACAGTAGATGCTGGCAAGGATGTAGAGAAAGAGGAACACTCCTCCATTGTTGGTGGGATTACATGCTGGTACAACCACTCTGGAAGTCAGTCTGGCAGTTCCTCAGATAATTGGGCATAGTACTACCAGAAGATCAAGCTATACCACTCCTGGGCATATACCCAAAAGATGCTCCAACATGTAATAAGGACACATGCTCCACTATGTTCATAGCAGCCATATTTAGCCAGAAGCTAAAAACAACCCAGATGTCCATCAACAGAGGAATGGATATAGAAAATGTGGTACATTTACACAATGGAATACTACTCAGCTTTTAGAAACAATGACTTCACGAAACTCACAGGCAAATGGATGGATCTAGAAAATCTCATCCTGAGTGAGATAACTCAGTTACAAAAGAACACACATGGTATGCACTGATAAGTAGATATTAGGCAAAGAGTGTAGAATACCCAAGATACAACTCATGGGCCATCTGAAGCTCAAGAGAAAAGAAGACCAAAGTAGACTTCAGTCCTACTTTGAAGGGGAAACAAAATGTTCAAAGGAAGTAAAGGTGGAAGGGACTTGGGAGGAAGAGAAGACGGGGAGGGGAAAGAGGAGAAGAATCAGGTATGGAGGAGATGGAGGAGCTCTTCAGAGGGTCAGGAAATTGAACAGAGGTGTGTAGCAATGTGGGAAGGGGAACTGGGGTAACAACCAGAAAGTTCCAGAAATCAGAAAAGCAAGAGGCTCTCAGGACCCCATGGGGACGACATCAGCTGAAATACCCCCACAAAGAGGAAGGAAAACCTGTAAAGACCATATTCAGAGGTTAGGCATGGCCCCCTTTTTGAGGGATGGGGCCACCCACTCATCTCAAAATTTTAACCTAGAATTGTTCCTGTCTAAAGAAATACGGGACAAAGAGTGGAGCAGAGGCTGAAGGAAAGGACTTCCAGACACTGCCCCACCTGGGGATCCATCCCATATAGAGTCACCAAACCCAGACACTACTGTGGATGCCAAGAAGCACTTGCTGGCAGGAGTCTGATATGGCTGTCTCCTGAGAGGCTCTGCCAGTGCCTGACAAATACAGGAGTGAATGCCCACAGTCAACCACTGGACTGAACACAGGGACCCCAATGGAGGAAGAGGGGAAGGACTGAAGGAGCTGATGAGCCCTTATCTGGCATGAGTGGGAGGGGAGGCCCTTGGTCCTATGAAGGCTTGATGCCCCAGTATAGAGAAATGTTAGGGTGGTGAGGCAGGAGTGGGTAGGTGGGTGGGGGAGCACCCTCATAGAAGCAAGTTGGGGGGGGTGGTAATAGGGAGTTTGCAGAGGGGAAACTGGGAAAGGGGATAACATTTGAAATGTAAACAAATAAAATATCCAATTTTAAAAAAAAGAAAGAAAGAAAGAAGAAACCTTTCTACATCCTTTCTTTTATGGGATCTTTTCAGAATCTCAGTTTCCATCTGAAGTTTCGTTGGCTATTCCTCGAGTCTGATATTGAGTGTAATAGTTTTCACAGTGACTAATAGTGACTTTTCTTTTTTCTTTCTTTCTTTCTTTTTTTGTTTTTTTGTTTTTTTTGGTTTTGTTTTTTTTTTTGTTTTTGTTTTTGTTTGTTTGTTTGGTTGGTTGGGTTTTTTTGAGACATAAAGTCCCGGAGCTACAACTGACCTGAAACTCGAGACATAACAGAAGGTGATCTTGAACTTCTGATCCTCCTGCCTCTGTATCCTTAGTACTGGGGTTACTGGCAGGCACCAAAGTGCCTGAAGCATGCAGTGCTGGGAATCGAACCTGGGACTTGGTGCACGGTTGGCAAGCACTCTACCAACTCAGGCGCATCCCCAGATATTTTAGAAATATAATATTATGAGATTCTTTTAAGCAGTGACTTTTAAATATTGTCATTAACACAACACCTTGCGCATGTCAAGAGCCCGTGAAATATCATTTTTAAACTGCCTGCATCGCGTATAATAAATCAAAATGAGATTTCTTTTTTTTTTTTTTTTTTTTTGGTAAATAACAATCTCCGTCTTTCAATCCCTGCGACGGGATTCTTCTTCTTTTCCTTTCTGATTTGTTGGGATAAAACAACCAGTGACAGAGACGTGGGACATAGAAGGAAAGAAAATGTTGAGAATCGCAAAGACCAAGTCTACCAGCCCCTTTCCTACCGCAGCCTTTCTCAAACGGAGGGTGGAAACTCCAGATGCTCCCTCCCACTCTCTTGCATTATTAGCATGAGATCGCTATCAAGCCTGACTCCCACATTCTTCCTGGTCTTGAAAGACACGAGTAGTTACTCTTTCTTTTTATCAAATGCGTTAGGAACGAAAGGTAGCATCTTATTAATTGAATTGAGCATAAAAGTGAATTTCAATATAATGAGCCTCAACTTGCCCTTGCTTACCGACCAGCCTGAGTTTCAGACTTTCCTTTCAGAGAACTGTCGAATGCTATTTGTGGTACAGGAGTGTCATGTTGGGAAGGTTCTTTTATTAATGATGGATCTATAAACCCGCATCAAAAGAGCGCTGTACCCGCCATCAGCAGACAGCTTTGTCGGGCTTTCTCCTTTTGAGAAGAAATCTTTAGAATTCCAGTTACAAGAGTTACAGCCTTTCAATCTCATGCCCTATAAAGTCTTATGTTCGGAGGTTAATAAAAATGAGATTAATCCGGAGATACTACATGTTGTGTTCTTTTCTTCATTCCTTTTCAAGCAAAATACATTAACAGCAGCAACTGTCTGGGCTGGGGAAGGGACGACAGCACAACCGGCTGCTCGTGGAGCACAGCTGCCCTCCAGCGGCGGCGGGGAGAACAGCACGGTAAACACGGTGGTCACAGCTCTCAGGAGCACCTTGATTGATTGCGACTTTCTCACACTTACAAAAGAGATGACCCAGCTGGAGGTAGCGAGGCTGAACCCTTTAATGCAAGAGAATCAAAGTCTCCTGTTTGACAGTTCTAAGTGTGGAAACACATCCTTATGCCTGGCATGTTAGGTTATGCTTGTAAATCCCAGTAGAATAGGGAAGAGCCTATCTGAGTACTGAGTAGGTTCCAAAGATCTCCTTTTCAAAAATCCCCAGCTTAGAAGTTTTGCCCGAAATCAAATGAGCTAAGATAAATATTAATTGGATATTAGCCCTCTATCTGATGTAGGATTGGTGAAGATCTTTTCCCAATTTGTTGGTTGCCGATTTGTCCTCTTGATGGTGTCCTTTGCCTTACAGAAACTTTGTAATTTTATGAGGTCCCATTTGTCAATTCTTGCTCTTAGAGCATAGGCTATTGGTGTTCTGTTCAGAAACTTTCTCCCTGTACCGATGTCCTCAAGGGTCTTCCCCAGTTTCTTTTCTATTAGCTTCAGAGTGTCTGGCTTTATGTGGAGGTCCTTGATCCATTTGGATTTGAGCTTAGTACAAGGAGACAAGGATGGATCAATTCGCATTCTTCTGCATGCTGACCTCCAGTTGAACCAGCACCATTTGTTGAAAAGGCTATCTTTTTTCCATTGGATGTTTTCAGCCTCTTTGTCGAGGATCAAGTGGCCATAGGTGTGTGGGTTCATTTCTGGATCTTCAATCCTGTTAGACTCCAGAAAACCAAACAACCCTATTAAAAAATGGGGTACAGAGTTAAACAAAGAATTCTCACCTGAAGAACTTCGGATGGCGGAGAAGCATCTTAAAAAATGCTCAACTTCATTAGTCATTAGGGAAATGCAAATCAAAACAACCCTAAGATTTCATCTTACACCAGTCAGAATGGCTAAGATTAAAAATTCAGGAGACAGCAGGTGTTGGAGAGGGTGTGGAGAAAGAGGAACACTCCTCCACTGCTGGTGGGGTTGCAAATTGGTACAACCACTCTGGAAATCAGTCTGGCGGTTCCTCCGAAAACTGGGCACCTCACTTCCAGAAGATCCTGCTATACCACTCCTGGGCATATACCCAGAAGACTCCCCACCATGTAATAAGGATACATGTTCTACTATGTTCATAGCAGCCCTATTTATAATTGCCAGATGTTGGAAAGAACCCAGGTATCCCTCAACAGAAGAGTGGATGCAAAAAATGTGGTATATCTACACAATGGAGTACTATTCAGCCATTAGAAACAACGAATTCATGAAATTCTTAGGCAAATGGATGGAGCTAGAGAACATCATACTCAGTGAGGTAACCCAGACTCAAAAGGTGAATCATGGTATGCACTCACTAATAAGTGGCTATTAACCTAGAAAACTGGAATACCCAAAACATAATCCACACATCAAATGAGGTACAAGAAGAAAGGAGGAGTGGCCCCTGGTTCTGGAAAGACTCAGTGAAACAGTATTCAGCAAAACCAGAACGGGGAAGTGGGAAGGGGTGGGTGGGAGGACAGGGGAAGAGAAGGGGGCTTATGGGACTTTCGGGGAGTGGGGGGGGGCTAGAAAAGGGGAAATCATTTGAAATGTAAATGAATTATATCGAATAAAAAAAATTAAAAAAAAAGATAAATATTAATTATAAATAAAAACACATCTCCGTGCATAAAAAGATGGTGCTTTAGAGAAACAAAATCATTCTCTAAGAAGCAGGACTCAAAAAAGGTTTGGTGATTAAAAGCAGTGGCTGCCCATCCAGAGGATGTGAGTTCAATTCCAAATACCTGCAAAGAGGCTCACACTCGAGAGGCTCAAAACTCCAGACCCGAGGAATACGGCACCCTCTTCTGGCCTCTGTGGGCACTGCACCCACATGGTGCACAGACATACTTAGGCAAAACATCCAAACACATAAAACTTTTAAAAAAAGATTTTAAAAAAATCAGTATGTCAAATATATACACAACAATATAACTGTTTAACTGCGAATTGGTTCTTTTCTTGTATGTAAAATATAGTGTTCTCTTTGTTTCAGTAAACTGCTTTTGAAAATAGGATATTTTTAAAACTATATATATAAATTATAAAACAAGGATGTGCATCAGAAGAACACATGCTTAGCATGCACAAGGCCCTGGGTTTGACTCCCAGCAAAAATAAACAGATAAATACCTAACTGAATAAAATTTAATTGTGTTTATAAACACACACACACACACACACACACACATTCACACACATTTTACCTTAAGAAGTATGAAAACTTTTTGTCTCTAAATATTTAACATGTGAATTAGTAGCTATAGATTGTACTGGCCCTAATTTATTTAGCCAATACTATTTATTTTACTTTCAGATTGGTTCTCATTTCTCACCATTGTAAATAACACTATAATAAATATTCTAGTATGCAAATCCTTGCCTAGATCTCTGCTTACTTATTTCATCAAGTTGCTAGAAAAAAATCATTTATTAAAAATTATGCGCTGGCTCCCATGAGAACCATTTTAATGAGATTTTACTTCATCTTTGCCAAATGGGAGGTGAGAGACAGTGCGTCACCATTATCCCCTTGCAAATTTAATCTGTAAGCTCTTGACAACAGCGAGGCTGGCATTTTAAAAATATTTACTGGGCATTTGTGGTTTGCAGTTTGTTTCCTTTGTGCTTTTGTGAATTGCCTGTCTGTGCCTATTCCAGTTTTTCTCCTGATAATTTTCTTTCTACTGATTTGGTTTTCTTTTAAAGGTTAAAAACACAGCATGCATTCAGAAAATAAATAGCTACTTCCACACTGGTATCATACAAGGTAGAGGAAAGACAAAGGGCTTCAAGAGGTTGGGGCTCATGAAATCTACACCCCAAACAGTGCACTAAGCACACTGAGAACACTGAACTGGAGAGCCCGGGCCAGACTTGGAAACAGTCTCAGAGTCAAGGTCTCACTGCCCTTCTCTGCCCACCTGTCTCTTGCCCCTCCATCTCTCTGGGGCAAATTATTCAACGCAGAATTCCTCTTCCCCAGACAAGACCAAGTCATAAAAAGTGAAACCATTTATCCCCCAAAGCCAACTGTAAAAACTAGAATTATTACTCTAACCTTTCCCTGTCTCCCTAACCATGAAGAAGTCTCTGACCTACTCTTGTCCAATAAGTCATGAGATCCTCATTCCAAGGAGGCTTCGCCAGTACCCAGGAGAAGGGACTGTTGCCCAGGCAGGGCAGGGACCCCTTAGGCTATTGCATTAGCTCCTCTCTGTCTTGTTCAGTCACATTTCTGCCCAATTATTCCCCACCCCCGTTCTTACAATCAAACCCCCTGAGCACAAAAACAGGAAGTTGTTCTTAGGGATGTGTGGATGCATGTTCATGTATGTATGTGACCGGGTGAGCATGAATGAGTAGGCGTGTACACGTGAAGACCAGAGGACAGTATCAGGAGTCCTCCACCACTTTAGTGTCACCGTCTCGCTGATTAGGATGGGCTGGCTGACCAGAGGGCCCCAAGGGTCTTCATACTCCAGTTCACTAGCAGTGGTATTACAGGTGTGCACTGCCACGGTCAGCTTTCTCCCATGCATTCTGGGGGTCGAACGCAGGTCCTCCTGTTTACAAATCGAGTATGTGACTGACTAAATTGCCTCCTCTGCCTCCCAAAACAGGAACGTCCCTGAATCTTTGGGTCATAACTTCTGAAGGTTCCTGCATCCTATCAAACCTCTCTTACTAAATAAATTTGCTCTTTTCTTTCTCTCGTTCACCAGCCTTTCCTCTGCAACCCCTGTAAGGAGTAAACAAAGATCTCATGCATTCCCTGTCCCTACAACATTTTGGAACAAGACAGCCTTTTATTTTTATAAACTATGTTCCTGGCTAGTTGATTGTCAACTTGATATACGTTAGAGATCGCTAAGAAGAGGGAGCCATTGTTGCAAAGATCGTCTCCCTAAGATTGGCCTACAGACAAGCCTGTGGGATATTTTCATATTAGTGGTAAATGTGGCAGAACCCAGCCACTGTGTGAGGACAGTGCCATCCCTGGGCAGGTGGCCCTGAGGTCTATAAGAAAGCAGGCTGAGCAAGCCATGAGGGTCTTCCAGGACCTCTGCTCCAATTCCTGTCTCCAGGTTCCTGCCCTGACTTCTCGAAGTGGTGAAGTCTGAATGTTATAAGATAATAAACCTGTTCTTTCCCAAGTTGCTTGGATCATACTGTTTATTACATCAATAGAAAGACTAACTTAGGGATGGAGGGATGGCTCAGTGGTTAAGAGCACTGACTGCTCTTCCAGAGGTCCTAAGTTCAATTTCCAGCAACCATATGGTGGCTCACGACCATCTGTAATGGGATCTGAAGCCCTTTTCTGGTGTGGCTGAAGACAGCTACAGTGAGCTCATATACATAAAATAAATAAATAAATCAAGAAGAAGAAGGAGGAGGAGGAAGAGGAGGAGGACAAGGAGGAGGAGAAGGAGAAGGAGAAGGAGAAGAAGGAAGGAGAAGGAGAAGGAGAAGGAGGAGAAGGCGGAGAAGAAGAAGAAGAAGAAGAAGAAGAAGAAGAAGAAGAAGAAGAAGAAGAAGAAGAAGAAGAAGAAGAAGAAGAAGAAGAAGAAGAAGAAGAAGAAGCCCTAATTTAGACAAGGTATAATCTACTGTGAGTGCAGAATAACTGTATGCTTAAAGGTTGTGTCAAAATAAAATGGGTAAAACAGAAACATGGGCAACATCAACAGAACCATGAGAAAGGATGTGCTGACAAAATGTTTGCTTTCTTTTTGTTGTTGTTGGGTTTTTTTGTTTGTTTTTTTGTTTTTGTTTTTCGAGACAGGGTTTCTCTGTGTAGCCCTGGCTGTCCTGGAACTCACTTTGTAGACCAGGCTGGCCTCGAACTCAGAAATCCAAAATGTTTTAATTTAACAATGTTAAACTTTATGTTTTCTAAAGCACTCTTTTTCCTTTATAGTGCCATGGGTGGTTAATAAAACCAATTATTAGAACACAGAAATGTCAGCGCATTTTTAAAGCACAAAAGTCACTCGGGTCTCCGTCTTCTCAGATAATGTTGTAAGGTGGAAATTAATCACGAAGCAGTGTTATGTCTCCTCTTTCTGCTTCTCCTCTAGCAGAGCACTGCAATGAGGCGTTTCCTACAGCAGATACGATGGGCACTAAAATGTCGATGCTTGTAACCTGAAAACGATTTCTACCCATGCAGTATGTGTGTTAGTCTGTGATTGCAGCTTCCTGTTTAAGTGATGGCCATTGCTCGCGGGTGGGCACAGCCATTCCTGCTATGGAAACCCCAGACTTCCTCTGTATAGGTGACAGGCTGTCTCTATGGAGGCACTCTCCTGGGCGTCCGTTCATTTCTTATGTAATCCGTCCTTCCGTCTTCCGCCCTTGAAGCATCTATGTCATACCAGGGAAACTAAATTTCATTCCGGACACTAGGTGTGTCCTTTGAGCGCAACTTAACCAAATAGCTGGCATTTGCTTTTTTATTGATTCTTTTCAGATGTCACATCATGCACCCCAATCCCACTCATCTCCCTGTCCCTCCATATCCACCCTCTGCCCTTGCAACGCCCCCTGCAAAAAAAAAAAAAAAAAAAACAATAAATAAATAACAAGTAAATATAAACAACCAAAAATACACATCTCGCCGTGGGCTGCAGTGTGTCACAGAGCGTCACGCAGTGCACCCTCTTGCCAGCTTTACTGGTAATTTTTCATTGCAACGACACTTTGGTCTCGTCCGAGGCCTCTGGCTTCTGCTACACTATCAGTTCTGAATTCTCACCAGGACTCATCTCGGTTAAGTATTTCCGGTAAATTACTACCATATCCTTAAAGAACTGGAGGTTGCGAACATAACACATCTTAAATCTGTTAACATAGCCCGTTCAAAAGGGCCATAAGAGGAAAGGCGAAGGAACAGCCAGGGCGAGGAAATGCCAGGTGACATAGGTCTGGACAGCTGCCCTTGTCGATCTGAGCTGCTGAGCATCCGCAGCTCAGAACCAGGCTCTCAGTCTTAGTGCCCAAAAGCAGGTCCCTTTTAACTCAGCCCAGGACCTTACATGCTCCCTGGGTAGATTCAGATGCTTTGAGCTCATATTTGTTGGTATCCTTTTATGTATATGTTTATTCTTTACTTCAAGTTCAAACCAGGTGCTAATATGTGCAGATGATAGGAAGTTGTTTTTTTTTTTTTTAATTTGGGGCTTTTCTCTACTATTTTCTTTCATTAAAGTATAATTCATATTTTTAAATTACACATGTTTAATGCATGAACTCACACTCTCAAAACCACCATCCAATCAAGGTAGCAAAGATATCTATTATTTTGTTTCCATTACTCCAAGTGTCAATGACAAATCATGTTTGATAGCAAGCTTCTCAGGGCTGGGAGGAAGTGCCCACCACAGAAATCTGAGGACCTGAGCTGGGATCCCAGCGCCCACCCAAACGTCAGGCATGGGCGGAGCAGAGAGCACAAAGACAAGTGGAACCTTGGGGCTTGTGGGCCAGCCAGCCCAAGAGGAAGAAGGGAGGGGAAGGGGGAGGAGGAGGAGGAGGAGGAGGAGGAGGGGGAGGAAGAGGAGAAGGAGAAGAAGGAGGAGGAGGAGGAGAAGAAGGAGGGGGAAATCCTATAAAGCCTATAATACTTTGAAATGTCGGCAATATAGGAACAATTTGTGGAGTTTGTAGGCTTTTTGATTACCAGGAATTAAAAATCAAAACCATTCCCATCAATCTTCGAATTGACAGAAGTAAATTTTCTAGTTTCTTATTCCATTAATAAAAAAAAATAAAATAAAAAGCCTTCTCACGAGCCCATGCCCAATGAATGCATTGTCCTTGGTCTACCAAGTATCCGACATAATAGGAATCCTTATTCAATCCCAAATGATCATAAGCATCCCTTGTCCTCAATTTTATTTTTTCCACTGATTTATTTGTTCACTTTACATCCCTACGGCAGCTCCCTTCCCTCCCAGTCTCCCCCTCATATGGCTGCTCCCCCATTCTCCCACCCCCTTCACCTCTGAGAAGAGGAAGATCCCTGCTGGGGACCAGTCCATCTCAGTCCTGGCACCTCAAGTCACTGCAGGACTAGGCACACCTCTCCTCTCCCACTGAGGCCAGACAACTCAGCCCAATTAGGGGAGCAGGGTCTACAGACGGGCAACAGAGTCGGGTAAGCCCCCGCTCCTTGTTGGGGACACGCATGAAGATCAAGCAGCACACCTGGCACACGTGTGCAGGGGCCTAGGTCCCACCCTCGTTTGCTCTTTGGTTGGTGGTTCAGTGTCTGGGATCCCCAAGTGTCCATGTCAGTTAACTCTGTTGGTCTTCCTGAGGAGTTCCCATCCCTTTCAGGGCCCTCAGTCCTTCCCCCGGCTCTTCCACAGGACTCCCCAAGCTCCATCCAATGTTTGGCTGTCTTCAGTTCACACTGATTCATAGACATGCTGTAGAATGCAATTCTTTGTCCAAGAAATTGGGTATGAGGGCATTCTCCTTTAAGGTATTGATGAGATTTCAATGATTTCCTATACTTGAAAAAATAATGTTCATAAATTTCACATATATTATACTGTCCTGTATATGTACATAACTTGATACATACTATCTGTGCATTCCATTATATAAAACTTAAAGATGAGGTGTTTTCCAAAAAAATTACAATATCAAAATTCAAATGAATTTTATCAAAATTCTTTAAGTCTGAGGTGTATGTCACTATAATATTCCAGATTTCTCCACAAGAGGGAGCTGCTCTCCAAGCTATTGCATGGCTAAGACACACTGCTTAGGAATTGATTTTGGACATTTTACTTGGTGTCATTCACATTAGCACGTGGATAGGGTGGCCGATCAGTTTGAGAGTCATAAATGAAGGAAAAATGGCAACACTTCTAGAACCATCTTAAGAACCACCACTTCTCATTCTCTGTTCACGGGAGCAAGGGAGGCGCATCCTGAGACTTGCCTATGACGTCACCCAGGCTTTCCAGCGTGAAGGATGTAAGACGCCCGCCCGTTGTCACCTCTCTAGCCCTTGTCTTAGTCCCATAAGATGCTATAACTTATCACCACAGACTGCGTATCTTATAAACAAAAGGTGTCTACCAACTCTGTGTCATAAAGTCCTTTTCCTTGCTCATAAACGATGCCCTGAGCCAGAACACTGAGCTCTCCGTTAAAAGGACGGGAACCCATCCATGAGCCCTCGTGACTTACCACTAATACTCTGGAGGTGAGGGTTTTAATCCGATTAATTTGTGGAAGATACAAACACGCAGCCTGCAGCACTCTGACTCCTTCCTAAGAAACTGTGCGGTGCAGCACTGATCTTGAGAACACTCGTCCCATTAATTCCCATTAATTCAGGGGACACAGAAAGTCTCCTCAGGCTTGGTGGGTAAAATGTGTCACAGAATAGGTGGGAGGAGCAGGAACCGTGGCTCAACAAGTATGATGTCCCAGCGGAAACGCCTGCTTCATCTTCTTAGAGCCTCATAGCTACCTAGCCTTGCAGCTGGACCTCATCTTACAGAGGAGAAAACCCACAACTTGGAAAAGCATCTGTCTGTGTGTAGATCATGAAGCTGATGTGAAGGGTCAGTCTGAGGGCAAAGCCTTCACACTTTTCCCATTCCGTGCTCAAGGGGATATCTGGAGCCTTACTGAGAGAGCTGGGTGCACATGGCCCAGTCTCTCAGCATGGAGTAGATTGTGTGTGTGTATGTGCGCGCGCATGTGCATGTGCGTGTGTGCGTGCGCGTGCGCGTGCGTGTGTGTGTGTGTGTTGCTGGGTGTCTTGGTCACTGGGTGTCTGGTCACTGTTCTATTGCTGTAAAGAGACATATCCTTGGCAACTCTTATAAGAGAAAGCATTTAGTTGAAGGCTTGCTTACAGTGTCAGAGGATTAATCCATCATGTATCACGGCAGGGATTGTAGTAGAAGACATGGCAGGTGTGGTGCTAGAGAAGTAACTGAGAGCTACATCCTGGTCTGCAGGCAGAGAGAGAGAGACTGAGTCTGGCATGGGCTCTCCATGACACACTTCTTCCAACAAGGCCACACCTCCTAATCCTTCTAGTCCTTTCAAACAGTTCCTCTCCCTGGTGACTTAGCACTCAAATATATGATCCCATTGGGGGTCATATTACTCAAAAAAACCAAATGGGGATTCCCCCAGGGTCTCACATATGCTAGACAATTACTCTGTCAGTGAGCTGCATCCTTCTTACTTTCATATATAAAGGATCAGAATTCTGAAACTTAAAATGTTTGCTTCCTTCCTTGCTTCCTTGCTTCCTTGCTAGCTTGTTTTAAGTTTTAGCTATTAGGTATTAGTATTACCTCCAAGTATATGTAAGGGAATTCAATACATAGTTTGTAGCAACATATCTTAAAATCTCCGGTTTCTGGTCCTCTGCTCATATCTTAAGACTTTTCTAGACATTGTTGGTATAGGAATCTTACAAACTTGCCTTTTCCTTCCTTCTTCCTGTCTTTGATTCATTTCTGACCCTTCTTTACCTCTGTTCTATAGCACTATGCTGGTAACTCCAGGGGGTCCTTCATAGTTCTCTCAGCTGTGTCCTAGTCAAAGGGACGTAACACGGACTGGACACATATAGACGTGAAGTAAGCCGATAGGTACTCAGGGAGGGATAGTCCCAAGAGTTGGCTTACATAGGATTTTGAGGGTTCTTTTTCCCTTTGTCATATGTTGGACACTAGAGAAGAAACTGATGGAGTAGCCTGACCTCAGGGTCAAATAGCTCAGCCTATCACCTGAGTCTTATTACAGAGGCTGACAGACAGACGCTGCCATAGAGACAGAGAACTCTAAATACTTAAATTCTTCAGACTTATCCCCCCCTGTCCCAACCCAGTGGGAGTAGGTACTTAATGCTGAGTGGGTTTTAAAAACACAGGAAGTAGCTCTCAGTGCTCTGTCTGTTTCTCCCACCCACAAGGCCCTGAAGACACATTACCCACCCGGAGCAGTGTGAGCTGGAAGTCTAGGAATGTGGAAGAACCTGCCCGGGCCATGGCATACATTCCTAATGGTAGCCAGTTGCAGCTTCTAAATGTAAAGGAGGGACACTTCTAAAAGAAAGAGACATTTGACACATGACAGGTCCAGTTACTAATATTTAACGGTTGAAAAGACAAGAGTCTTGGGTTTCAACTGGACAGACACTCCATGACCCAGCAGATCCCAGCTTTAGAGGACCCAGAAAGCAGTCACTCCAACCATTCACTTGTTTTGGCCATGCCTTTATAATTTTTGTGTTTTTTTTTTTTGTTTTTTACTTCTCATGTTATATTGCGTGTTATATGTACCTAAGTTGATATATGTCTTGTTCTTAATTTGTTCTCTGACAATCCTCCATGCGTGGGTGACACACTCTGGTCACACATACTCCTTCACCCTGTAACATCTCACTCCCACACCTGGCAGCTCCTCTCCCCTCCTGCTAGGTCCTCCACCCCATTTCACGTCATCTCTGTTTTATTTTGCTCTGCCCGTGTGGCTCATGAAGTTAACCGGGGGACTCTCAAATAGACATGGGTCTTTAGTAAACTAAACAAGTAAGGATCATCTCAGAGAGCAGAGCATGAGTACCTCACCAGTGGTTATGTCACCAAAGACAGCAGCTTCCTCTCTGCCAGCAGCCCTGGACCACCAGTGTCTCCCGTGAGTGAGATGAGATGCTATGACCCATCTATGAATGAGTTTCAATGGGTTCGTTCTTATGCAGGTCTTCTGCAGACAATACGGCTGCTGCAAACGCATGAATACCACAACCATGTCATGAAGGCTAATACAGTGCTTCATGGCCTTCACTGGTATTTTATATATACTCTTCTTTAATATCCCCTGAGCCTTTAAAGAGATCTTATAGTTGTCCTATTTAAGACTGAGTACTCAACTATTACTATTCTCAGCATCTTGGCGTTCATCTACAGCGTTCTAACCCCTTTGGGGGGGCGGGGTGTGTGCAGGGGGTTATAGACACTGCAGCAGACCAGACTGGAAAGGGCAGAGCAAAGAGTACCTCAGATATTCACAGTCCGTGTTTCCTTCGGGGCATCAAAACACTGGACTGTAAGGGGAAAACAGCATCTGGGAGGAATGCTGTGGTTCCCAGTCTCTCCTCTCTGGGTACCCAGCCACCACCAATGCTATACCGTACGCCTGGACAGGAAGTCAGGTATGGAGTTTGTGGTCCACATTTTAGCCCTAAGCGGCTGTATGTTAGTCAGGAAGGGGAAGGCCAAGCCCCAGACAAGCAAGATCTAGTCTAATTGGAAGTGAGTGCTGAGTACCAGAAGTTCCGAAAAGAGAAAAGGCCTTTTTCTAGAGAAGTCTTAGGTTCATTGTTGTTCATTTAGGCAATCCTTGCTTGTTCGTATTGCATTTATTGGGGGTGGATATGGATGCATACAGTTTATTCGGGGTGAACCAAGGATTATATATACCTCTTGGGGGAAGGGCATGAGAATACCCAGGAAGGGAAGGCCATTGACTGAAGGCTCAAGGCTATCTAGACACATGATTAGCATGGAGAACTTCAAGTGCTATGCTAAGTCCTCTCGCTTGCTACCAAGTCTCAGAGAAGGTGCTGGAGACTCAGGGAGCAGCTCTACGCCTACTATCTCACATTGCTGAGATTCCCAAGGTTCAAGCACACCCCACTTCACAAACTTGTCTGACAGCATGGCCCCAAATGCCCTATGATTAATATTTGTATAAACCTTCATTTGTTGCAATAAGAAGCTTCTTTGATCAAGGTTGAGGGCAGCCCTAGTCTATGACCAAAGTAAACAGAAACATTTAGGGGACAGTTTGACAATGTGTCTATTACTTAACCAAACAATTCTAGTAGGCCCATACTTAGTACCTAGACATGGGACCTTGGACCAGGCTCATAGTAGTAGGTATGAACTACCTCCTGTGGAGTGGGACTCAGATTCAATCTGAAGTCAGTCAGTTATTTCCATACAGGCATGCCATGTTGTACCAGTAAGTACCTCTTGCCCCACAAGAGTAGTGCAGCCTACAAGGTCCAAAACTAAGAAAGACAAAACCATTGATGAAATTCCTCCCACAGCATCTTGCATACAAGCTTCCGGAACTATGACGGCTGGTCAACAGGGAGAAACTGCAGTGGCGTAAGCTTCATTTTTCTGTATAAGATAATCAGACGTTTTAATTATTCTTGTTCTTTCCTCCTTCTCTAGGACTTTCTCCTACATACTTATGGGTATAGGTCCATCCATTGGAATATGGTCAACTTACCAGAGGCCACATCGTTAAAGAAAACTGACTCTTCCTCTCCCAGAAGCCACCAGTAGTCAAGAGTTCCTCAAATAGGGACGTGAGCACATGAGGTCTTCCCTACTCTCTGCCAGAATGCTATCAACTTGATCTTGTGCAGGTCTTGTGCAAGCAACCACAGCTGCTGGGAGTTTGTGAGTCTGGGAGTTAATGAGCCCTACCATGGCCAGAAGACACAACTTTAATCTGCTCCTTCCTGAACAACAAGATGCCCCAGAGTAGGGGAATTGCGGGCACAGGGATGGGAGTGGGGTGGGTGGAGGAACACCCTAATAGAAGCAGGGGAGGGAAGATGAGATAAGGGGTTTCTTGGGGGGGAACCAGGAAAGGGAATATTTGAAATGTAAATAAAGAAAATATCCAAAAAAAAATGTGCTCCTTCCTGACCTCTGGCTCTCATATCCTTTCCTCTCCTTTCTCTATGGTCTCTGAGCCTTGGGGAAAGGGCTATGCTATTGATGCCCCATTTGTAGCTGAACATCCCACAGACACTTATCTGTGATACTTGGGTTCGTTCTGAGTATCTTCGTTAACCACCATCCAACACTCATAGAAACTTCTCTGATAAGGCCCAACAGCTACACTAGGTAAAAAGCAGGAGCTGATGCGGAGGCCACGGAGGGATGTTTCTTACTGTATTGCTTTCCCTGGCTTGTAAGTTCTCTTACAGAACCCAGGACCACCATCCCAGGGATGGCACCATCCACAATGGACCCTCCCCACTTGATCACTGATTGAGAAAACGCCCCACAGATGGATCTTGTGGAGGCACTTCCCCAACTGAAGCTCCTTTCTCTGTGATAACTCCAGTCTGTTTCAAGTTGACACATAAAACCAGTCAGTACACCCCTCAGTCCAGGACCCATTGTCTTAATCTCTCTGTGGTCATCTCATGGCATCTTTACTGGACTTTGGAAACTTTACAGCCATGCACACCTGTACTTAAGAGAGAGTGCTGACTGTCTTTTTGCACAGGGCAGAGAGAAAGTGGCAGACCACTCCCCTCTGGAGGAGGATGACTGTGGTGAGGACTCATACGGACACAGTCTCTATGGTCCAGCATTAATTTGAAATGCCTCTACGAACTCCATTTCCTGTGGATTAGGCATCCGTGCATAAGCTTACCTGGTATATCTGTGGATTATTTGGTATAGATGGTAAAAGCACTCTAACTACTGCACCGAGAGCTCCACAGCCAAGCGTCTGTCTGATTACCCGCTCATGCTCATGTTCATGCACACTCTAACAAGGGTTGGGAAGGACATGGATTGTTGATGGCTTCTAGATGAGGGAGAGTCAGTTTCTTTAGGTGCATGGTTCCTGGTAGATGGACCACATTCCCGTAGAATGCCCTACAACTTGAAGTATATGAAGATGTTGGAGTAGGAAATTGAGAGCAATCTGACTGGGGTAAGGGGAGGTGCTAGGGTGAATATAATCAAAATAGACTCTGAAATTCTCAAGGAATAAGTACACATAATTTTTTAGAAAACTCTAACAGAAACAGGTTTTGAAGACATCATCAGAGTAGACACAAGGGCTCAACATATCATTCTTGATGAATTCAGGTCCAATGGAACCTTCCAAAGTAGAATTTATTTTTCTTTAACTGAGCTTGTAGGTGACTACATGCCGATAGGCAACGCTCCAACCTTCTAGCTCCCACACGAGCTTGCAGGCTGAGGTCGTTAAACACTGAGACAATGGTCTCAATATTTTAGGTCTTAGAACACTTCTCAGTCTTAAAATTTGCCATAGACTCTAAAATACATTTATGTGCATGGATTTATAACTATTGATATTTACTATACAGAAGTTAAAACAGATACAGTGAAAATACAAAGATACACAAACACATTCCTTCACCAGCCATAAAAGCACAGGTTCAGCTTCCTGGGGAGATGGCATGCAGGTTTGACAACAGATTGTTCCTCAAGGATCTCCTAAAAGGTTCTGAGACTGCGCCAGGGTCCTGAACTGTCCCTTGATAGCCCTGGGCTATGAGAATAATCCTTCTCCTGGCTTCCTCTTCCTCATTCTTTATCACTGGAAGGTGGGGAAACCATCAAAAACTACTTTCAAGACAACCAGCTAAGGTTTTGCAGAAGGTGGAGAAACTGAAATCCTGTAAGTTGACATCTGTCTCAACCCCTCAGGAAACCTTCAGAAGCAGGTTTCTGGTATCAACAGAGACATGCAGGAGATGCAGTATTGGTCTTCTGAGAGTACTTTGTCTAAACTTGCAGAACCTGCAGATATGTTCCATCACATAGAAGATTTAGGTTGAAAGTGAAGTAAAATTGGTGATCAACTGGTGCCAACATGAAAATATTGCTTCAGACTATCCAGATGAACTCTGGGTAATTGTGGGGGGTCCTCACAACAGAAAGAAAGAGCCAAGAAGGGGCCAGTGAAAGGCATACTAAGAAGTATAACCAAAGATGGTACGAAGCTGCTGGCCTTGATGAAACCCAAGGAACACAGTGGCTTCTGGACTCTGGAAAAAGCAGGAAAGTAGATCCTCCCCTAAGCCTCAAGGAAGAACTATGCAGTTCTTATAGGCCCAATCTTAGTCCCACGAGACCCATGTCAGATCAATAACTTCCTGAAATTAAAATATATGTTATGTTGTACATAACCTACACCCTGACCCTGACAGGGAATGTTCTAGAAATCCACAGAATGATTTTTCTATGGGCAGAGTTTAGTAGGTCACTAGCAATTAAGTAATTCATACTACCCTATCAACATCAGGATGTCTACCTTTAAAAAAAAAATGTGTGCCTTAATTACCTTTCTACTGCTGTGAGGACACCATGAGCAGGGCAAGTTTTAAGAGAAAACATTTAATCAGAGGCTTGCTTACAGTTTCAGAGTTAGTTCGTTATTATCATGGAGGGGAGAATGGCAGCAGGCAGGCTAGCTTCTCACTGGAGCAGTAGCTGAGAGCTTACATTTGATGCAAAGGCTATAGGTAGGGAGAGAGCAAGACTAGGCCTAGCGCAAGCTTTTGAAGCCTCAAAGCCAGCCCACTCCCCGTGACACACCTCCTGATCCTTCCCAAACAGTTCCACTAACTGGGGACCAATCATACAAATACCTGAGCCATTGAAGACCACACTCATTCAAACCACCACGATGGGTAAACTAGCCATAATTCTGTGTTCCCCTTTCCTTGCTTATAATTTCTCTTCATAGGTTGCAGAGTATCATAGCCAGCTCTCTCATCCCACAAACCTGAACAGATCAGAGGAAAACACATGACCAAGCTACACTAATACCTGGAATTCAAGATTGGAGCTAAAAGTAAAGCCAACTTTTCAGTGATTACAAACATGAGATCTCATGAAGGCATGAGTGGGCCATCTCTGCCTACAGGGAAACCTTGGACACAATCGACACATCCTTCAAAAAGAGGGACAAGAAGGAAAGGACACTGCAAGAACACATGACCGTTTTTCAAATTTAATTTTTCCACTTCTAAAATTTTTTATTTTAATTAATTAATTAACTCACTTTACATCCCAACTGTAGTTTCCCCTCCCTCCTCTCTTCCTAGTCCTTCCTCCACATCTGCTCCCCCATCTACAACTCTCTCTTTCTCTTCCGAAAAGGGGATGCCTCCCATGGATATCAACTAACCTTCGCATATCAAGTCGCCATAAGACTAGGTGCATCTTCTCTTATTGGGGCTAGCCTAGGCAACCCAACGTGTGTGGGGGAGGAAAGGGGGATCCCATTTCTTGACAGTTCTGCATCTCTCTCCTTCCTCTCTCCTCAGCATCATTACTACCTATGCTGTGACATTATGGTGCCGTCCTGGCACCTGTTTTACTTCTCTTCTATGTCTGAAGTAACCCTTGCCCACACAGGACACGACCATTGCCAAAGCCTAGAATTCAATAGGAAGTGTTTATTATAAAATACAATGCAACCTATACATAATTTTTAGGTCCACCATGAATTCCTCCTAACAAAATATGGAATACAGAAGATGTATCTCTTCCCTCTCTTGGCCCTGGAGTTTCCTATTGCTACAAGATAATTAGGATCAGCTTTTCACCCATAAAGCACAACTTAAATACATGAAGGTTAATGCAGATAAAGTAAAGCGTTCACCAATAGGAACATGGAGCTCAAGGTGGGTTTTTCACACACACACACACACACACACTAACATGAATATCAACACACAAATGCATTTGCAGCACTCACACAGACATGCACACACACATATACATATACACATATACATATATAGTGAAAGAAAGAATGCCTACCACAAGAACACATTCCTATCCAGGGAATTTCCTATAATGGAGCTGTACAGGTGCAACAACTATCATGAAGACCTGAGAAGGAACCGCATCCACTCTCAGCAGCATAATCATTTCCTAAGACTAAAAGGTGGTCAAGAAGGTGAAAATACATTATTAACCTTTTAAAAATCTTTATAACAGGATTGAAAACATTAGATCACTGGGCGTGCCTCTGTGTAGTTACCAAGACAAACTTAAAAGCCCCACAGGGAAGCTGAAGGCGCTCCCTCCATTCTAAACCAGTGGAGCATGGAGCGGGCTGGGCAATGACCCACTTACTCCTCCAGGTGCTTTAATTAGCCCCAGAAACACCAAAGCTCCTTTTTTGAGAAGTGGAAATCTATTTCTGTTAGCCATTAGCACCCTAAAAGCATTTCTGCAGGTATTCGATGCAATTCAATGGCCAGGCAATAGGACATCACAAACACAGAACATGATGCATGTCCTCCACGGGGCCTGTAGGACCCCCTCTCCCTGAGTGAGCCTTGTGTGTGCACGCTTAGCTTTACAAGAGACATGCAGAATTCCAGCTAGGATAAAATTAGATTCTAAAACCATCATGAAGTTAATGAACAAGTGTGATCATGAGGCAGCTGCCAACACACAAGGATAGGAGTTAAATACCTGGAGTCTTTATTGTGCTCTAAATTTTCTCTTTAAGCAGGTGGAACATATTTTCATGGTAAATGAATTGACTAGGTAGTTTTTCACTTTTAACTATCTTGGTCTATACAAGCCTGGGCAAAAAAAAAGGCTTTGTGTATACACAAAGGCTCTGAAATCAATTCTCTGAGTACAAAGAAAATTAGTACTCTGGCACCTGCATTATCGATTGAAAATATAACCAAATAGATTGCATAGCATTTAGAGTCATGAAAGAACTGTGTCATGGAGATTTTTATTTGTGCAGGATGCTTACTACTGAGATGGACACAAACAGGTGTTTTCCCAGGGAGTGGAAGAACAAGAAGTAAATCCTGTAGACTATCATCAGAAAACAACCCATGAGGAGCAGAAATATGAATAGGAAAACAGATTTCTTCCTGAGTGACTCTGGGCCTTGCTGCATACAGTCATGCTCCAGAGAAAGACATGACCTCAGGTGAGCCCTAAGCTTCTCCTTCTGAGCCTCCTGAGAGCCACATTAGTCCCTTGCAAAACAAGCATAGCTCCTGGAGACCAAGAGGCTCAAGAGTTCCTCTAGCTCTCGTGGGCTTCATCTGGGATGCCAGGCAATACAGCCCATTGCCCAAATCTCACAAAAATAGCGAAGGGCCTAGGAAGGAAGGCATCTCCTCAGAAGTTCAAAGGGAGAAGACAATGTCCACGTGAGTTACATGTCCCCACTCCTGGGCCACCTCCTGCTCACCTCAGCCCTGGAGGATCCTCTGTATCTCCCATCATTCCGGCATAAGCGCAAACTGCCCTTTAACCTGTGCCCACATCATCCCTCCGCTAGCCCCCTACCACTCAGCCACCACCACCAACCCCAAAAGCTTCAGGAAGCCATTCTTCCATCATCATGATACCCCTCGGCTGCTATCTCTAGTTACATGCCCAAGATCTCCACAAAGATAACTTTCTTCCAAAATCAATGGCATTGTGACATTGACATTTCCAGACGAGTCCCAGTATCATCTTGTAATGAACCCCCCCCCCCAAAATGACTACAGCAGACTTAAAATTAGACCTCGGTGAAATAGTCACAACATGAAGAACACACACAAAACATTCAAACCTTGTTAGGCATGACTGATCGCACATCTCAAATGCAAAACGAGGGCTAACCACTGGCACAGCAGCTACGTATGACCAACCCGATATAACAGGGAACGCAAAGCGATCTCATCTAATCTTGACTGATTGTCAAGGAGTCGTACCACAGGTGGACAGGAATTCCCATGCAGACGCTTTAAATGGGCAAGGAAATTACACTTGGCTGACTATAGCAGACCTTCGTCTGAGAGCCCCTGGTCCACCTCTTCCTTCCTGCTGCAGGGCAGCATTCCAAAGGCTGCTCCCCTAATTGTCTGTCTGCTGCCATTACTGCATTTGCCTGTCAATGGTCTTCTGTCACATGGCTGGCTGGCTGCTTGCTTAGGGTCAGTGAGAACAGCTGCTTGGGTTTTCCCGCCACAGTTCACCTTCAGCCGCAGCTGTCCATCACCCAGGGGCTGCTGAGAACCATGATCCGTGCAGGCCAGAGGCCCACACTCAGGAGTTTACCCGCATGAAGCTTCACAGACGTGACCCAGTGTCTCTGACAGAGACCAGTTTGAGGGCTTTGCCACACATTGATCCCTCCCCTGTGTTCACACCACGATAACCACGGGCATTTTGTGCTGTGCTGGTTTTAACTTGCTTACAGTTGTCAGTACTGATTAGCATGGTGGTATTCCTTCCCAGTGAGAAGTTTAAACTTTTTCAAAAACTAAGACCCTCGTCATTTATTTCTTTAAATGTTTCGTATTTGTGTAAGGGCGTGCATTTGTGAGGATGTAGGTACAGGCATGCTTCCATGTGTGTGTAAAGGGCAGCGGCTGGGGTTGCTGTGTTGTCCAATGGTCTACTGATTTTAGTATTGTATTGTATTGTATTGTATTGTATTGTATTGTATTGTATTGTATTGTATTGTATTTTTTGGAGACAGAGTTTCCTACTGAATTGGGCGTGGCTGTCTGGTGAAAGGATCACTCAGCTCTGCCTCCTTAGTACTGAGGTTGCAGGTAAGCATCTCTTCCTCGTCTGATTTTCACAGAGGTGCTGGGGATTGAACTCAGTCCCTCGTGTTTGTTTCTCTAGACCCCAACTCTCAATGGCTGCACCATCTTAACTCTCCCCCACCGGAGACCAAGTTGCCAGTGTATGAGCTTTTGGGGACCCACTCAACCATAGCAGCATGTCTATAATGGTGTAGTTACATTATCAGAGATAGTCTTGGTGCTAGGACATGTCTCCAGGCTTAAGGGCACACACTCCCCACGCAGAGGACCATTTTTGGTAATTCAAGTTCCAAGGGATCAAAAATTCTGTTCTGGCCTCCACACATGCCTGCACTCTCACGTACATACCTACACAAGAAATATAAATACAGATTATTAAAAGAAGATCATAAGAATAGTCTTGCCGGGCGGTGGTGGTGCATGCCTGTGATCCCAGCACTTGGGAGGCAGAGGCAGGCAGATTTCTGAGTTCGAGGCCAGCCTGGTCTACAGAGTGAGTTCCAGGACAGCCAGGGCTACACAGAGAAGCCCTGTCTCGAAAAAACCAAATACAAAAAAAAAAAAAAAAAAAAAAAGAATAGTCTTAAAGAAGACGATTTCAAATTTTGATCAATGAGAATCCAATTTTCAGCTCCTCTGGTCACATCAAATGACTGAAAGAGTTGCCCATAAACCACTTAAAAACCAATCTCTCTAAATGGCTATCGCATTCATGAACTCACAGTATCTGTGGTTACCTGGTTACCAGCACAAGGCCTACACAAGGTCTAGCCAGACAAATGCCTAGCATAGAAGGGGGAGGGGCTCTCCAGGCCCATTCATCACTAAGGAGCTTCTGCCAGCTGTTAGCAGCTGGAGGAGGGAGAAGCATTCTTTGAAAGTGTGGTCACAGGTAGGTCTCCAAGGCTCCAGTAAGTGGACCCATACCTGTGTATATATGGACAGCACCAAGTGGATTGGTGATTTATGATAGAAAAAAAAGGGCTAAAGAGACGGTACAGCAGTTAATGGTACACACTGGTCTTGTAGAGGAACTAAGTTCAGTTCCCAGCACCCACATAATTCAGCTCACAGCACACACACACACACACACACATGTATGCACACATGCACTCAATCACACATGCTCACACAATTAAAAGTAATAAAAATAAGTCTAAAAAGAAAGAAGATGTGATGTTTTGAGGGTGCCTGTTAAAGGAATACAGAAGTTAAGAGGGTAAATGGAGAGAGGATATGATCATGGTTCACTGAACACACAAAATTCTCAAAGAAAAATTATATACTAAAATAAGTTAGTCTATGTGCTGAATATTTTTATGTCAACTTGACACAAGCTAAAATCATCTGAGAGGAGGAACCTTCAACCAAGAAAATGCCTCCATAAGATCAGGCTGCAGGCAAACCTGTAGGGCATTTTTTAAATTAGTGATTGATAGGGGAGAGCCCAGTGCATTGTGGGTGGGACCATCCCTTGGCTGGTGGCCCTGCGTTGTACCAGAAAGCTACCTGAGCAAGCCATGATGAGCGAGCCAGAAAGCAGGGTCCTTTGTGGCATCTGTCAGCGCCTGCCTCCAAGTTCTGCCTGCAGGAGGAATGTAGTCACCTCTAACGTAAACACTGGGGGACGAAAAATCTCCTGCAGGAGGACCTCATCGAAGACTGCCTGAGAGACCAAGGATTGCTGAGGCAGACAATGCCAGCCAATCAGAGAACTGCTGTTTAGAAGAGATGCCTTCTTGGGCCCAGTGGGGCGCAGAGTCTGTGTCACTGACTCTGTGCCACCTCACCGCCAACCCCCAAGGGCAGGTAGGGGCAGCAGTGAACAGCCCAGGGCACACGCAGCATCTGCCCTGTTTCAGTTCCTATCCTGATTTCCTTTAATGATGAATGGTGATATGGAAGCCAAATAAACCCTTTCCCCTCCAAGTTGCTTTGGTCATGCTGCTTCAATACAGCAACAGTCACCCTAACAGGAACAGTCTGTCTTTCACGGAATGAAGCCAGATGCTGTGTACAAGCACATGGTCACAGGAATAAGATCTTCAGATTAAGTCTCTGGTTGTATGATTACAGCATAACTGAGAAGCACATCTACAAATACATTTTTGTTAAACACAAACCCAAAATGGAATTTTCTTTCTTTGCTGAGCCTGAAAGATGTATGACCACTATCACTATAGCACCACAGAGGAAGACAGTGGAGGGAGAGTTAACATAGGAAGAGACATCATGATTGGCATGCCTTGCGTCTTGGTCCTTTAGTGATTCGCTGAGAAAATGTCTTATATTGGACGGTGGGTTTTTTTTTTCAGATTTATTATATGTAAGTACACTGTAGCTATCTTTAGACACACCAGAAGAGGGCATTAGGTCCCATTACAGATGGTTATGAACCACTATGTGGTTGCTGGGATTTGAACTCAGGACCTTCAGAAGAGCAGTCAGTGCTCTTAACCGCTGAGCCATCTCTCCAGCCCTGGGCAGTGTTATAAATGTTACAAGTAAGCTGTGCAATGGTGGTACACCCCTTTAAGCCTTGCACTTTGGAGACAGAGTCAGGCAGATCTCTGAGATTGAGGCCAGCCTGGTTTACAGAAGAAGCTCAGTATAGCCAGAGCTACAGAGAGAAACCCTATCTCAAAGCAAAAATGAAAAAGGGAAAAGAAAAAGAGATGTTAGAAATGTCCTTCGTAGTTGTAGTGGCTATGGAATCCGAGCTCCGGGTAGATTCTGAGTCTGGGTACCACTCACTTTGCTCTATGCATCTACTGCTACATCCTTAGATGGTGAAGGAGAAGGGGCTAGCAGACGTCTTCAAGCCTTTTATAAAACACTGATCTTACCATTGGTATCTGCTCATTTCCCAGAGGCGCCACCCAATGCATTGGGCATTAACTTCAACATGAGTTTTGAATCCACACACCCTTCTTTGACCAATCCGTGAAAATGTGTGCCCATGGAACACGCTGCCAGGGCTCTCCCTGCACGCCAAACTTCACTGTGAACCCAACTTAGAGCCTGCGCACTCTGAATTGGGAAAGGGAATAACATTGATTAAGGACTCTGCATTTTATAGTCAATGTCGGTCCGTTTGACTGTCTTATGAGCACAATAATAGTTCCATTATATAGATGAAAAACTGAAGGTTTGTAGCAGGTTTACGAGATCATGGTTTAAAAAATATATTGTCTGTTTGTTTTCTAGTAAGGCAGCTGGTGGGTAGATCTCACTCCTCCTGTGCTTAGATTCCAGGCATGTGCCACCATGCCCAACTGTGTGGGCAGGGCTGGCCTCTTGAGTACTGGGATTGAAGGTATGAACCACAGTGCCAGCCTTGTGGTTGTTTTCCATGTAAAAAATAATTCCAAACATATTTTAAAGCAAAAAGAAAAATACAAAGGTGGAAATTATTGCTAAGTTCATGAGTTATATTATTCTTGTGGGTTGAATTTATTACCTCAAAAAATATATCGAAAGCCCAGGATTTGAGGTTATCTTATTTGGAGAACACGTCCTGCAGACTAACAGCATCGTAATAAAGTTATCAGGGTGGGCTCAAGTGTCATATGACTAATATCATAGAATAGAAATATGTAGATAGACATGCATGGGGAGGAAGGAAGATGAGGAGACACAGGAAGAAGTCAGTCACATGACCTGAACGATACAGTCACCATCCTACAAATACTGCAACCACCAGAACAGAGGAGACGCAGGGAAGAAGTCAGTCACGTGACTGGAACGATGCAGTCACCATCCTACAAACACCGCGGCCACCGGAACAGGAAGTGAGGTGTGCAATGAGCCTCCACTCAGGACCACCAGAACCCAGGGAAAGATGCAGAATAAGCTCCCAGGAAAAGTGAGCCTTTTTGCTATCACCTTCATGTCTGACTTCTCAGAATTATGGGAGTACAGATTCCTGTCAATCAAAGAAGGCACTTAGTTTGCCGCACTTATCGTAGCTTTAGAAAACTAATAACAATACCTTTCCCTCATTAGGTAACTTCTTAAAGCTACTGTTTATCTCACATGGATGGCATCAGTGTGTTAAGTCAGAGGAAACAGACTGCCAAGTAAGCCCATGTAAAGCAGGCACGCCGCCCACTCGGCAAAATAAAACCCACCGGCAGGTAAGCGACGAACCCACGGCACACCTACATGCGGAGGTGAGTTTTAATTTCTTTGTCCATCAATGCGACGCTGAAAAGAAAATCAGCTAGAAAAGAAATAATTTGAGAAAGGAAATTTCAGGTGCTCGCTGCAGGTGGGTGTGTAGACTTATCTTCTGATGCATACAGATTAAAAATATCACCGGGCTTAAGAGTTTTTTTGGCTAATATAGTTTTTGTAAAATTAAAATGAAACATACGTGCATACTTTGGAGTTGACAATAGTGAAAGTTAGAAAACAAAAGCAGTTTGACTGGGTTTGACTTCAAGACTGTAGAGAGATCAAGCACGGTTAACTTGGTTTACCTGGCCAAAAGAATACAAGTTGAACTGTTAGTTCTTTGCAAATTATCATCAAGATATTATTCCTATAAACAAGTCTATATTAGTGAATGCTTTCTGCAGAGCAATTCGAACATTTATTTTTATAGGGTGAGTGAGACTTGTTCATTACAGCTAAAATTTATGTTGTTGATCAGCTAGACAGAAGAGTTCAAATACTCTTCTTTAAAAAAATGAGAGGAGGTTGGAGAGATGGCTTAGTGGTTAAGAGCACTGACTGCTCTTCTGAAGGTCCTGAGTTCAACTCCCAGCAACCACATGGTGGCTCACAACCATCCGTAATGGGATCTGACACCCTCTTCTGGAGTGTCTAAAGACAGCTACAGTGTACTTACATATAATAAAGAAAATAAATCTTTTTAAAAAATGAGAGGAACAATTATACCCGTGGTGAGGAACTTGCTTTATGTGACAGAAGCATCTCCCTGATGTTGCTCGGGCGTTCACGGCTAAGCCTCACAGTCCTGAGCACTAACACTGTAACCACTATGCTTTCTTCCCCTTTCCTATTTCCATGGCCTTGATCTTAAATCTGTCTGGACACTCTGGGCAATCTCACACTCTTCCATGAAACCTACTTCACCTCCTCAGTTCAGCCTCTCACAGATTAGATGGCTGAGTCTGCCTGGTTGCCGGATCTCTAGTCTACAGGTGACCTCTCCTCCTCCTCTCCATCTCCCTCCTCCCACAGCTGTCAATATTCTCTGCTTCCCCCTGTGTTGTTTTTCTCTTACATGGCAATTAAATTATCCTTGGGTTCCAAAAAAAGTCCTTTTATTATTTGTTTAATTTATTCTACCTTTAGTTTCTTAATGTAATCCTTCAAAATGCATGAACTTACTAGAATAAAAGTAGCTGATACATTAAATGTTCACAAAAAAGAAAATGCCACATGAGGCAAAGGGCAAGGGTTACTGAGTTGTGTTTAGAATAAAACTGTTTTAAATCACAAAACATATGTCAGTCATGATGGTATAAATCTACATTCCTAGTAGTCTAACCACAGAGGCAACAAGGTCATCAAGATAAGGCTAGCCTGTGCTATATAATAAGACTTGTCTCAAAAAAATGTAAAAAATAGGGGGCACACACACACACACACACACACACAGCCCAGCACTTGGGAAATAGAAGCAGAAAAATCAAAAGTTCAAAGTCATCCTCAGCTATATGGTAAGTTCAAGACTAGCCTGGGCTATGTGAGATCCTTCTCAAGAGGGAGAAATGTGATAATATCTAAAAAGTAAGCAATAAATGTCTGGTTTGGATTTTTTTCATTTATGTTGGTCTTTTAGAGGTATGTATATGTATGTATATTATATAAACATACCTGTGGACATCTGAATAGTATGTCAGATCTCTTGGGGCTGGAATTCAAGGTGGTGGCGAGCTGCCCCCTGTGGGTACTGGAAACTGAACTCTATTCTTATAAGAGCATGAAGCATTCTTAACTACTGAGCCATCTCTCCAGCTCATAGACATCCATTGTGACAAATAAGATCATTTTAAAAATAAAATTTGCAGCTGGCACAGCACCTGGGTGCTTGCAAACACAGAGGTGTGACTTACTGACTGTAGCATTTCCACAGCCCTTGTAACAGCAACCCAATACAGCACTCAGCACAGCACTTCGTGTAGCTTTCAACCACCCTGAGAGCTGCCCCTTCCTGAAGCCACCCTGCGGTAAGGAGCCCAAAGCACCTCCTGCAAAGACACCACATAAAGCTATATCGATGATGGGGAAAACCCAGCTGCTAGCCTGCTATGGCCCCGACCCTCCAGCCTTCAGGAGCTACGAGGTAGACTCCCCAAGCCAAGACCATTTAGCTGGCATGAAGTAACAGGAAGTAATAAGACAACTGCCATTTTCAAGTCACTGAGTCTGTGATTAATCTCCTATGTAGCAAGGATAACCAGAGCACCCTCCAGGTTTCTAGAACATGGGTTGTTTTTATTTGAAAGTAAATACTCTCTACAGGGTGGGAGGAAACTTGGGACTGAGCCTTGTGTATGCAAAGCAAGCCTCTACTGCAGAGCTGCAACCCCTGCACAGAAATACCCCTTATATTTCTGCCTTACCATCTGTTTAAATATCTGCTACTGTATACTGGTCTAGGACTGGGCTAGCTGTCGTAGCCCAGCCGCCCTTATCTATAAGGGGAAGACTGGAGGACCCCGGGGAAGACTGGAGGACCCCGGGGAAGACTGGAGGACCCCGAGGAACACCAGGCATGGAAGACAAAGGAGAGACCAGTGAAGGGCAGCTTACTCTGGTGAGCTCTGAGCAAGCTAATTAGAAGCCTTTATTGCCAAATACTGAGAGGGCAGAGGGGAGAGAAGGCTGAGAGTGATAAACCACAGAGCTATTCTGAGATCCAAGGAATATGGAGGGAGCCCTACCCCGGGGGTGGGGGGGCAGGGGGGCTCTTTATCGTCAAATAACAGCAGTTTGGCTTCAGCAAAGTTTATCAACATGGCAATTTTCATCCCCTTTCCTACCAAAGAGATGCCTTGAGCTTTATAACGTATAAGCTAATCTTCCCACGGATTTGAAGACCTGAAGCCACAAGATCAAAGGTGTGTGCAGGGTGGTTTACTTGAGGCCTCTCCTCTTGGCATACAGATGGCTATTTCCACACTAGGACCTCATGTGGTCAATCCTTCCCTCTGTCTGTGTGCGCCCAGCTTCTGATCATCTCTGTTTACGAAGGTGTGCAACCCGATAGGACCGGGGCTCACACTTAGAGCCTCATTTGGTCTCTTTCTAAAAGGACACCATGTCCAAATACAATTGCATCTTGGGGTAGCAGAGGACTGGGATGTTAAGACTTCAGCCTGTGAGTACAAGGACAGGAGTGAGTGGGTCTGGAATACACACTGGGGATCTGAGCTGGAGTCTCATCAGCACCTGCCTTGTTGGCTACAGTACTGATGTCTTTGTCCTAAGTAGAAAGCACGGCTTCCTGCAGGACTTGGCCATCTTTCCCTCCCTGTCGCTAATGTTCTTCGAAGCCCTGTCAGATCCTTAGCCACTGCTACAGCTTCGCCTGATGCCTCTCTCCAGGGGGCTCTCCACGTGTCTCCACTGGGCCTCAGCTCCTCAGGAGGCCATGTCTTCTGGCTGGCCTGCTCAGCCTCCTTCTGATCCTGTGCTGGCTTTAGACGGGACCCCATCCTCAGAGCTATCCCCACCACTGTCAACACAGCACACAGAAGCTGCTCTCTGTTCTTTGGTGATCTCTAGTCTCTCTGGTTCCTGAGTTGGCCCTCTGGGAGAAGACTCTCCAGTATCAACAGTGGTTTCTTTCTCAGAGGTAAACCTTGTTTTGTGTTTCTAAATGAACAGTCGTTGGACATCCCAGTCCAGATGCCCAGAACTGACCCACTCGGCCCACACATTTCCAAGAGGAAGATTTTTAATTTTGTTCCTATGTCCAAAAGCCCAGGACTACATCCTGTGGTAGATGCTACCAGAAGACTCAGCCCATGTTCAACAGTCTCACCCTCCTGGCCCCACCCACAAGCTGCTTCCAAAGAACTGACCTCAGGGCAGAAACGCTGGCATGTGGGAATTTTATCGTGATGCTGTTACCCAGTCTGGGGTGGTTTTCACCTCTAGCTTGCACTATTATGCCAATGTAGAGTATTAACTCTGGACAGATGCCTCACATGGGGTTTGACTAGTACCACACCAGTCAAATCCCATCTCCTGAATACTATCTCACTGTAAGTCAGTCATACACGGCAAGTAGGCTCCATAACTGCTTCTTATTTCTTTAAAAGGAAAATGAGGTAAATAGCATTGACTTCATAGTGAGCATCTGAGGAGCGCCAGAGTCACAAGGAAATGTAAGAAAGGGGGTTTATAAGAGTGTGTGCAGGCTTTCGGACAGGAGTCAAAGGGGAAAGAGCTGGCGGCACAAGCTAGAGACTTGAAGTCAGACCCCCAGGACCCATGGGAAACTGGAGTGTAGAGGCTCACACCTATAAACCCAAACCCAGCAGCAGCAGGAAGAGACAGTGAGCGCCTAGAGACTCTCGGTCAGCTTGCCTACCTGAACCATCACTGAGCTACAGGCTGCTTGAGAAACCCAGTCACAAGATATAAGGTGGAGACTGAGAGAGGAAAGACACCTCCAACATAACCAATAGATGAGCACACAAAGTAAATTTGCACACATACATGTGTATGCATGCACATGCACATATGTGCACACACACATACACAAACTCACACACATACTCTCACACAGGCACAAGCACACACACACACACACAGTCTATCTTCAGTACACATACATGCAAAGTAAACTTCCATAGAGGGAAGTGTGGGGGCGCGCGCACACACACACACCCATACACCCAGAGAGAGGCAGAGACAGACAAGACAGAGAGGGAGAGAGACAGAAAGACTGACTGTGTCCAATACACACACATGCAAATTAAAACTACAGAAACACACCACAAAGAGGCAGAAAGACAGACTCTGGCCGTGCATACATGTGCATGCAAAGTAATCCTGCACACACAGAGAGAAAGCACTTAATTTATATGAAGGAAAAGAGGAAAGAGAGGCAAAGAAATGAAGGAAGGAGAGAGAAAGGGAAAGAGGAAAAATAAGACAAAAGCAAAATGGGAAGGAAAGAAAGGCGGAGTGAAGGAGGGAGGAAAATGAGGGAGGAAGGGAAAGGGGGAGAGAGGGAAGGAGGGAGGGAGAGAAGGACGGAGGGAGGGAACCCGAGGGAGAGGGGGAGAGACTGAGAGGAGAGGGAGTGGGAGGGAGCAAGCGAGGGAGGGAAAATGCAGGGATGGAGAGAAGGAAGTGAGGAGGGAGGGAGAGAAAAAAGAGAAAGGGGGAAAGGAATGGAGAGATTGCTAAAACAGAAGGGAGGGAGGGAAGGGATCCGAAGGAGAGAAGCACTCCTCCCCAGAATGAGCCTGCTGTACTTTAAACACCGGCGGCGCTTAACAAGTGTTTGCTAAATTGAACCGAGCTGCTCAAGTGTAGTTAATACCTTCCCGGTTCCAGCCTCACTTTCGAAGTATTTTCTCTAGAGAGAAGTGAAAGCAAAGAAAAAACCCGCACTCACTCAACCGACGCCTGGCCCTTCCCCCGCACAGGTGGGGCGGGGCTGGAGGGCGGGCCCGGCCTGGCTGGAGCGGACAAAAGGAGCCGCATGGCTCTCCAGGCTGGTTCCCTGGAGGTGAAGCAATCCGGGATAAAAATATCCTTGGCAGATGATTTACGCTCGAGCTCAGCCGCTGGTTTTCATTCCTAAATAAAGTAACCTAGAGCTGTTCCCCTCTCTCTCTCTCTCTCTCTCTCTCTCTCTCTCTCTCTCTCTCTCTCTCTCTCTCTCTCTACCTGTTTGTTGAAGGCCACAAGACACAAAGCCAAATGCAAACAGCATAGAGGTATAAATACACCCCTGTCGTGGCCCGGAGCCAGGAAAGAGCTAAACATGACAAAATGGGGAAATGTAACAGGTGAGCTTCCGCCTGGAGTCTTAAAACAGCCAAGAAAATGCTGTTCTTCGAAATAGCCATGCTGGCAGGATTTTCTCTCTGATTCTGAGACTGGCTTTATGAATTCCATTACCCAGACTTGAGGGAGACGGGAATTCTGCTCTCCCTGGGGAAGGTGAAGTTCTATGAGATCAGTTTTCAGCAACACGACACTGAATGCATTATATTTTTACTTCGGTGTCCGTAACCACAGAAACACACCCCTTGCAGTATTGATGATAATTCTCCAGGACGGCCAAAATCTTGTCCCTGTCAACCGTGGCTTAGGGTTGACGCTAACGCGGAGTAGCATTGAGGGAAAAGATGCGGGGTGGGCAACAAAACAACTGAGTCCTGCTTTTGTTTCGCTCTCCCCTTTCTTCACACTAACGTGCAAACATTTCCCACCCACAACTTATGTAAACTAGGAGCTTCTTGCTTAGCTGAGGAGACAAAGAATTGCAGAGAGTATTTACAAAGATGTGCCCCGTGTGTTTTATAAAAAAGATAGAGAAAGAAGAATATGTTTAGTGAAATAGAATAGAGTTTATTCCGGGCATAGGGAGGGGAGCTGAGAGGGTAATAGAGACAGAGAAAGGCAAAGAGAAGGAGAGAGTAGAGTAGAGGCTGGCCATGGGGGGGGGGGGGGGGAGGCGCTAGAGGACAGAGGGAAAGCAAGCGAGAGGAGGGGGCAGCAGCCACTTTTATAGGGAGTCAGGCCTACCTAGCTGTTGCCAGGTAGCTGTGAGGCGGAGCCTAGTCTAAATACCAACAGCATGCCCGCCCACAAAATATTTCCCACAGGATACTCACATGGGATGTATCTACAATTTTGTCGACTAAAATGAATCAAGAATTTTACAGAGAAGAAAATGCCAAAGTAGGTGAACATACATATGCACCATTCTTCATTAAGTATGCACTCACATTTATTAAACCTTAACAAATGACATATTTTATTGATTAACATAGTTTTTTTTAAAGATAGCTATATACGGTATGGTTAAATGAAAATTATCTAAGTGGACACGTATGCAACCTTCCCTGACGTCTCATACAATATGTAGATTATTCTATTGCTCTAAAATGGTCACTGAGGAAAACAACTAGGGCTAGGGTGCAGTTCACTGGGAGATATCTGCATTCACAGAGCCCTAGGTTGGATCCCCAGCTACAAAGAAAAACAAAAGACCAACAACTTAAAAGGAAGCTGGTTTGGTAGCGCCTCTTGCCTGCTGCATAAAGGTTAGAAAACCACACAGTGAAGCATTTATCCTTAACCCTAACCCTAACCCTACCCTAGTCCTACCCTCTCTCTCCAAGGGAACTAAACATTTGCTTTTGCCCAAACACAAAGGACTAGCAAGAGCTGGTAACAGCCAACAAACTCGACCCAAAAGCGACCTTTGCCACACCTGGATATCTGTGATGCTCGTTGTGGGCGCTGCAGGACAACTGTGCGTCTTGGGTGTAAGGTTCTGACCAGAGGCAGCCATTTATCAGTGAGAGTAAGCAAGATAAAGTTAGGATGAAGATACTGGGTGGGGAGGAGGTGAACCCTGAGGCCCCGACATTTGCTCTGAGTGCCCCCCCCCCATAGGCAGAGCTGCCCTATGCTGCCCAGGGAAACCTGGGGGAAAAAAGCAGCTCTTGCCGGGGAAAAAAAGCAACTCTTTCCAAAAATAAGCTCATGAAAGTACTCTCAAGCCCCAAAGCCTGTCAGATCCCCTTGCTTCTACAGCTACCCTTGGAGCTTGGAGCCCTAGGCTGTCTGGGCGAGGGAGCCACTCATGCTCGCACACAGTACCAGTTTGTCCATGACGCGGCGCTCCCGGGACTCTGTGCAGTGCCCACGACCTGGTGCAAAGACCCTTCCTTCCTCTGTGGTCCTCAGTCACAGCCTTCCTCTATGGACGCCTCAGGCTGCCTGTTGTCCGGTGTGCAGGGCTGTTTGGGGCTCCCGGGGGTTGCCATGACGACAAGCAATGCTCCTCCTGGACCAGCTCCCTCCTCCTGCCGGCCTTAGGAGAGCACATTCCAGGCTTCTGCTCCAGGACACCAGGATCGCACTGGAGAGCAGAAGGAAAAATCAAGGCCATTTCTTGGTAGTTAGCCTTCAGATTTCTCTTAAAACCCTCATCAACGTTATATTCAGCATCATCCATAGCCAAATCCACACATTTTGAATCTGTCTAAATGATGTTTTAAGGGTTTCTAGGTTCGGGAGAAAAGATATTCAAAACATAATTGGAAGGTTCTAAGACCACAGCTTGGAATCATTTTTTATTTCCCTTGGTTCCTGGTCAGTCATTTTCATCACAACCGTTTACTGGTCTAAGATCTCAGTGGAAATGTTTAAACTTGACTTTTAATTAGCAGGTGACAAAACTGACCCCACACGCTGCCCCCCTCCCTTGGTGAGAACCTCAGTGGTGTGTGAGAATTGCAAGGGACTATCCAAAGGAATTTAAGTAGAAGCATTTCAGATGTGCCCACCGTCATCTGGGCCAGTGCTGTTGATATGAAGGGAACATGTTACACTGTGGGCTTGCATTTTCTAGAAGTACTACTTCTGAAAGTAAAAAGTGAGTGAAATTAATAGTATGTTTCATTTACCCCACTATATTGGTTCAATGTAAACAATGTATTTAAAACAAAATTCCTAAGGTGCCTTTCACTCTCTCAGCTATAGAATCCAGAACTCTGATGTGTGTTTGATACATATAACATAGCCAAGATCCAGGGCCACATTTCAGGTTGCTGGAACACCGAATGGATGGCTGTCACTATCCTGGACAGGACAGATCTCCTAAGGCCATCAAAGCTATGATGGCCAACCCACTTCCTGGCGAACAAAGAAGTGTGTTTGTCCACAAAGTCCGATTAACCTGATTTTCACCACAAAGTAAAGTCCTTAAGTATCATACACAATCTCCAGAAACAAAATGTAAGAATGATAATTTAGGGACAAGTGAGATTGCTGGTGTGTGTGTGTGTGTGTGTGTGTGTGTGTGTGTGTGTGTGTGTGTGTATAAATGTAAAAAATAATGATATCCCAACCATCTGAATTTGTAGATAGTTTGTGCCTAAGAAAGGCATCTTTGCTACGTAATGTCTTTCAGATTCAAGTACAGAGGATGCTGAAATGGGAGTAAAGGTCATTGAGTTTGTCCACAAAGCTCTCTAAGTCATTGTCCAGTGTCCCTCACTACAATATCATTAAAGATAGCATCCTACAATTGCCTTAGAAACATTTAAACCCAGCCACCTTTGTTTATCAGTTTTTCAAGATGGGATTTCTCTGTATAGCCCTGGCTGTCCCGGAACTCACTCTGTAGACCAGACTGGCCTCAGACTCAGAGATCTGCCTGGCTCTGCCTCCCGAGTGCTGGGATTAAGGGTGAGCACTATTACTCCGGGATTTACCAGTCATCTTAGTAGAGATGAGAACAGTATCATGACTAGAAGAACATCAGATGGTAGGGCCTGAGAAAGAGGGAAAAAAAGCCACCCACTCCACGTGATCATCACACAGACTCATTCATCTTAAAATGCCCGAGTCTGTCCGTTACCAGCATCACCTCTCTTGTAGACTCAGTGAGAGGAAGTAGCTTGCTCACAGCGATACAAGGAGAAGAGAACAAGCACTGAGATCTGGCGATTTACCTGAGCTGCTGCCCATCGTCTGGTCTATACCGAAAGAAGATGCTGGGATGCTGGGCATGGAAATAAAAGGCATCTACAGCATACTGGAGCATCAGCACCAGTCTGACTGAATCCTGAAAGAAGATGCTGCTGCAGCTGGGCTACGACAGTCCTACTGTTCCCTGATTTGCATCATCTTAGGTAAAACTGTGTAGTAGGCACTGTGGTCTTTGATATTCCCCTCAGAAAAAATATGTGCTTGTGGCAGAGTGGTGTTGTTCAGGATCCCCAAGCTAGAGTGAATCTCCTTGGACTAAGCCCCCAACCTTCATTAGTCATACCTGTCCACCATTAATACTTAACTCTTCACTCTCTTGGGTACTACTTTCTTAAGAATCATGTCAGTGGTCACCCATGGCTTCAAGAGAGGCTGGAAAGTATTTACAGTTTCCATCTCTCTAGTAGAAGCAGAGCTGAAAGAAGATGAAGTGAGTGAGTGAACGCTCAGAAGACAGTGACTTCAGTCACTCCGATAATGACTTGGAAACTGCTATTTCCTTTCTTATTTTGGGGGTTTGTTTGTTTGTTTGTTTGTTTGTTTGTTTTTTGATACTAGTCAGCTCATCGTTGACGACAAGCAATGAAAGTTTCACCTAAAAATGATGTGAGCAACAGGATAAATAAAATTGTGTTGGGTAGTATCTATTTACCTGGCTGTCTTCTTACCTATCGATTATCTCTTTTCTATTACCCTCCTACTCTTCTGTAAAATAGAAAAAGACTACTACTCTACAACCGTAGTGATGTCCCAAACTAAGAAAATTCATGGAACTTTAGGGAGCTGACATAGCAGTGTTAAGTATTTATATTCTGAAAATCAGATTCACGGGAAGAAAATATATACATATATAATTTTTACAATATGTTAAAACATAACACAAAAAAAGGCCTGGTGTCTAGCAGTGTTCCAATAAACAGTTACATGGCTTTTAATGGGTCTGTCTTTGTTTTCACTTCCATGAAATGCCTGTCTTTTTTATAAATATGAAGTCATTGTCTAAATCAGCTCTTCTCGGATCTGAAATGTTGCAACTCTGTGTAATTGGTCTTAACACCTATGATGCATTGTTCATGAAGTTGGTCGTCCTAAATACAAGAGCTGGTTTTTGTAAACCAAATGTATACAGGGCCACAAAAGCACCAAATAGGATCCTATTGTTGAAAGGTCCAAGGATTCGGGGTTAGACTTTGGTTTACTTCAAAACCTTTTTAGAAAAGAAAGGGGCTGTAGATAGTGTGGTTCCCCGGATGGTGCCATGATTTGCAGCCAGAATGAAGGAAGACAAGAGCGGAGGGGTTCCTGCATCCCTAGCATCCTTCTCTATCCCCCTGGAGCCAGCATTGCATCACCTGCGCTGATTCTAACACTAGAAGGCAAAGTTTGAGTACCTGGGCCAGTCGCTTTACAATGAAGCCCAATAGCTTTACACTGAAGAAATTAATCTACTCTATTATGCAGGAAGCCATCATGACAGTCTGTTAGCATCCTAGGAATGCTCCCACTTTTCTAATGGAAGAAAGGGAGCCATTGATCCCTTTCACATCTTAGCTGGAGTGTAGTCATGCTGTCTGGAGCATTTATCTTCTATCACTAAGCTCCATGTAGATCTTCTTTTGTGTTTGAAGACTTTCCTACCAAAGAAAGCCTTCTGCGCCCTAAAGAAGTTAAAGTACCCACTGTTCTCCCAACAGTCTTATAACTAGGGCAACCATACATGTCAATCAGACACATCAACCTTGGACTTCAGTCAGAAGCTAATTACGATTGCCCAAACATGAGGTGAACAAGGGCAATACCAACAGATAGACTCAAGTGGGTGTCAGGAAACCCAAAGAACTGCAGGTAAAGAAGGAGTACTGAGAGCAGGAGAAACAGTCGTCCTCGGGGGTCAAGCACGCCAACTGGCTATGCAATACCCAGTGGTCAGCCCTGGTCAGCCGTGTGTGTGTGTGTGTGTGTGTGTGTGTGTGTGTGTGTGGCATGTAACAATCACACCAATTAATGAAAAAAATACCATGAATTTGAAAGAAAAGGTTATGTGACAGGGTTCAAGAGGGAAGAAAGGAGAGGAAAGAATTATGTAATTATATCTCAAAAATAAGAGAAAAGAGGTTTTTGCTCTTTTTTGTATTGTTTTTTGTTTTGTTGTTGTTGTTGTTTTCATTGTGGAGGCCTCCTTATTTGCATATTCAGGAGCCAGCCAGTGTGGTCACAGTGTCTTCCAGGAACCATTTTCTTAGCTCCCATGGGCCTCCCAGTGGCTTTGTCATTTTCTTATGTTCTTTCTTTCTTTTTTTTTTTTTTTGGCCTTTTTTCTTTTCTTTTTTTTTTCAATCAATAATGATTGATTGCTTTTCTTTTTCCTCCACTTATTTGTTTATTTATTCATTAATTTTACATCCCAACTGTAGCCCCTGCCCCCTTCAGAAGCCTGATTTCCTCTGGAGCTTGAGTAAGAGGTAATCATAAGCCTCCAGATGTAGATGCTCAGAATCAGACTGTGCTCCTCTGTAGGAGCAGTAAGTACCCTTAACTGATGAGACACCTCCATGTAATATAAAGTATTTTTATAATTAAAATGTGGACTTGACATCCAAAATAAAATCTTATGTCACAGCAAGCTAAAGAAAGGAGATGACTTCTTCATGGGGATAAAGGAGGTGTCACCACAGAATGATTTAACTAAGGGGAAATCTACAGAGAAGGTGCAGGGACTTTGCCCCCTTGTTGTGCATGTAGAATCACAGATTACCAGAAATACGATCACTAAGAACAGAGAATGTATTACCTGCAAAGGGTGTCAAGATTTAAAACGTCTAATAGAAAACTGTTAACAAGTAATTTAGAGAGAGTGTGTCAGAATATGTGTGTGTGTGTGTGTGTGTGTGTGTGTGTGTAGAAAGAGAGAGAGATTTTTAATAAAAATTAGGGCTAGAGAGATGGCTCAGAGGTTAAGAGAACCCAGGTCCTCTGCTCTTCCAGAGGACCTGGGTTCAATTCCCAGCACCCACAGGGAACTCACAACTGTCTGCTATTCACACCCTCAAACAGACATACATGCAAGCAAGATACCAATGCACAGGAAATAAAAATACATTACTATAAAAATTCTTTTTAAAAATTATAAAGCTAAATTTACTATTGACTGTTTTATCAAATGTTATTTTTCCATCTAAACGTAAACATTCATTATTCAAGTAGTTAGAGATGTTTGGTGATCTGTTTTCACTTTGTGTGGCATGTGTGTGTGTGTGTGTGTGTGTGTGTGTGTGTGTGGTGTGTGTGTGTATGTGTGGTGTGTATGTGTATGTGTGGTGTGTGTGTGTGTGTGTATGTGGTGTGTGTGTGTGTGTGTGTGTGTGTATGTGTGGTGTGTGTGTGTGGTGTGTGTGTGTATGTGTGGTGTGTGTGTGTATGTATGTGTATGTGTGTGTGTGTGTGTGTGTGTGTGTGTGTTTGTGTGTTTCCACATGGGCATGAGGCACCCAGAGAACGGATGTCAGTATCTTTTTTAGTGACTCTCCACCTTAGATTTTGAGAAAGGTCTCAAATTGAACCTGGAGTTCATTAATTCAGGAGGCCTGACTGGTTCACTGAATTCCAGAAATCTTCCTCCTGAGTTCTCAGGTTACAAAGATCCATCATTGGCAGGACTGAGGGGGTACAGAACTTTAATCCCCACACTCAGGAGGCAGAAGCAGGTGGATCTTTGTGAATCTGCGGCTAGTCTGGTCTACAGAGCGATTTCCAGGAGAGCCATAGCTACACAAAGAAACCCTGTCTCAAAAAAACAAACAACACTATAAAACAAACAAAGCACACAGGCCATCGCACCTAGATCTTTTACATGGGTGCTGGGGTCCAACAGCAGCCTCTCAGTCTTGTGCTATAAACACTTCATCAGAAAGTCATCTCCTTCTAAGTCCAGGTTGATTTTTTTCAGGGATTAAGTGCACATTTTTTTTGTTATATAAATTATCTTTACATTGTATGCTTTGGTTTGTGCCTTCAAGGTCCAGTCTCAGATTAACAAAGGAACAAGGCAAATAATCTGTCACCAGCTGCTTGCTGGTTCTTGGATGACCTTGCTAATAAATTTTAGAATTGGAATATTAAAACAATCTCTCAGCCAAGTTGAGAAAAATAGTCTTGTGTCAAAGCTTTATTTTGAATTCTCGGTAGGAGAAAAGGCAGCCAATTCAAAAATGTTCCTTCCTTCTGTTAGAGGTATTTATAGAAAAGCAAAAAATTGACACTTTATTAAAAAAATAAGTTTTTGGAAATAAGAAAGAACACTCATGATTTCTGAGCCTTGGAGTTGTGTAGGAAATCTTGGTAGGACAGTAAGGTTGGTTTTTCTGAGATGTTACTTTATAACCTAATATTACTCAGTCATTCCTTGTGCAGTAGCACAGCATCTGTCCAGTAAAAAATGGAAGTGATTTCTGCCTGATGAAAAAAGTAATTAAAAAAGCCTTACTGTCTTAGAAAACATGAACCAGCTTGATGCCAACATTACCTTATACCACTGATGAAAATACTTGGACATCTCTATAATTCTTACCCTAGCTGGTTCTTCATTAACTCTTAAAAGTCATTCATGTGTTGTTTAATGTTTACAGAAGTATCATACTTTCAAAAACCATACATTATTATCATTCTAGATAAAACATATCTAGTGGTGTTAGACTCCCCAAAGGCAGAAGTCAAGTAGAAAGGTACTCAGGTACATACAACTTCACAGAAAGATTTCTTGGATTTGGGTTTTGTTTTTTATTTTGTTTTGTTTTGTTTTTCCCCCGAGACAGGGTTTCTCTGTATAGCCTTGGCTGTCCTGGAACTCATTCTGTAGACCAGGCTGGCCTCGAACTCAGAAGTCCACCTGCCTCTGCCTCCCAGAATGCTGGGATTACAGGCGTGCGCCACCACCGCCCGGTGCACAGAAAGATTTCTTAACTTTCTTCAAGTATACCAGAACCAAAAAGGAACAGGCTTTCTATCTTCAGGGAACTTCTGTTCCAGTCATCGCAGCAATAGATACACAGATCAGAAAGATACAATAGACCCACAGGGCAGCAGTCATGCAAATGTTTGCTAAGACACCAAATACAGGAAAGAAGACAGCCTTATCCTCAAATGCTGATAAAAAGAAAATGCATATGCACATGTAAACCAGACCGCCAGCACCAACCACACCAAACTCAATCAAAGGCTGTAATGTAAGATCTAAAATTTAGAAGATACAAGCAAACAAAGAAACCAGGACAAACACTTCAGGACACAGGCATATGCAAGGGCATTCTGGACAGCACTGTAGTCGCTCAGGGGCAATGTTAGCCTTGACAAACTGAACCTCAAAAATTAAAAAAAAAATTCTCCTGAACAGCAAACAATAATCAAGTGAAGAGGCAGCCTATAGAATGGTGAAATATCTTTGCTAGCCATGTACCTAGCCGAGGAGTAATAGCCAGCATATACAAAGAACTCAAAACACAAAACAAAAATCAAACAAGTAATAGACAGCTGTGAAATGAGCAGTACAGGAAATTAGCATGGGGGTTCCTCAGATGACTAAAACTACCTGTGGAAAATACCTGTCTACCCTGTGAACCAGTTATATCATAGCTGAGGATGTCTCTAAATAACTATAAATCAAGATGTGACAAAGACACTTCTTTTTTTTTAACAGTAGCAAAATTACATTTATTTTTTTAAATTATTTTATTGAATATCATCTTCATTTACATTGCCGTGGTAGAACTTTTCTCAATTTCCTGCCTCCCCAAACAAAGACACTTCTTGTGGATGTCTATTACAGCACCACTCACAACCATTCATTGGTGGAGACAACCTGGTGCCCAGCAGGGAGAAGAAGATAAGGAAAAGCAGGTCAGAGATACATAATGGGATTTCTTTTCTTGGCCATAAAGAATGAAGTTATCAGAAGGGAGAAATGATATAATTATAAACTCAAAATAAAAGGGAAAAGAGCAAATATATGTCATCTACAGGAAAGCAGACACAACTGGAGATAATCCTAAATCAATCCCCACAAGGCGAATAGGCTTCTCTCACATGTGGTTCCTAGACTTTGTACAGACATAGAAATGCATGTGTATATATGACATGAATTACAAACAAACTTGTACAGGGGAACAAAGGAAACCAACTGGAGGGGAAGGAAGGAAGAGAGGGAAGAAGGAAGGGAGGATGGGGGAGGATGGGAGGGGAAAAGGAAGGGAGGGAGAGAAGGAGGGAGAGAGAAAGGAAGGGAGAAAGGAAGGAAAGGAGAGAGGGAGAGAGGGAGGGAGGGGAAAGGAAGGGAGGAAGGAAGGGAGGGAGGGAAGAAGGGAGGAAGGGAGAAAGGAAGGAAAGGAAAAAGGAAAGGAGGGAGGAAGGAAGGAAGGAAGGGAGGGAGGGAGGGAAGGAAGAAGGAAAGGAGAGAGGGATGGAGGGAAGAAGGGAGGGAAGGAGGCAGGGAGGGAGGGGACAGGGAATGTGCTCAGTCTATGCTTGTGTGAAATGTACTTCCACATACAGCACCATATATAATGAATACATGTATTGGTTTTTTTTTTAAGAAAAGCATTGTTGCCAGACCTTGTTTGGGACAGTTTTCTTTCTCAGTTGCCATTTCAAATTTGTATACCATCTACCACCACTTGACAGAAACAACTGTAGAAACAGTTGATCACAGGATTAGACTGGAAGAGGACTCTCAGGAAGAGAATATGCCCGTGGAAGACTAGAATCGGGCACTTAGAAAAATATCTCCTGCCAATCAAGAGGAGACTTCGTCCACGGTGTTTGTGTCTCACAGTCTATATCATCATTACCAAAAACTCAAGCTGGAGAGGAAAGTGGCCTGCAAAGATGTTTTCATGTAAAGAAACAAGCCCACTCAGTCTGGCCATGGAAAGAACAGAACCAGTAAGAAAGAGATGTGCCTCACATAAGGGCAGGCGTGTGTCCTAGCGGCAGGGCACAGGCACCAATGGCACCTTTCATCACCCAGAGTGCCCTGCTTTGAGCCCCAGCTCTTCCTGTGCAGGTCTCTGCAGCCTTTCACTTACCTCTGGAAAGGGTGAAGGGGCGCCTCTCTGTGACATCCATGTTGACAAAACCTTAGTTTGAGCAGATGAAAGAGATGGACTTTCAAATGTCATCAACCCTATGCCCTGAAGAGATCATCTTGGGTCTAGTATTCAGCTTGGTTCCATCAGCTTTGACCTGTAAGGCCAGTGACAAGGACGGGCACACCCCTGTGTAAGGAAGAGCAGTCAGGAACAAGCATGGAAAAGAATTCGTACCTAATCAGGTGGTGTCCTGGGATATCCACGCTGGCCGAACAGGACACCACAGACTGGGGCTTAAGCAATGATGTTCATTTTCTCACAGGGTGATGTCACTATAGTTGGTTCTGAAGAGGGCCATCTTCCCAGCTCACAGATGGCCTCGCAGATCTCCATGTCATTTTCCCCAGTGCCTGTGTACATACTCAGTATATTTCTCTCTGGCAGATTACAGCCCTATGTTTATGACCTTGCTCACCCTGAATTGCCCTCTGCGACTTTTGTCTCCAAATACTGTCATGCTAGAAAAGGGCTGGATGTTCAAAGATGAATTTGAGTGGGACACAGTGTATTTAGTGGCACATGTCTAAGTGGCAGGTATCCTAGTTTCTTTTATGTTTTTGTGATAGAATACCCTGACCAAAGCAACTTAATGGATAGAGGGATATATTTTAGCTCACCATTAAAATCATTTCAAGGAAACTACGTCATCAAGAACTTGAAACAACAGGCCATATTGTGTTCCCAATAATAAGAAGAAGGAATGAATACATGCATACTGTTCAATGACCTTTCTTCATTTATACAAGCCAAGGATTCCAGCCAGGGAATGGTGCTGCCCACAGTAGACAGGTCATTCCATGTCTGTTGCAGGATTTCCCATGTCCAATCATATTAGGACAGTGGAAGGCCTGTGACTGGACAGGAAAAGGGAGGCAGAACTAGAAGTTGGGGGGACAGAGGTCTCAGGAGAAGAAAAGGGATCCAAGATGGCTTCGGACACGGACCTGTGTGGCATCTACTAGCCAAAATAGCTAAGTTTTATAAGGTTAGACATATTAGGTTAAAGCTTTTATCATTATCAATTGACTCTCTAATTACTGTATTGGTATCTTGTAAATTGTGATATTACTGATACATAAATCTGATTGATTAATGAAAAAAAAGAGGGCTGTTGGGGCAGGAGAGTTGGCGGGCTCTTTTTTACTATTTCCTGCAACACATGTCACTTAACATATCACCATAATTCCCCACAAAAATCCCCAGAAGCCCATCTCCTGAGCAATTCTAGATCCTGTATACTTGACGAGTGGCATTAGCCATCCAAATAGCTGTCTGTTGCAACTCTGGGGATGGGGGGGCAGGAGGCAATGTGGGAATGTAGAAACTGTCTTCTCGGGCTTTCAATCTCACTTTCGTGCTGCAAGATTTGTATTCATTCATTCATCAATCAGCCAGTGCAAAGCACTGAACATGGAGCAAAAAAATGAATGAGATACAACCTCTGTCTTTCTGGGTGCCCTTGGCTAAAAAAGACGGGAGCTGAGAAAGGACAAAGAAAGAGTACAACACTGTGACATCAACAAACTGTCTTGCAACATTTCCTGGATGTGGAGGACAAGATGCCACCGGATATGCAGGGAGCAGACACCTGCCACACAGACCCTTCTAGAAAATCTTCACAATGAGTTAAGACCTAACTCTTGCGGGGCTGTAGACCGTTCCAGGAAACTTGGAAAGGTTGAGTGGGTTCGGAAACTTCAGAACCTCATAGATGAGGATGGTACTCTGACAAGATTCCTGGCCTGAAACACATGACCAAAACTCCCCACATAAAGAAAGTGACTAGTGGTCACACAGCACAGAACACAGAGTTCTCCACGCTAATGAGGTATCTAGATGAGCCTCGGGAGTTTAGTCAACAAGCTTCCCTTCCACAATATTCATTCCTGCAAAAGGCATTTTGTCTCTGGTCCACACCTCTTTGCACCCATTCTCCACAATGAACAGAGAATGAACAGTATGGGCCAGCAAGGACTGTCTCTCTCAAGAACTGCTCAAGAACTGCTGTTGGGAAAGCACTCTTTGCACAGAGCCACTGCCTATATCTCCCACAGGAGGCCCTCCAAGTTCTTAGACAATCACAGTTTAATTCCCCAAGTCCCAGGCTCCCCATGGCAAACCCATACAGCCCTATCTATTCCAGACTCTACAGTTTCAGGGCGACTGGACGCTTGTGAGGTAGAGAACCCCAGCTTTGGCCTCAGCCTGCATTTTTCCTCACCTAGGCTGGAGTCCCCATCTTAGTCTGCATTTCCTCACCCCCTGAGTTTGGGCGCTTCCGCCAAGCCCGGCACTAGATGGCAAAATAGGTAAAACATAGTCTAGCGACCCGTGTTTCTTCTCCTGGAGCAGAGTTTGCACACCCGCATGGAACACAGAACCACAACTTCCCACGTCACATTTCTTTAGTTCCCTTGATAACTGTGTTTTTTACTAGTTATGGTTTTGTTTCAGGTAAATTGAAAAGCCTCTTTGTCCTGTTTGCATGATGTATTCCGTTTGACTCCGTAAGGAAGAACACGTGTAAATCCCACTGAACACCGCAAGCAAGTAAAACCATTTCAGGTCACGGAACCTGTCCCTTCTCCTTAAGCCCAAACATGCCTACACTTAAAACTTCTCTCCAACCTATTCCCGACTCAGTCTATCAGCTTGCAACAGAAAATCAAGCTGCCGCTGTGTCTTCATCCCCAAGACTCTCAGATTAAGGGGCTCAAGGACAATCTGAGCAGAGAAAAGAAAAAGGCTTAAGTTATTATGTAATGATCAGGTTAGAATTTAAAGGAATCTTAAGCAGTAAATAAAGACTTAAAATAATATTAATCAAGTTTTTTAAATGTGCATTACACTTAGTCCCGTGAGACAGTTCAGAGAACGGAATCCTGAATGTTGTCCTCTGACCTGGACATGCACGCTGTGGCTGGTGACAACTTGGACTGGAACCATCTTATGGCCTTGTCATAATTCCTAAGGAGACCAACATGCACCATTCCTTCTCTTGGTGTTGTTTACCAGGATAAGAATAGTCTGAAAAGGTCACTGGGAAACCCTTTCCTCCTGGGGTGACTCTGTAAATCCACTGTTTTCAGATAAAGGCAGGACAGATCAGCTCAATCTGTACGAAGCCCCATAATTCCAACTTCACAAATGATGAAGAGACAGGCGGGAGCTCTGCTCAAGTACGGCTTCTCCTCATCTGTAAAGAAGGGGTTTGCTAAGTAAACAAATGGTGTCTACAACATTTATTTGAACAGGCGAAATTTAGCTTGTTGAATCCTTCTGTAAGTAATTATGTTTTCCAAATATTTGTAAGCACTCTAGAGAACGATGTATTCATAAATCATTGATAAGTTAATTGGAAAGCATTCTTATGTATTCATCAAATGAAGATCCCCACGGTCTCCTGCTAAGCAGAGCTTTGCTATTTTATTTCATGAGCAGATTGCTGTATTTATTTAAGAGTAATAAATACAGCACCTCTTTTCTTAACAAGCTTAAGTTTCTTCCCCTGAATCAGTGATAAATGTGTGTGTGTGTGTGTGTGTGTATGTATACATATGTTGATATGTGCATATATACACGTAAATGTTTTTAAAATCTGTTTTCCTTATCAGACTTCCTCTTGCCTCTCCCCAACAATTTTACAAGAGTGAAGATGGTGGGGGCCCCTCACAGCTAACAGAACCGGGTAAACCTCAGTTTACCTCCAGGGTTATATACCAGCAGCCAAGTTGTTCCTTCTTGGGAGCTTACTGTTCGGAATCCACTGTCAGTATGAGCAGCTGAAGGAATGGTCTGGTGTGGACCCTTAGCGATGGTACCCCTCTCTGCCTGTCTCATACTGCCCATGTCCTTCCCTGGTCTCAGTCTGAAGTAAGTGGTCGAGAAGGGAATGTTTCCTTTTGCATTAGGTACTCTTAGTTTACTTTTGTTCTCCATCACTTCTTGAGTAAATCATTTATGAATGATGTCATTGTTTGGGAAAACTCACTGCCAACAACCAAGTACACCATGCCCTTTCCCAATTCTAAAATGTTTATTTCTGTTCCTCCAAGTCCTTCAAAAGGTGGCTGTGACCTTTTTTGGTTAAAGAAATAGTTATGTCTTTGTTATAGAAAGAATCAATGGTGAGAGTAAGATCTTGGGGAAGTAGCAGATTTGGTTTGGGTTAGAGAACACAGTGATTACATCACTTACTCATCCCACAGATAGATTTTATTAAATGGGTGTTTTAAAAGCATTAAACATGATTCTGCGTCTATCAAAAACAATCTCATTAATATAAAATGGCACTTGCTTCCCTACAATGTGGCATTGCATACTTCCTGGATTACACGGGTAGAAGGTCCTGGAAAGGTACAGGGTTCTCAATTTATTGCAGCATGATTTCCATTTGCTTTGAGCTGTGCCAGGACAGGGGGACTGTCTTAGTTACGCTTTTATTGCTGAGAAGAGACACCATGGCCAACTCTTACGGAAGAAGCTGTTTAACCATGGCTGGCTTACATTTTCAGAGGTTCAGTCCATTATCATCATGGCAGGAAGCATGGCAGAGTCCAGGCAGCCAGGGTGCTGGAGGAGCCAAGAGATTTCTACACCTTGATCAAAGGCAGCCAGGAGGAGGCTCAAATTACATACTGGGTGGAGCTTAAGCTTAGGACACCCACCCCTAGGGCCACGCCTCCTCCAATAAGGCCACACCCTATGGCCAACTGCATGAACCCTGGGAGCTGATCATCTCTAAACCACCACAGCGATGTAATGAAGAGGTTAATGCTCATGCTGCCTTGAGTGTGCATATTTTAACAAGATGTGGTTTAAAACTCTGAGAAGCACAGATGGTTGATCAAGTACAGAATTATGATGGATGGAAGATCGTATCGGGATGCTGAGCCCAATTATAAAAATCAAGTAGCAGTTGGGTTATCACTCACTGTACGGTTGCCACGCTTACTCTGCAACCAAAAGTGAACGGCAGATGACATTACCTCTCAACAATAGATCCATCATTTTGTGAAGGACTCATCTTCTCTGCCTGCATTCTTCCTTTTAAGAGGTTAACGTGTGAGAAGCTCAGTAGCCTTTCACTACTCACACTAGAGACTATTTCTAAGGACACCCTTTGACAGTCACGTCTGGAAATACAGTGCTCGGTCAATTACTGAAGCCATAGCCAGCCCCTTGGAGTCACCGGCTTATTCCGTTTCCATCTTTCTTTACAATGCCACAATACCTATTTCCAGACTCGCAGAGGTGGATGCAGTCTCTTTTTGGCAGCCAGCCTGTTACAGTCCTAGTTTTGTTCGTCCCGTTGCTATGATTTAAAAACAACAACAAAAAAACTGACAAAAGCAACCTAAGGAGAGAAAGATTTATTTTAGCCTACAACTGAAGCATCCTTCACGGTTGAAAAGCCAGGCTTTCAGATGCATCACACGCACTATGAGGAAGCAGAGAAGGGCAGACATAAACTGTGGCCTAGTTCTCCAAATAAACCACGCACACAACCACCATCATACCCCCACACCCATACACATGTGCACACACACACACACACACATACACACACACACACACATAGAAAATAAAAGAGCCACCACACTAGCCCCAGGCTCCACAGGTGACAAAGTGTTCAGTACTTTCGCAACCTGACGACTCAGGTTTCCTCCCTTCATCTTGATGCTTTGGGACAAAAGCCGAACTGAATGCCATCCTAGCAGCCAGAAGGAAGGTGAAAGAGAGCCTGGGCCTGAGAAGCTGATAGGGCACTAGTACCTAATACCCACAATGCACAGGGAGAGAGAAGAGTGGGGGCCAAGACAACTGATTGTGCTTTGTAACTGCCTAAGTGCTGATTACCAATAAATAAATAAATAAAATAAAGTTTTAACTAAGCTGAATGATTCCACTAAGAATCCTCCACTCTCCATCCCACAGCTGGGTTCTGAATGCTTCTTGACAATCCCTCTCCTAATCACCACATGATTTCCTTTCTATCCCTTGCAGCTGTTATGAACCGCTCTGCCTCCACACTGCCCTCCCGTCTCCTTCCCAGAGGATACGGTCCCTAGTGGAAGAGAGACACCACAGGCTGCAGACACCATCAGTGTCCCTTTTCCTTTCCTCTGCTCTGGATAGGTCATCCTTTCTCTTGTTTTCTCTCAGGGAAGGTCCTAATGAAGGGCCCTAATAATCACCTCTCCACCCCTGGTAGGATATATGTATGTGTGTGTGTGTGTGTGTGTGTGTGTATGTGTGTGTATATGTGTATGTGTGTGTGTGTATGTGTATGTGTATGTATGTATGTGTATGTGTATGTGTATATGTGCGTGTATGTGTGTGCATGTGTATGTGTATATATGTGTATGTATATGTGTATATGATCTATATGTATATTCTATTCAAATCCTGGCCTCATCCTACCACCTGGGCAGCCTAGTACAAACTACAACTACAAACACTGGGACTAGGGAGATGGCTCAGTGTGCAAAATTTTCTGCACAAATGTAAGGACACAGGCCCTGATGCCCAACACGTATGCAAAAGCTGGGAGTGGTGGAACTTGCAACTTCGGTGCTTGGTAAGAAGAGAGCAGTGAATGCTGGGTACTGTCGAAACAGTAAGTTCCAAGTTCAGTGACGGACCATGTGCTAAGATAAACACTAGAAGGAAGATCCCCAATGTCAGCCTCTGCCCTCTACACATCCAGCCGGGTGAGGACACCTGCACACAGGTGAGCACACAAACACATACACAGCTCACACATACATGCACACACACACACACACACACACACACACACACGTCTCCGTTTCACTGTTGCTAAAGTAGGCTCAGTACCTTTGTTTTGGGTTTGAAATGTTTCACTATAAAATATTGAGCCATGGAAGACACACCCCAAAGCTACCAACTCCGAGTCACCAATTACTTCCTAAATTGCTACCATACCAAGCATTCAGGATTGCACAGGAAACAGAAAACACTGCCTACCTTCATGGAGTTTGAGGTCTGGTTGTGGAGACCACAAGACAACATGTGACTCTTACGTAGCCGTCTAACTGTCAAAGAGATGAAGAAAATGGCCAGAGTGCACTCTCATCCGTCTGGGTGCTGTCTGCTTCCTTCTCTCCTCCAGACTCTACTGCAGTGCATTCAGTACAGTTCTGTGGTTATCACACACTGGGATACTGTATCTCACACTGTGTTCCCTGAGAGACATGTGCAGGCCGTAACCTCTCACACCTGTGAGTGGGATCTTATATAGAAACAGGCTCTCCAAATGGTAGATATGATCAGTTTGTCATTATGAACTAGGTAAGCCCAGGGACTGCTGCTCTTTTAATAACAGGTGTTTTTGGCAATATTCTATCCACTCATTGTGGATGAATCCATTATGCAAAATCATGTACTGTTTGTAAATATCCTAGACACATTCTTCTATGCACTTTAAATTGTCTCCAGATTGCTCATGATATGTGATTAAAATTAAATACTACATAAGCAGTCGTGCGACGCTGCATTAGTTATGGGGTGATGGCAAGTTACAAACAGGAGGTCTGGGCCTTATGCAGGCACAATCTTTCACATTTTTTTTAATCTGTTGTCAATGGACTCTGAAGATACAGAGAGGATACAAAACTCACAGATACAGAGTCAACTACGCTTATATTTCCCCTGATTTAAACCTTAAAACATTATAACCTCCTTTGCATGCTCTTAGGCTGCCTGAAGTGTCCTCCGACTGCGGCGCTAAGGCTGAAATAAGCCCTCTCTCTTCTCTGTCTCACCAGGACCATTTGAATCTATAGTCCACAGCTTCTGCTTGGTATACAGCCAGTACCAGTAATTGCCGAATGAATGAATGAATGAATGAATGAATGAATGAATGAATAGAACAAAACCAGAATGGACTGCTCACAACGGTAACCCACACTGTTAGGGTTATGGTTAACATTGTTGCTAACTGTGGATACTAGAAAAGATAACAAAAATAAAATAAGTTAAAAATGCTGCTGTGATAACACCCAAGTGCTACTAATTACAGCTATGTATGTGAAGCCTTACTTTAATGCCTGATTACCTTGCAGTGCAAGTAAAGATTGTGCGTAGTGTATCATTAAGTGTAGCAGCTCCACTCGGTTGAGTTTTATTTCATTATAATCGTGAATTACACATATGCTCAGACGATGAAGTTAGGGTTGCTGTCTGTTCTTTGTTCCCATCCTTGAAAAAGCATCTATTCCTAAACTTGCCTTCTTCTGCACCTAGTGATTTTGATTATTTTAAAGGAAACATATAGAGGGTGGCCAGAAAGGTTAAGTTAATTCACTCAGGGTTCTCAAAGGTAGTAAATGATGACTTTTGAATGAGGTCTTTTGGTTCAATAGCTTGGGCTTTTCCACTAGACTTACTTTATCCCTAATGATGCATGTTTTATCAGGAAATTCCATATACAGGCTTCTGGTGGTTAAGAGGTGCTAGGCTTGAAGGCTTGAGACAAGAAAGGCAGAGAGTGACAAACAGTAGCCTCAGAGTCTCTTCCAAAAGCAGGTGACCCAACCTAACATTAGAGCCTGAACCCTTGATGCCTCCCCTCCCATTCCCTATCCATCCCCTCCCCCTCCCTCTCTCCCTCCCCCTTCTTCTCTGTCTCTGTCTCTCTCTCTGACTCTCTGTCTCTCTGTCTCTCTATCTCTGTCTCTCTCTCTTTGTCTCTCTGTCTCTCTATCTCTGTCTATCTCTGTCTCTCTGTCTCTTTGTTTCTCTGTCTCTCTATCTCTGTCTCTCTATCTCTGTCTCTCTGTCTCTCTCTTTGTCTCTGTGTCACTGTCTCTATCTCTCTCTGTCTCTCTGTGTCTGCCCCCCACTCTCTCCTTGTGAATCCAGTACTGGCACTCAGTCAACTCCCAGCTGAGCCTAGCCTCCCGTCCATCCCCCTACTACTGAGGTGCTAGACTTTTGAGTGAAGCTGTCTCTGGACCCTTCAGACCAGACCAGCCCATCTGCCATCCAGACACCACAAGTGACCTCGGTCCACACCACATGGCACAGAATAATTGAGCAGCTGAGCCTGACCTGAATTCCTCACCCACAAAATCACGAGGCATAAAAATGGCTGCTGTTGTAAGCTTGGAATTCGAGAGACAGATAGCCAGTGATTGACCCAAGTTCATTTTCCAGACGCTCTCGCTTAGCCAAACAAATCGCCAAAGGGCAAGCTAATAAACTATAGCAATTAACAAAACCAGCTCATTTCTCTTTCATAAGGCAATCCCCACACACAGACAATGACAGCAATTTTGAATTTCAAGCACATAGCCTATCTGTGGACCTCTCTGAAATGTCAGCCATAAAATAATTTTCCTTTTGCAATTTATAAGCCCTGACAGTAAGGAGCTGTCTGTGAGAATCCAGCCAGAAAGCCCTTGGACAGACATTCCGTTGATAATTTTTCCCATTTCCATTTGTGACACACAGAGCCTTTCACTATTCAAGTCAACTTTGAAAGGAAACAAGATAACATCCGATTTCCTCCACTGTCCTTCCACGCATTTAACAGCACCCAGATATACAGGTTCGTTTCCCTGGAGGTTCCTGTTATTCAAGTTCACCTTCTGGTGATCCTAAGACAAAAATCGTATTTTCTATAGCCATCTAACAGTGCAGGCCAGGAATGCAAAGTAGCTAAGGAGGGATGGGGAGGAGATTCCTGTGACCTCAGTGAACCAAACAGCTACCCAAACTGCACAATTAGCACAGCACAGACTCCGCAGCTGTCTGAAGCAGCAGCACCACAGTATTTCTGACAAGGCGCATCACGCTGATGATGTCAGACTCTTTTCTTAAACAGTGAAATGTGAGAAGGTGAAAACCCGGAGCTGTTGGAAGATGTGTCCTTTCTGGGGAACCGTACTCACAAATGACAAGGTTACCCACAGTTCTGGGTTTCCTCAGCTTGTTGAGAAGTCACATTCCTGTAGCTGGCTCCCTAAGCCCTTGGTTATCTCACCGGTCTGCCATGCAGGTCACTGAACGGGGGGAAAATGACTCAGGGCCCTAACGAAAATCTAATTCATTAAACTAAACCTTGGAAAAGAACCTGAATGAGTCAGTGTATCCTTCCCCTGCCTCTGGGCAGCGCCACACCTAGATCATTTGAGCCAAAGGAGAGGTAATCACATTTTTTAATAATGCAGTCACGAACATTATTACCAAATCCCATCTCTCTATATAACTGTGTTCCAAATGAACCAACAAAGGCATCACAGAGTTGGACCCAGTACACTAACAACGGAGCAAGGACCTTGGCTTTTGCGCCAGTTTTTCAAAAGGTGACCCCTAGAAGCAAAAAAAAAAAAAATGTAGGGGAAGCCATTCCCTGGGGAAACAGCTGCCCAGAGCCAGTATACATAGCTGTGAAAGAACAGATAGAGGGGTTGGCCACCTGCCCATCTGCTGTCCACACGTCACCTTTTGTGCAGAGGAAGAATCACAGGGCCACACTCAGTGACCTAGGAAGAGGGCTATAACACTATACATGAAATTTTCTCCTTGGTTTGTCTTTTTAAAAATCTATTTTTTTTCTTTCCGTAACCCCTGTTGTTTGTTACTGCTGACTCTGTGTAACACTATTTTTTTTTTAATTTAATCTGTCACCCTTCACTAATAAACCTACCCCTGACAGGTAATATATCTTTATTCCTCCAGATACCTGGCAGGTGCTCAATAACCATTCTCTGGCAGACTGAAAGACTTTTGGAGAGAATGAACACAGCCATAGACCACCAACACCTAACGTTTTCTTGCCTTGAAAATGAAAAGCCGGCAGTGACCTCATCTCCCCTGAGGGAAATGAACCGACCAGTTGACTCACTGCTCTTTAGAGCAGAATTCCTGGTTGATTAAAAAAAAAAAAAAGCCTGGGACTCCTGGCCATGAGATCAGCGTCCTGGGCTGGGGCCATCCCTCCGTGCTTACTTCCTGTCTGGACACTCTATCTAGCACATTCGAGACTGACCATTGGGAAGAGAAGCATACATTCTTATTTATCAGAGTTCTGCCAGCTTCAAAGAGGCTGCCATTCTTTCCTTTAGGGAGAAGTGTGACTCCCCAGAACAGTCACCAGAGTCATTTAACCAGGACACACCTTCCAGGCATCTGCCACACAGGCTCCTTCAGCAACCTGATAGCCAGAGATGGGCACCTACCACTTCGATATGAGAGGGCAGTCTCACCATGGCAAAGGTCAGAAAGTCGCAAGTCCAAACACCAGCTTATTTATTCCGTGTTACCTTTTGCCCGTTGTCCATATTTGAAAGTTGTCAGAATTAAGGTGGATCTCATGGAAAGTTCCAAAAAAAAAAAAAAATAGAAAAGAGGACCAAGAAGGATGGAAATGTACAAGTGTGCCTGACAATGAGAAGTATTACAGAGACACTGGACCCAAGCATTCACGAGGCTCTGAGTTCAATTCCCAGAACCATGAAGAGGGGGAAGCCAGGAGACGGGAAGGCTGTCAGGACCACAACCTTCTGCACAGCCACTACAACCTCACCTGGAACATAGTTTTTGCAACAACATCTGCCAAACTGCCTGCTCCACCCTGAGCAGATGCTGCCCTTGTAATTGACTGTATGAGTCAAGGGCTAACATTTCAAAACATGTGATCTTTGTCATCTTGCTCTCAAATAGTCTGCCTTGCCTCAAATCCCTTGAACAGGGATTTGCCACTGCACCTGAATTTCCATTGCGATAGCCATCCCTACTATTTTGAGAGATCTTTTTCCACTTCACATTTAGGCTGATACACTTAACAATATGGTTATTTATATGAAATAACTAGTGGTCATATAAAGAAAGGTTTGTGGTTACTGAATCTAGGGATAGGAAGGAATGAGGAGAGCTTTTAGGAGAGACGGAGGGTTTGCCAGGACAATGAAGTGTGTTATGGAACTGTGTGCTTTCATAGCGATCCCACCAATGAATACTTCACTTCAAAGTATTTAATTAATATTATAATATATAATTATATAGTTTTATTATACATTTATTACATTATTATATGATTTCATTATTAATTTATATTATTTCACCTTTAAAAAAAAAACAGGGCGTGCTACATAGCCAAGGTTACCCTTAAATACTTGTTCCCCCACCTAAGCCTCCCATTAAGTTTTTGTAAGAAAAAACTTTTTAATTATTTTTTTAATTGAAGGCTTCAACTGCCATATTCTGGCTTGTCTTGAGGAACGGGAAGACCCACAGAGCTAAGCTCGCCCCACGGTGTGGTGACCTTCAGCTGATGATGAGAACAGCTGTCTTCTGAAGAAGGGGCAGTTGCTGTCCACGTTGCCTTTCACCTTTGGAGCTTCTGACTTCAGTTCCACCTATAAGAAAGACACTTATTTACTCCAGAGAATTCAGAGTCCCCATGGACTGATACCTTCAGAGGAATATAAAGCAAGACCACAGATTATGATTTGAGAATATCCAATGCAAGATGAAGATGAAGAGTCCAGGAGGCCAAAAAACTGGGATCAGAGAATCGCAGATCTGGTGTGAGACTGGGATGTTCATGGCTGAATGCCTGGAGCAGAATGTTCCTCACCGTTCAGTCACGTTTCTCTTCACTCTTCTGTGCCTTTGCTTCCCTTTTCCATTCTTCCTACATCTGACTTATCTCGTGTATTTGTTGCTTAGGCATTCTTACCAATCAAATCATCACAAGATGGATTAAACAACAGAAATCTACTGTTGGAGGCAGGAAATCCAAGATGAAGGTATCATCAGGGCCATGTGCCCTCTACAGGTTGCCAGAGAGCAGGGTTCTGAGCCCGTTCAGCTTTCTGCTAGGCATGCCCTGATCTGTGGCATTGCCTCAACAATCTCTGCCTCCATCATCCTGTGGCTTCCTTGTGTCTGTCCCTGTGTCTCACATCTCTCCTGTTTCTTCCAAACACATGAATCGTTGGGTTTTAGGACTTTCCCTAAACCCAGGATAATCTCTTGCAGAGATCTTTAATTAAATCCATAAAAGTGTTTTCAAATAAAATCATATTCACAGGCAGATGTTGGAACATAGACGTATTTTGTGGAGACATAAATCAATACATCCTAATACAATAATTATTTGCTGTGGCATGTAAGTAGAGACTTAGCCATCTGATTTCATGTTAGCTCCCCATAAACAAGGCCCCATAGGTGGGTGCTCAATAAATCCTTCCAAGTGAAGAATGACAATGTGTCCTTAGAAGCATGTTTGGCTCAAGTCAAGTCAGCCAATGACTGATCCAAGAAGCCATGATGATGTCAATCCAGTACAGCTAAGGCAAGGATGAAGATCAGTCGAACCAGGAATAAAACTACTGTCCATTTGTTGTCTCCAAATGGAAACTTCCTCCTGGAAGGGGGAGGGAGACTCATAAGAACTGGGAAACTAACAAAACCTACAAGGTTCTCTAAAGCAACAGGACTCACCCAAGATTTTACATATATTGAGAACAATTGTTGATGGAAAGGAGACTCTTTAGTGAGTACCTGCAAGTTGGGCTGGGAACCCCTGCGAAGTGGAAATTTCTGATTTCAGTGGAGACTCAGTTGGGTCATGTGATTTTTTTCTGGAAACAATGTTTTGTTGAAACAAACCTGTGAGAGGGTGTTTTGCTGAGAATAAACACATGGTGTTTTCTGGAAGTTGCTTGGTCAACGGGCATGTGATGTTTTGCTGGAAAAGATGTTTGCGAAGCAGAGGATGTTTGGAAAGTGTGTAAGTATAACCCAAGAGACAGTGGAGGACGCTGTTGTTGGTAACACTCTTGGCTGCTTTCACTGATGCTGGTCTTCACTGACAATGCTCCTGCATTGGTTCACCTTGCTTTCTTCACTGATCTTCAGTTGTCGTGACTTTGCAGAGAGAAAAGCACCAAAGAGCTTCTGGTAGTATTCCAGCCACTTCTTACCACTTCTGCAGACTTGTCCAGATTGTCAGAGCCTTGTTTCTTCTTCCGGATCCAGCCACTGCTAGCGATTCATGTTTGGTGTTTGCTGAGTGGACTGGACTGCTGACAACAAAGATTAGAACTGCCTCCAAAGAACTATTTCTAAACAGGTTCCCAACTCCCATTTCCTATTAACCTTTCTTTTCCCCTGCCTCTGGTGGGTGGTGGGCTAGACAGGAGTTTGAAGCATTAAGGAACCATAATAAGAGTAGGTTTTGAAAAAATATAAGCCTACATCCCTGAGTTGAAGCTGCATGAGTCTTCACTCAGGCCAAAGTGGGCCTCTGGCATTATCTATGTTCCTGTAGGTAATTGTAATAGACTCATTGTGGGCTCCGATTGTTTCTGAGTTAACTACATTGTATCATTGCCGATTACCAGCAATTGAGTCAGAGGCAGGAAGGTGACTCTCCTGTGACCTCCTTGGGTGAAATCACTTTTTTGGTTTGTAATCACTGCCCTATCTTAGGTGAACAGACATTTGTTCGTGTGTCCCCAGGAAAGTCACACAGCACATTTTACCAATTATGCTTGAAGGTACCAGGCAGGCCAAGGAGTGGCCTGACAGGCTTAAGAGTTTTGTATTAATGGAGATTCCTGACAGGACAGTTCAATGGCATACACCTAATCTTCAGTGAGGCCAGTAAAACCAAGTAAACGCTTGAAGGAAGATTTAATCTTGCCATGAGTTTCCACTGGGCTGATGAGATTGTCTGCTGCGACCCCAGCTCGGGTTTCTGAATTACTGGAGGAGAGATGCTTGACCACCTACGTCAGAGTCACGTAGAAGTATGTGAATCAGAGATGCATACTCTTGGGCCTTACATCCAAACCAGAGATTCCTTCTCAGATCTTCCTGTTCCTAATAAGTTCTTCTCAGATCCTCTGACATTCTGACCTCGGAGAACACTAAAGTTCAGGGACTAAAGAAATACAAGCTCTTCTTGGAAGATAAGGAGTACAAGTCTACTCCTCTTCAACCATGAGCATCTCCCAAAACAGGCTATTGGCTACTGAGAGCGCCTCACAGTACATGCTATTGGCAGCAGCCACTGTCCTGAGCTAAGGCAGGAAATTGGCTGTCATGCCCCAGTCAGTGCCTTCCTCTCTATTCACTTTCTCATACTGTCACCAGAGCTAAGACATAGCAAGAATGGTACTCTTCCTGCCTTTTATGGTTTCTTCACTGTCAAAAATCAGCGCCATTGATTGCCTACCCAGCATCCACCCCTTCTTTGTTTTGTACTGTTGTCATACAGCCAGTGAGGAGAGAAAGTGCTCATAGAAAGGTGAACCCTATTAACCAGTTTAGGGATACTAACTGTGATTGATCCCAAGTCAGGTCTCATCACACTTCTTGCCAGCAACTGGTTCAGTGCTCTCGAATGAGACATGAAGGGCACATACTGGGAACATCTTGGGAAATTTCTCTAACACCAAGAGCACCTCCCAACGGAGCTGAACACCATCCCTATTGGTTTCGAAGACTCCCATTGGCTGCAGAACAACACTCAGATTCTTTATAGGTATCTGAATAAGATTCCTAGTAATCTTGATTGTCTTTCTCAGCCTGGTAGGGAGGGAGGAGATTCTTGTTCGAAGGCTATGTGACTGCATACTCAGGTCTGACTCTAGATGGATGAGATTGATACAACTTGTTAGGAACATCCTCACATCCTCATGGAAAAGACCATCATGGGCCAAGGAAGGGGTGTAAGAGCTCTGGTCTGGAACAGTGAATGAGAGGCTGTTTTGTAGCACCAAGAAGGTGGGGTGCCTCTGGTACCCAGAGGAGAAAGGAGTTCTCTTCTTTGCATAATTCTGTGGTCTGACAAGGAATTGGAGCCTCCCTTACCTAAGGATCATCAGAAGGAGTCCCTGCCCCATGATAATGCAGGATGCTCAGCTCGAAGAGCTTACACATGGAGGCAGAGCATCTAGGACCATGTCCTCTCTCTACTTTAGATGTCAACACAGCAGATAACATTGGACTTTAATTTGGGACCTTCTACCACAAAGATGGGCATTCTAAAAGAGCTCAGTCAGACTCACTCTGAAAGGACACCATGCCAAAAGAGCCTGACACCAACTGTCATCTAATTTCTGCTTCAGAATCTCACAGTCCTCCCTTTCCACCCTCCAAGCCTGCATTCACAACCCTTCTAGCAACTCTCAGGAGGTGGATGACTCTGGCCTCAACCTCTGTGTGTCCCATCAGATCCAGGCAGGTGTAGCGTTTGGCACCCACAGGAACAGCCTCAATGACACCTTCGCCTTGGCTTTTTCTTGCTTAATATCTCATGCCCGCTAGTTATTCACTTCTGTTTCAGGATTAGCTCCCGAATAAGTCATAAGAGGTTTTGATTTTATGGAACACAAAAGAAAGAAAAGTTTCTATATGGAGTCCATCCTTTGAGGACTTGATGTCATGTGAGTTTGAGAGAACATGAGCATGAGAGCTGAGCATGAGAACAGATGTGCTGAAGATGTGAGTATCAAAGTATGAGAAATTCCCTTCATTCATGCTATCATGCTATCTTTACGAGAGTTTCTTTGGCTCTTCTTATGTTATCTTGATGATGGTCTAGGATCCCGCACATTACTTGTAAGAAAGAGCCTTAAATATAAGGAGGAGGAGTCAGCAGGCAAGTTCATTTTGTTGCACTGGAATCTTGCAGAGGGACGCTATAGAAGTCTTGCCGGCACCTCACCTCTCAAAGCCATCCTGGAGTCACACCATGTGACGAGCCTAATCATTCCTCTCATCTTCAGCCATTCTTAACCCATCTTCTTGTCTCCAGCTGTCACCTGAATCTCACTAACATAACCACAGATACAAAATTGTGAGGCAAATTCTTTCTTATAGCTGTAGAAGGACAATTACAGCCACTAACAATGAAGCTTCTTTTTATCACAGCCTTTTAGAAATCAACCACATTCAAGTGTCTCGGTGGTGTGTCAGCTACTGCCATGCAATTGTCATGACAGATTTTATATAAAATATGTAAAATGAGGAATAAGACTTAGGGACTGAAAATGCAACTCCTGGTTACTCTCTGAACTCAGACAAAGGGGGGAAAGGACAGATAGAGACATATTTGTTAGTAATTGGACATTACTAATAGTTTTGTTTAATGAGAAATCTTCACAAATGTATTTAAATACGTGTTATAACTGGTACCTGATAAGGCACAAGGTTTGAAGGTTAAGGAAAGTCTAAAATTTATCACAAAAGGAAACATGGCAGCTGAGAGTCCAGTACAGCCAACATAAAGGAATGAGGCGACACAGCCACATCTAGTTGATCTGTATCTCCTGTATATTACTGTCTTGTCCATTGTCTTTATTTTAAAAATAAAATAAAATCTCCCCTCACACTTTGGTGAAACAAGAGCTAGAGAGCAGACAGGAAAGAGGGCTGTGATGTGAAAACTCAAGACATGTTCCACTGACCCACTTCCTGCACAGAGGCTGTGTCCCCTAAAGGTTCCACAACATCAGCACTAAACTGGGAATCAAGTATTCATGAGCCTATTGGGAATGGTTCACAGTCAAACCACAAGCCTTAGACAGCTCATGTTACCCTCCCGAGGCAGGGGGAGGGGTGACATTTGCACTGTAAGGACACTGGAGAGGGCAAGCTAACATCTGGTGGTCCGCACAGTTAGTGCTAGTCAGTTGCTACAATATGGGGGAGACCCTCATTCTGCCTCTTTCACCAGGTCTTGTGGGTCTTGTTCTTTGTACCCTCGAGACCAAAATGCATACATATGCCAGGGTCTTAGTCTTTCTTCCTTTGCAGACCAAGAAGAGCCTTCCCAACAGCAACCAGTGACATAAAGGAATGAGGCGACACAGCCACATCTAGTTGATCTATGTCTCCTGCAAATTATTTTCTCATCTATTGTCTTTATTTTAAAAATAAAATAAAAATCCATCTATCCTTTGAGAATATTATATATGTATACAATGTATTTTGAGTATATCCACCTCCCACACTCTCAAGCTTCTCCAAGACATCCCTCCTGATTTCATATCCTAATTTTTTTCTTTATGACCCACTAGGTACAATATCAGCTGTCCATGTGCACTTGGGTGTAGAGCCATCTACGACCTAAAAGCAACCTGAAAAAGCTATACCCCTGCAGAAAACCGACTCCCTCTTCCAACCCAGCAATCGACGGACAACAGGTCTCATCTAGAAGGAGGTTTCATGAGCCCCTTTCCTATTGTATTAGTTTCCTATTGCTGCTATCACAAAGTTGTACAATTTAGTCATTTTAAATAATACAAATGTGTTCTTGCACCGTTCATGCCATCACAGTCTGAAATCAGTTTCACTGGACTGTAATCAAGTCTGCCTCAGATCTCAAGTCTTTCTGGAGGATCAAGCAAGAATTTGTTTCCCTTTATTTTGTTTTGTTTTATTTTATTATTTCCCTTTAGAAGCTACTTGTATCTCTTTCCCTGTGGCCTCTTTCCTCTATCCTCAGAGTCCATTTTCCCAATATGGCTTCCATCATTAAAGATTACTCTCTCTTCCACTGACTCCTCATGTATTCTTTTCTTTACAAGAGCCCTATGGGAGGGACAGTGGTGACACAAGCCTTTAATCCCAGCACTCAGGGAGCAGAAGGGAGTGAATCTCTGCATTTGAGACCAGCCTGACATACAGAGTTCCAGGAGAGCCAGGACTACATATAGAAACCCTGTCTCAAACAAACAAACAAACAAACAAACAAACAAAAACAACAAGCAAGCAAACAAACAAAAAGAGCCCTATGGTTACAGCCAAAACAAAATTACCAACACAAGATGCTTAAACATTATTAAATAAAAAATATGTTCCTTTCATTTCTCTGTGTGTACATGTATGTGTACACACACACACACACACACACACACACAGGCACATATGCCACAATGCACATGTAGAGGCCAGAGGACCATCCACAGAGGTCAGTTCTCTCCTACCATGCAGGTCCTAAAGACAAACTCAGTTCACTGGGCTTCAAACAGGTTTTTTTTTTTTTAATTTATTGATATATTCATTTACATTTCAAATGATTTCCCCTTTTCTGGATCCCCACTACCCGAAAGTCCCATCAGTCCCCTTCCCTCCCCCTGTTTTCCCACCTAACCCTTCCCACTTCCCTGTTCTGATTTTGCTCTATACTGCTTCACTGAGTCTTTTCAGAACAAGGGGCCACTCCTCCGTTCTTCTTGTACCTCATTTGATGTGTGAATTATGTTTTCGGTATTCCAGTTTTCTAGGTTAATATCCACTTATTAGTGAGTGCATACCATGATTCACCTTTTGAGTCTGGGTTACCTCACTTAGTATGATGTTCTGTAGCTCCATCCATTTGCCTAAGAATTTCATGAATTCATTGTTTCTAATGGCTGAATAGTACTCCATTGTGTAGATATACCACTAATTACTGAATAGTACTCCATTGTGTAGATATACCACATTTTTTGCATCCACTCTTCTGTTGAGGGATACCTGGGTTCTTTCCAGCATCTGGCAATTATAAATAGGGCTGCTATGAACATAGTAGAGCATGTATCCTTATTACATGGTGGGGATCCTCTGGGTATATGCCCAGGAGTGGTATAGCAGGATCTTCTGGAAGTGAGGTGCCCATTTTTTGGAGGAACCGCCAGACTGATTTCCAGAGTGGTTGTACCAATTTGCAACCCCACCAGCAGTGGAGGAGTGTTCCTCTTTCTCCACATCCTTGCCAACACCTGCTGTCTCCTGAATTTTTAATCTTAGCCATTCTGACTGGTGTAAGGTGAAATCTCAGGGTTGTTTTGATTTGCATTTCCCTAATGACTAATGAAGTTGAGCATTTTTTAAGATGCTTCTCCGCCATCCGAAGTTCTTCAGGTGAGAGTTCTTTGTTTAACTCTGTACCCCATTTTTTAATAGGGTTGTTTGGTTTTCTGGAGTCTAACTTCTTAAGTTCTTTATATATATTGGATATTAGCCCTCTATCTGATGTAGGATTGGTGAAGATCTTTTCTCAATTTGTTGGTTGCCAATTTGTCCTTTTGATGGTGTCCTTTGCCTTACAGAAACTTTGTAATTTTATGAGGTCCCATTTGTCAATTCTTGATCTTAGAGCATATGCTATTGGTGTTCTGTTCATATACTTTCTCCCTATACCAATGTCCTCAAGGGTCTTCCCCAGTTTCTTTTCTATTAGCTTCAGAGTGTCTGGCTTTATGTGGAGGTCCTTGATCCATTTGAATTTGAGCTTAGTACAAGGAGACAAGGATGGATCAATTCACATTCTTCTGCATGCTGACCTCCAGTTGAACCAGCACCATTTGTTGAAAAGGCTATCTTTCTTCCATTGGATGTTTTCAGCCCCTTTGTCGAGGATCAAGTGGCCATAGGTGTGTGGGTTCATTTCTGGATCTTCAATCCTGTTCCATTGATCTGCCTGCCGGTCACTGTACCAATACCATGCAGTTTTTAACACTATTGCTCTGTAGTATTGCTTGAGGTCAGGGATACTGATTCCCCCAGAATTTCTTTTGTTGCTGAGAATAGTTTTAGCTATCCTGGGTTTTTTGTTATTCCAGATGAATTTGACAATTGCTCTTTCTAACTCTATGAAAAATTGAGTTGGGATTTTGATGGGTATTGCATTGAATCTGTATATTGCTTTTGGCAAAATGGCCACTTTAACTATATTGATCCTGCCGATCCATGAGCATGGGAGGTTTTCCCATTTTTTGAGGTCTTCTTCCATTTCCTTCTTCAGAGTCTTGAAGTTCTTGTCATACAGATCTTTCACATGTTTGGTAAGCGTCACCCCAAGGTACTTTATACTGTTTGTGGCTATTGTGAAGGGGGTCATTTCCCTAATTTCTTTCTCAGCCTGCTTATCCTTTGGGTATAGGAAGGCCACTGATTTGCTTGAGTTGATTTTATAACCTGCCACTTTGCTGAAGTTGTTTATCAGCTGTAGGAGTTCTCTAGTGGAGTTTTTGAGTCACTTAGGTAGAATATCATGTCATCTGCAAATAATGATAGTTTGACTTCTTCCTTTCCAATTTGTATCCCTTTGACCTCCTTATGTTTTCGAATTGCCTGAGCTAGTACCTCAAGTACAATATTGAAAAGATAAGGAGAAAGGGGGCAGCCCTGTCTAGTCCCTGATTTTAGTGGGATTGCTTCAAGTTTCTCTCCATTTAGTTTGATGCTGGCTACCGGTTTGCTGTATATTGCTTTAACGACGTTTAGGTATGGGCCTTGAATTCCTGTTCTTTCCAAGACTTTAAGCATGAAAGGATGCTGAATTTTGTCAAATGCTTTTTCAGCATCCAATGAAATGACCATGTGGTTTTTTTTTCTTTGAGTTTGTTTATGTAGTGGATTGCATTGATGGATTTCCATATTCTTAAGCCCTTTGGTCAGCCTCCCTTCTTAAGATTCCTAATCACACCAGCAAAACATTTTAGCCAAAAAGACTGGCCAAGGGTTCCAGGGACTTTACACTTAGGAGGAAGCTATTTAGTCAACTTAGCATACCCACGTTTGCACTCTAAATTATCACAATCTGAGCTATGAAGAGCCAGGGATAATACAAAATACTCCCAGCTGTTAGTAACAGGCTATGTAAAAGAATCACATGTAAGAGGACCAGACTCCAAGTTGTGGAGTGGTGCAGGGGCATCGTGAAACCAAGAGGAGGGATATGGAGACCTAACTGCCTGACTGCACAGGCAAGAGACAACCTTAGCACCTCCTCTCAACCATGCTCCAAAAAGTGCTGAGAATCACTTAGGACAAATGATTGTTTTAGTCACAGCCAAATGTTTAAGAAGTAATGGAAATCTCTAAGCATAAAAAAATAAAGCCAAAACTTACAAATCACAGGGTTCACCATGAGCTGATGTTGGCTATGCCCTGTGGGAATGAGAGAGGAACCAAGATGGGAGGGGGTGGGGAGAAAAAAGAATTTGCTTTAGTGTCTACATGTGGAGAAGACAGTAAGACTTGGGTTGGTCCCAGAGAATTTTAAACATCTCTGAAATAGTCTAGGAAAAAAATGGAGCCATTGTCTCAGAAAAAAAATGGTAAAGAAACTTATTGCATAATTTGGACTTCTGAAAGAATAGTAAGAGTTTCTAAAATGAATTTTAATTGGGCTTGTCCTCACTGTGACTTAAGGTCTAAAGTTTGCATAATTTTTATGACCCTAGCAATCCAAAGCCCAAAAAGCAATTAATATAAGAAGTGTAACACAGCTTCTCCAAAGGTACCGTTCTTAGACAGCTTTTCTCCCTGCCCAGATCAAGATTACTTTTCTACAAAAGAGAAAATAGAAATAGCATAAAATTTTTAACAAATGATGTTGGATCAACTGGAGGTCAACAAGCAGAAAAATGCAAATCGACCCATTCTTATCCCCTTGTACAAAGCTCAAGTCCAAGTGGATCAAAGATCTACACATAAAACCAGACACACTGAAGCTTATAGAGGAGAAAATGGGGAAGAATCTTGAACATGTGGGCACAGGGGAAAAGTTCCTTAATAGAACACCAATGGCTTATGCTCTAAGAACAAGAATCGACAAATGGGACCTCATAAAACTGAAAAGCTTCTTAAGGCAAAGGACATAGTCAATAGGACAAAATGGCAACCAACAAATTGGGAAAAGATCTTTACCAATCCTACATCTGATAGAGGCCTATGTATACAAAGAACTCAAAAAGTTAGACTCCAGAGAGTTAAATAACCCTATTAAAAATGGGGTACAGAGCTAAACAGGGAATTCTCAACTGAGGAAACTCAAATGGCTCTAAAGCACCTAAAGAAATGTTCAGCATCCTTAGTTATCAGGGAAATGCAAATCAAAACAACACTGAGATTCTTCCTCACACTGGTCAGAATGGCTAAGATGAAAAACTCCTGGGACAGCAGATGCTGGAGAGAATGTGGGGAAAGAGGAACACTTCTCCATTGTTGGTGGGATTGCAAGCTTGTAAAACCACTCTGGAAATCAGTTTGGTGCTTCCTCAAAAAATTAGACTTAGTAGTACCTGAGGACCCAGCTATACCACTCCTGGGAATATACCCAGAAGATGCTCCTACATGTAATAAGGACACATGCTCCACTATGTACATAGTAGCCTTATTTATAATAGCCAGAAGCTGGAAAAAACCCAGATGTCCTTCAACAGAGGAATGGATATAGAAACTGTGGTATATATACACAATGGAGTACTACTCAGCTATTAAAAACAATGTATTCATGAAATTCTTAGGCAAATGGATGGAACTAGAAAGTGTCATCCTGAGCGAGGTAACCAAATCACAAAAGAACATACTTGGTATGTACTCACTGATAAGTGGATGTTAGCACAAAAGCTCAAAATAAACAAGTTACAATTCACAGAGCACAGGACGCTCAAGAAGAAGGAGGACTAAAGTGGGAGTGCTTTGGTTCCTCTGAGAAAGGGAACAAAATACTCATAGGAGCAATAAGAGAGACAAAGTGCAGAGCAGAGACTGAAGTAAAGGCCACCCAGAGACTGCCGTACCTGGGGATTCATCCTATAAACAGTCAACAATCCCTGACACTACTATGGATGACAAGAAGTGTATACCAAAAGGAGCATGCCATGGTTGTCTCCAGAGGGGATCCTGCCCGAGCCTTACAAATGCAGAGGCAGATGCTAGCACCCAACCATTGGACTGGGCATGGGGTCCCAAATGGAGGAGCTGGAGGGTGGTCTGGAGGAACTGAAGGGATTTACAGCCCCATGGGAAGAACAATGATGTTGGCCACCCAGACGCCCCAGGACTCCCAGGGACTAAACCATCAACCAAGGGGCACACATGGTTCCAGCCAAAAATATGGCAGAGGAATATCCCTATCGGGCATCAGTGGGAGGAGTGGTCCTTGGTCTGGGAAAGGCTCAATAGATGCCCCAACAAAGGGAAATTGAGGAGGGGGAGGTGAGAGTAGGTCGAGTGGAGGGGCATATACTTGGGGGTGGGAGGAGGGGTTGGAGGTTTTCTGGGAGGGGGAAAATCAGGAAAGGTTTTAGCATTTGAAATGTAAATGAAGATTATATTCAATTAAAAAAAAAGATTAACCAGCACAAGTACCAAGGCATTGAGAGCCCAGACACAAAGGACCATATAGTAAATGCTTCTACTCCAATCCACAGAATCCATAGAGAGGGAGAGGGGGTTCCTGTTTACCACAGACTGGGAGGCTCCAAGAAGCAGCAGAATCAGAGGTGATTACTCAGTGGGTGTGGGGTTTCCACCTGGAGTGATGGGATGTCTGTAACTGGACAGAGGTGAGGCAGCCTGAAGCTGCAAATGTACTTAGAGTTCCTGTGCTGATGCACTTCCTTCTGCAGAATGTTGTGAATCTTTTACCACAACTCTCTTAATTACTCTTGTCCTGTTACTGTGAAGAGACACCACAACCAAGGCAACTCATAGAAAGTGTTTAATTGGATGCTTGTACATAGCTTTAAAGGGTTAGTCCACAATTATTATGCCAGGAAGCAGACACTCCCGGGGCTGGAGCCACAGCTAAGAACTTCACGCCCTGATCCACAGGCGGCAGGCTGAGAGAAACAGACTGGGCCCGACTGGGGCTTTCTGGAACTTCAAAACCCACTCCCAACGACACACCTCCTCCAGCAAGGCTACATATACTTCCTAATCCTTCTTAAACAGTTTTACTCTCTGGTAACTATGCATTCAAATACATGCAACTATGGGGCCATTCTCACCCAAACCACCACAACAAAGGAAGTTCCATGCATGTGTGTATATGTCTGTACTATGTCTTTGTTCACATGGATATGTAAACGTGTGTCCGAGGGTAAAGGTCAACATGGATAGCTTGCTCAATCCCTCTTCACCATATTTTTGAGAAAGAATCTATTGCTGACTCTGGAGCTCACTGGATTTTTCAAGGCTTGTTGGCTAATGAGTGCCAGGGATCTGCCTGTCCCTGCCTCCCAGAGGCAAGAATTACAGACAAGCACTGCTGTGCCCAACATTTAGGTGGGTGCTGGGGATCAAAGCTCAGGTCTTTAAGCTTCCATGACAAAGATGTCATAGATTAAGCTATCTCACTAATCCTAAAAGATTCTTAATAAAGTATAAAGAAAGAGATTGAAGACAGCAAAAGTGGACATCATTCTATAAGGATGAAAGAAGGAGGTCGGGATTCCAGCTGAGGTCACGGAAATTATGAACAGTGAGCAAGTATACTAACTAACATGTCGTTCTGAAGACAGAGGGGGGACTGATGGAGAATAAGGGAATGTTGTTGAACAAAGTTGGCTCCACTATGGAAGTCAAGGCTTGGGGCTACTTCGAGAGCCCAAGTACTTAATCCATGATGAGAGGAGTACAGGAGAATGCATGAGCACACTGGTGCTTCTAGGTGGTAGGTGTGAGGGCAGTGAGTACCCACCAGTCTCCTCTCAGCAAGGGCAGGCTTGGTTGCCACTCTCAGTACTTGCATCTATGTGGGCTTCTCTGGGAAAAGGATTTCTCAAGGACTACTTAGGAAGAAAGAAAGAAAGAAAGAAAGAAAGAAAGAAAGAAAGAAAGAAAGAAAGAAAGAAAGAAAGAAAGAAAGAAAGAAAGAAAGAAAGAAAGAAAGAAAGAAAGAAAGAAAGAAAGAAAGAAAGAAAGAGAGAAAGGAGAGAGGGAGGGAGGGATGGGGGAGGGAGGGAGGGAGGGAGGGAGGGAGGGAGGGAGGAAGGACAAAGGTGTGTGTGTGTGTGTGAGAGAGAGAGAGAGAGAGAGAGAGAGAGAGAGAGAGAGAGAGAGAGAGAGAGAGAGAGAGAATAACTGAAAGAGGCTTCTGCCCTCGCCAGAGAACACAGCATCTCCTTGAGGGCTGAGATTGCTTTTCTGAGTGCAAATGGAGCATGATGGTATCCGAGATTGTTTCCAATAAGGGAAGATGCCTGTGACAAATTGCAGAAGTCAGGTTGTCCTTCTGCACATTTGAGTAATGAGTCTAAAATCTCACTCCTCCAGATAGTGGGGGGTGTAGGGGGGAAGATTTGATCAAAATGTACTACAATCAGGTATGAAATTCTCAATGAATTTTGCAATAAATTCTAGATCCCTGACCTGAAGATGAAGCAACGTTACATGAGTCTGGCAGACTTGACTGGATCTGAGAGGGTCACAGAACAAAGTCCAATCTACTGTCTCTCCACCAGTGTGATTTTGCCTCCAAGGACACATCTGGCTACTTCAGGCAACTCTTTTAGTTCTTACAACTGGTCTGATGCTGCCGGCTCTAGTGGGTAGAAGGCAGGCATGCCAGCTAAACATGCTACAGTGCACAGGGCAAACCATCTACAATAAAGAATGATGCGGTCTCCAGTGTGCAGAGAGCTATGGTTGAGAGATCACAGCCAAATCCAAAGTCCTTTCTAGCCATTCATTTTCTCAGAGAAATAACTTCCTCTTAGCTCTGTCTGCCTCAAATTTAAATTTCCAAGGTAATTGGTTTGCTGACGCCAGAGTCTATGTTTCTTAACTAAGTTGTCCTGTGCCACATGGTCAGCTAAAGGAAAGACTTCGTACTTTGATTCTATGAACCCCACATGAGAGTCTCTGGGAAGTTCTCATGGGAGCTTCCCTTCCTGCTAACTACTCTACCAACCTACCTCAGAACCAGGACTCCCCATCAGTTTCTTTGAAGATTTCCTTCCCCTGGGAAGCAACCGTTGGAAAAAGAGGTAGGTACGCCACTTTGTTTTTAAAAGATGACTCTACATTATAGTCTACCATGACAGCATTGTTCGACATGATGCATTGTTGAACCTGGGCGAGGAATTTGACCTCCATATTTGTCACCATACGCATCTGTAAGAGTCATTGTTCACTCTGCATGGGTTGCAGGTGTCATAAAGATTGCATGAATGTATACCCAAAATATGGCTGTCGCATAGTAGGTATAGCATATAGTTGTCAACTGTGTTTTCAAACATTCATGGGAAAATCTGAATGGACCCTTTAAAAAAAAAAAGCATGGCAGAAACCCAGCTTCCAAAAACTCAGCAACAGAAAAAGTGCAGCCCCTGCAGATTCTTTTCAAGTGAGACGAACCATTTGGAACTGAGCATTAATAAGAACTTGAGTTGAAAGTGTGAGTGACGATTAACTTGGTTGCCAAGGAAACAATCCAGGTTGGAAAAAAACAAACATATTGTTATAGAGGTCAACGCAGAGTCAGAAAGCAGCCCATCGGACTCTCTCCTTTCTCCTGGCCACAGAAGACAGGAAGAAAACAGCCCAACATGGTGTTCAAGGCCCAAGCCTTGTGGATTAGAAAGTCTCACATATTATCGAACATCTTGCCTCATACAGCTTAGGATGTCCCATTAGCTCCATAAATTAGACACCTTTCACATTTCTGTGATAGAAGGCCGAACCAAAGGCACTGAAGAAAGGACGGTGACTTTGCAGCCCACATTTTGAGAAGGGTGATGTCACCCTCCTAGGAAAGCATGACTGGGGAAGCCTGAGGCCACTGGACATGCTGTAGCTACACTGGCAAGGACAGGCTGAGAGTGCCCAGCTCCCTCTCTCTTATTCCATTTTTCATTAACCCCTGGGGTGCTACAGCCCATGTGCAAGCCAGGTCTCCCTTTCTCATTTGAACCTTCCTGGAAAACGCCCCCTCAAGCACGTTCAGGTGTGTTTCTTAGATGAGTCTAAATTCAGTCAAATGGACAGCAAAGATCAACAGACATGGCCAAGAAGAGTGAGGCAGTCTCCTGCTAAGCAGTGAGCAGAGGCTAGGGCCCACAGGGGCTGCAAGTAACAGCTGCAGTCTCTAGGCCATTTACACCCTCCACGGACCCTCCACACACCAATGTTAAGTCAAAGAAAGATACTGGGCAAAATGGTTTTCTCTTTGCTGCACAAAAGCATCTGATAGAAGCAACCTAAAGGGGGAAGAAGGATTTATTTAGGTTTCAGAAGTCTTCTTAGTCCATAACTGTGGGGAAGATATGGCAGAGTTCTTAGTGACGGGAGTGTGTAACCATGTGACCTCTCATCACAGCCATAGACAAGAAGCAAAGACACAGATCACAACCTGAGTGTGTGTAACCTTCCAAGTCCCATCCTATCAACTATGACCCATCCTAGAGGTTCCACAACCTCCCACACTGAGTGTCAAGAGTCAAGAACCAGGTTTTCAGATGCACAAGCCTGTGAGGATATGTCACATGCAGATGATATCAGCTGAATGCTTCTCCTGAAAATGTTATGTTCATTTTATTTAAGAAAAGAAAGACTAGGAGGGGTGGGGGAACAGGTTGGAGAGATGGCTCAGTGGTTAGGAGCACTGACTGCTCTTCCAAAGGTCCTGAGTTCAAATCCCAGCAACCACATGGTGGCTCACAACCATCCGTAATGGGATCTGACGCCCTCTTCTGATGTGTCTGAAGACAGTGATGGTGTACTTACATATAACAATAAATAAATCTTTAAAAAGAGAGAGAGAGAACTCAACATACACAATGAAGGGACACTTCCAGTTTTGAAAAAAAGAAAAAGAAAGAAAAGAAAGATGAGCCATGATAAGAAAGGGTCATCGGGTGTCTTGGTAGGAATATTTCTGAAAAATTATTTCCTTATCACATTCCTGATCAGTAGTGGATTTTTCTATTCTGATGATATATAGAGAGAGATAGCACATAATTTTAAAGTGATTCAAGTCATTAACGCCTTCATAGCACTGCAGAACCATCATCTATGTCCAGAGAGTGTTTATAAGATGGTCCACTAGCAGTCAGTTCCCCACCCCAGCCACCAGTTTGCCGTCTCAAGGGACTTGTCTGTCCTGAATTCTTCCCGGATGGTCTCATCAGTCTGTTGCCTTTATTCAGCCTGAGTTTCGACTTCTAGCTTGTATTTGGATGTTATTTCTTCTTGTAGCAAATTTTAAATTCTATTATATAGATAGATGACATTTGATCTGCACCAATGAAGCCGTTAACCTGCGGGTTGTAACTCTCACAGAGACCCTACATATCCGATATTTACATTATGATTCATAACAGTAGTAAAATTACAGTTATGAAGTAGCACCAAGAATAACTTTGTGGTTGAGGGTCACCACAGCATGAGGAGCTATATTAAAGGGTTGTAGCATTAAAATGGTTGAGGACCACTGAGGAAACTCAAAATGAGAGACCATGGTGTTCTTCCCCGGTCAGGAGAGCAGAGAGGATACAAGCAGACAGGTTTAGAAGTCAGACTGGGTGAGTGGTTGGAGGTAAGAGAGGAAGGTGTCAGGCCAGCACCAAGGCTGACTCTCAGACTTTGCTGTGGGTTTTGAACTAGAGAAACAGAATCTGCAATAGCTGCTTGGTAAGAAGAGAAGTTTGTATCTCCACCATAAAAGTAAGTTTATAATGGGACTGAGGGGTCTATAAGATTCAAACAGGCATGTTGGGTTCCAGGCTTCAGAAAGAATTCCCTGGAGGAGGTGACAAGGAGGCTCCCATGTACTGCTGGCTTGTCATGCCTGTCCTGAGGAACATGAAGTGACCCCATCCCGTTCTTCACCTCCCTTTACTTAGAATCAAAGTTTCATGTGGGTGCATTTGGTTTGCAAGCTCTGACACTCGTGTCTGAGCCCTGGTAGCAAATGAGGACTAGAGAATGTGGTTGGTTTTGCTCTGTGCTTTGGACTATATGTTAGCAGGGGACACAGTTTTAGAGACGGTATCCCAGAGATTTTGGCATGTTTTAAAAGGCACAGACCTGTTACAAAGAGCTTAAAAATTCAGCCAAAATAAATGTGAAAAAGAAAGAAGCCAATTGAAGGATTTCTATGACCTGGGTTTCAACACTCGCTAGAAAGCCACAGTCAAGAGAACAGAAGTGACAGAGAACAGCCAAGAATGGAAGTGAAGGAGTCTAGCAATAGAGCCACAGACAGGATTAATTAATGCTCCAGAAAAGTAGCAAAGAATCCAACAGAAAGAAGCTAGCCCCTTCAGCAGAGGCTGCTGGACCAGCCTGGCTTCATAATGGAAAATATCTGTACCTTTATCTCACACTCACACCACACAAAAAACAAGCCCAAGTGTGTCATGAGCATGTAAAAGTTAAGCCTGTAAAATTGAGATGGGGGAAGGGGAGAGGGAAGGGGGAAGGGAGAGAGGGGGGAGGGGAGAGGGAAAGGGAGAGAGGGACTGAGGGAGGGAGGGGGAAAGAGACAGAGGGAAGGGGAGGGGGAAAGGGAGAGAGGGAAAGAGAAACGGAGGGAGGAAGGGAAAGAGAGACAGAGAGACAGAGAGAGAGAGAGAGAGAGAGAGAGAGAGACAGAGAGAGAGAGAGAGAGAGATCATTGTGAGCTTTCAGTAAACAAAAGCTCTTAGGACACACACACACACACACAGAACCCACTAAACGTCAAAGACATTTCGAAAAACTTTACTCACGGAAGCTAAAGACTCCGCCTTTGTGACAAACACTATCAAGACCATGAAAAAGCAAGCCACCCAAGAATAGAAATTTGCATACATACGGTCCCCTCCATGGGCTTGTATTAAGAAGCACGGGCACGTATAAAATGTTTATAGCTCAATTATAATAAGACAAACCACTCAGATTTTTAAATGGGCACAAGATTTCCACAAACTTTACTAAAAGGGATATGCAAATGGGCAACGGGCGCATGAAAAGATTCGCAGCACCATTAGTCATCAGGAAAATGCAAATTAGAAAGGCTCAGCGAGCTAGCGAGCTAGCGAGTGAGCGTACACCCACTAGAGTCTAAAATTAAAGAGGCTGGCACTGAAGCGCTGGCGAGGAAGTAGAGCAACTGCGGGTGGGAATTTGCTTTGGAAAACAGTTTGGCGGGTTCTTAAAAAGTTAAACATCCACTTAGCATATGACCCAGGAATTCGGCAGCCACATATCTACTCAAGAAAAGTGAATGCAGCGGGCAGTGGTGGCGCACGCCTTTAATCCCAGCACTCGGGAGGCAGAGGCAGGTGGATTTCGGAGTTCGAGGCCAGCCTGGTCTACAGAGTGAGTTCCAGGACAGCCAGGGCTACACAGAGAAACCCTGTCTAGAAAAAAAACAAAAACAAAACAAACAAACAAAAAAAGTGAACGCATGTTTATTCAAAAGCTCTGACTATGAAGGTTTTCAGCAGCTTTTTTTAATGAGGTTGTGTTCATCTCTATACCAAAATACTTCTTGCCGATACAAATAAAAAATAAATAAATAACCCTCACATAATCGCATTATGCATATTTCAGTAACTCTTGTAGAGTGACCCTACGTCAAACGTTATACCCGAGTTTTTCTTAGTGAATCAGTAAGTCGTAAGGAATTTTGTCATAGCACTCCTATGATGTCTGCAGATGCCTCAGCGTTTCCCTCAATCACATAAAGCATCCAACTGAACATGGTGACTCAACCCTGAAATCTTAGTACTAGCAGAACCCTGAGGACACTTGCCCAAAGACCCTCTCTTTATATCTTATCTTGTGAATACACCCAGATCCAGAGGGCGACAGACACATAGACAGACAGAGAGACAGCTCACTAAATAAATGAAATATCTATCCACACCTAGTTTTTCTGGAGTGTGCCAGAAGGCCATGGCAAAATTTGGAAACCATGAAGCTAAATATTAATTTCCAGTGATTGAAAGAATAGTGACCACCTTAAGCCATCAAGGAATTTTCTAGATGATGGAATTCGAAATTTTGACTATGGTGGTAGTTACACATGTATATAAACTTATCAGAACTCATCACACAGTATTCCCCAAATAGATACATCTTGTTGTATGTAAACCATACCTCTATAAGGCTGACTTCAAATTAAAATTCACAGGTGTCCATCTTGAGTATAAAAATAAATCTTGTGGATACACTCATGCTCTGTTTGTGAGTTCCTGACTCCTGATTGTTTGAAATGGTCTTACCCAGTTCTGTTTGAGGGACATTAGTGAAATTTTAAAAATAGGAAAATTTCAATTTGGCCATTTTAAAAGAGACCAGCAGAAAATTAATGGCTGTCATCATATGTAGTACAGATTCTTTGCAGTAGCATTATCTTGCAACATAAAGTCCAGCAAAAGACATTTGATTTGGTGCAATAGATGAAACAGTAGCATCTTCAGATGTATGCTCAAGAAAAACTAGTCTTTTTCAAGTAAGAAGAATGAGGAAGAACTTCTGAGAAAGATTCCTTACAATTTTTCTTAAATTCCAAGTAAATCAGACATGCGTTCATTTCTTTCTATGTTACAGTCACTAAATGTTCGGGTTTGTGGCATTCCCCATTAAGGTTTGTGACCCAGATATCTGAGACAATTTTTTAGCTAAATGGTTTTGTAATCTTTGGAATATTTTACAACCAACAGTTTTTATGGTTTATTGGGTTCTGGAGCTAATGGGGCATAGAGGCTGCTAATTCATTACACTCTTCTGGTTCAGAGAACCAGGGAATTCTCTGGAATAGAATAAATCCATGCTGCTTTTAATATTCCCAAAGCACTCATATGCACATCTCTGGGAAATTTTTTTCCTTTGCCAGGAAACTCTTTCCAGGTCTCATATAAAATCGAATTCTGAAGTTTAAGCTAATATTTCTTACTTGCACAGTTGACAAGACTTCTTTCATCCTGCATCAAACTCCAGGTCCTCCACACCAGAACCTCTGGATACATCTCCATTTCATTTTCTCAAGTCTCTTGCAAGTCTCTCCTTGCCCACTGGACACCACACGGGATACTCAGTGACTCCTGCAGTTACCATGACTTCAGAACCATGTTCCAAACCTCTTCTGATGGAAATCTAACTGAAGTGACCTCTTGTCTCTGGCAGTCAAAGGCTGGTGAATGCCTGTTCCTTCACAGTTATTCAGAGCACCCTCTTTCTGTCACCCTGGTAGTATTGGTTTGTCTAATAAACTATACAATTATATTTAGGTAATGAATAATGAGGATTCCTCTGACCCTTTCAATACAGGAATTTATCACAGGAATACAGCGGCCAGATAATAGACATGACAATTCAGAACAGACGATTTAGCCCTACACTGTGCACTATGAGCCAACATGCACAGGGCTGAGGGCTCCTCCAAGTTAAGAGGTGCTAAAAGTTTAAAATATCTTCCAGATTATGAAAGTTTAACTTCGACATATAATGTAAAATAGCTCATCAATGGCTTTTATATTGAAGCTAAGTACAGTTTAGAGGTAAAATACTCTCTTGGCTGTGCAAAACTGTGAGTTTAATACTTCTATTAAAATAATAATCAGTACATTAAAATTATGCTTATTAAATAATTCATATGTAGACCTTCAAGATGATGACTCAGCAAGTATATACCCTTGCTGCCAAGCCTGATGGTGTACTTGAGTTTGATCACCAAGTTTCACATCATAGAAGAGAACTGACTTCCACAAATTGTCCCCTTATCTACACACACACACACACATGAAACAGAAATAAAATAGTTAAATATTAAATAATAATTAATATACTATTAAATTTTAAAAGTATTAGCAAAAGCATTTATTCTTTTACAATAGCTACTTGCTCTGCTTTGAATATGGTTTAGTAACTGTGATGATGGTGTTTAGATGTGGGGTATTTAGAGAGTGAATGAGATTGGATAAGGCCATCATGGGAGAGCCCCATGATTGAATGCTAGTATCTGTCTAAGAAGACAGAGAGCCCAGGACACAGTCCCAGTCCTTTTCTCCTGTTACATGACCCTCAGCAACACTTGAAACTCTAATGTCAAGAAGACCAACGCCAGCAATAATCGATCAGTCTTAGACTTCCAGAACCAAGAGTCTTAAGTATGTTCTTACAGTAGCAAATACTGACTAATACACTTGTGGTTTAAATGAGAATGACCCTGCCCCATAGACTTCTATATTTGAATGTTTGGTCCTTAGTAGTTGGAACTGCTTAGGATCGATTAGGAGGTGTGGCTTTGTTAGAGGAGGTAGCTTCAAGGTCTCAAAAGTCCATGCCATTTCCAGTTAGTTCATTCTCTCTCTCTCTCTCTCTCTCTCTCTCTCTCTCTCTCTCTCTCTCTCTCTGTTGGTCTGTCTGCTTGTCTATCTCTATATCTCTATCTCTCTATATCTATCTATCTATCTATCTATCTATCTATCTATCTATCTATCTATCTATCTATCTCTATCTCCGTTATGGTTGTGTGTCAAGATGTAAGCTCTCAGCCACTGCTACAGCACCATGCTTGTCTGCCTGCTGCCACAGTCATCACCATGATGGTCATGGACTCTAACCGTCTGGAACTGTGTGAGCCCCCATAATCTCTTTCTTCTACAAGCTCCCTTGGTTATGTTGTCTTTTCATGGCCATAGTAAAGTAACTAAGACAGCACTGCTAGAAAACTGAAATACACACAAGGAATTTTCTCCAGGATGGAGCTGTCCTAGATCAAGCGAATCCCTTCCAGAAGTGGTGATAACTTCCTTCTCCTACAACTCACTAACCTCAAGAGTAGATGATGAAGTTTAGATATTACTCCTTCCAGATCATATTTGCCTAGTGACCTGCTATTGCCATATACCCCAAGAAAGCCTAGGATAGACAAAGACCAGGGTCTATTCTCAGCACTGCTGCTGTGTGGGCTTAGTTAAAGCACTAACCTCAGGGAGCCTCAGATCTTTCCATCCATTAAAACAAACAAAGGATGTAGCTACCTCACTATTAAATCCCCCTTTATGTTCTCTCTAGGAGGCCTGAGCCAATATGTGGGAAATATGTGGGTGCTTACAATCTCTTGATGTAGTAAGGATTCTCTGCTGCCTTTAAATCACATTCTATATGCCCAACCCCCACTGACATTGTCCATAGACCCAGAGCTCTAAAGCTCATCAATCTTCCCACAACAACCAACTTAGAAGCTGTTGACTTAGAACGATTTCTACAGGTGACAGTGCAGGTAACACAAAATATATAAGATTAAGAAGAGCTTTGAAACTGAGCGGTAATGGATCCATTGGGAGTTATTAAGCAAAGTAAGAATTATCTCGAAGCAGTAATTATCTTCTCTTTCTCACACATTTTTTTTTCGTGGAAGCCATGCAAGAAAAATACTGGCAATACTGTGGTTAGGCAGATAGACTTCTGACCAATGAACCCACCCCATAATAATCACAGATGCTAAGGCAGTGTTAATGTATGTAGGAGCCATGCATTTGGCAGCTGTTTCTTTCTTTTTTTTTTTGTTTTCAAAGAATAACTGTAATGAGTTGCCTACAGGGGAACAATGAAAGCCACGTGCTAGAGCAGACCCTGTGACTCCTCACGCCTCCAAGGTTTGCCATAGATCAACCACCTGACCGACTCCTGAGCTTAACAGCATGGAAAACCTGAGGTAGGAGGATGGGTGCACAATGACCTTCCAGACTCAGTCATGAGCAGAGACTGCAAAAGAACCAGGAGGCCCCCAGAGGATGCAGGAAATGACATAAGGAAGTGGAACTCCTGCACTCCAGGGGGTAGAATGGACTCAGATAAGTGCTGGAGCTGACTGAGGACAGGCAGAAGCCTCCCTGGAGGGTCAGTGGGAGACAAAAACACTCACTTCCTCCCCTTCCTGGGGCCACTCCTGAAGCCTCCTGCCATGGCCTATTTCCTTTCATCAGAGCTACTAAGTAAAAGCCAGAAATAATCTAAAAAATGTGTATGTTTAGAGGAAATTGTCCCCACCCCCCACCCACCCTCCACACATCCCCCACCCAGTCCCCACCCATTCCCCCACCGTGTCTCAAGAAAATGGTTCCTCTAGTGGAACCCGTGGGCCACTGGATCCTCAGTCTTGATACCTTTTGGCTTTTCCTGATCAATAGTTAGGATGCGGGGAAGATGATATGATGGAGTTGGGCCGGGGAAACACTGTGAATCAGAGAACAGATAAGAAAGTTTAAAAAAAAAACTACAAAAAGGGAAACAGTAAAGGAAAGAGAGGCCAAAGGATTGAGGCCCAGCAGGTCTTGGTAAAAGTAAATAGTTCAGATCACACCTTGTAACTGAGATAAGAGCTTCAGGCATGTGTGCCCTGAGCCCTCATCCTGGAATAAAGTCCCCTGTGAAGGGAGAAGCTAAACCAGGTGTCTTGTCAAAGGTACAGCCTTTGACCAGCAGCAGGTACCACTGGTCAAAGGCTGTAAACTCAGCAACACAAGAACTGGGGATCCTGTTTAGTCAACTTGACACAAGTCAGAGTCATCTGAGATAAGCATGCCTGCTTATCTGAGGATAGAAAATGTTTCTATAAGACTGGGCTGTAGGTAAGCCTGGAAGACATTTTCTTAAACAGTGGTCAATGGAGAAGGGCCCATGGATTGTGGTCCATCCCTGGCCTGATGGACCTGAGTTCTATAAGCAGTCAGGCTGAGCAAGTCATAAAGAGCAAGCCGGTAAGCAGCACCCCCCATTGCCTCAGCATCAGCTTCTGCCTCCAGGTTCCTGCCCTGCTCAAGTTCCTGCCTGCCTTCCTTCAATGATGGACTATGATGTTGAAGTATAAATCAAATAAACCATTTCCTTCCCATACACACACAGATACATGCACAAACACAATTAATCAATCAAGTAAGTAAGTAAGTAGAGTTTTTATTTTAAAAGAAGAGCATTCTCAACAAAAATAATGACCCACAACAAATCCCCAAAACACTAGGTGCATTATTAGGGAGTAGCATAACAAGGAAAGGTTCCAGAGAAGGTCCAAGCGAACCTGATTCTTCTGGATAGACTAGGCTTACTTCAGTAACAACTACATCCTTAAATCCCTGTAGCTTAATTAACCTCAGCAAATCTTTGCTTCCCACTGACAAGACATCTACTGCAACAGCATCTTATTACCCCTGTGGCATCTTGAAAATGACCCTCCCTAAGGTCTTCCAGTGTCTGGTGGCCCAGCTCTTCCCTGGGCTGAGAGACACCATGTCCCCAATCTGTGATATACCTGCCTTCTTCTTTCTGCCTGCCTATGTCTTAATCTAGTTGTGGCCTCACTGTCAGAGAGAGAAGGGCCCATGGACAAGAGCCCACGTGGACATGAGCAGGAATCATCATGACGTCATTCTCTGTGATCAGCCACTTTATTCTTCCAGCCACAGAAAGCCACTAAATGATGGAAATGAGAGCAGAGCACCAAAGGATTGAAAGCAAGAGTGTGAATCAGGGAATATTGTTAGGAAGAAACAAGTCATGGCACCCATTGAAGATGCCATAGAAGTCCTACATGAAGAAATTCTTAGGCAAATGGACAGAACTAGAAAGTGTCATCCTGAGTAAGGTAACCCAATCACAAAAGAACACACATGGTATGTACTCCCTGATAAGTGGATATTAGCCCAAAAGCTTAGAATACCCAAGATACTATTCACAGACCACATGAAGCTCAAGAAGAAGGAAGACCAAAGTGTGGATACTTTGGTCCTCCTTAGAAGGGGGAACAAAATACCCAAGGGAGGAGATACAGAGACAAAGTGTAGAGCAGAGACTGAAGGAAAGACCACCCAGAAACTGCCCCACCTGGGGATCTATCCCATAAACAGTTATCAAACCAAGACACTATTGTGGATGCCAACAAGTGCTTGTTGACAGGAGCCTGATATAGCTGTCTCCCGAGAGATTCTGCCAGTGTCTGATAAATACAGAGGTGGATGCTCTCAGCCAACCATTGGACTGAGCACAGGGTCCCCAATGGAGGAGCTAGAGAAGAACGGAAGGAGCTAGAGGGGTTCACAGTCCCATATGAGGAACAACAATATGAACCAACCAGTACCCCAGAGCTCCCAGGGACTAAACCACCAACCAAAGAGTACACATGGAGGGACCCATGGCTCCAGTCACATATGTAGCAGAGGATGGCCTTATCAGACATCAATGAGAGGAGAGGCCCTTGGTCCTGTGAAGGCTCAATGCCCCAGTGTAAGGGGGAGTGGGTGGGTGAGTGGGTTGGTGAGCAGGGGGAGGAAGGGAGGATAGGATAGGAGGTTTTCAGATGGGAAATGAGGAAAGGGGATAACATTTGAAATGTGAATAAAGAAAATGTATAATAGTATTAATATTAATAATAATAATAAAAGAAATTTTACCTGGTGTGGGGAATAAGGCTGGGTTTATAAGGTGTTGGGAATAAGCAGGGCTGAGAAGGAGAGGAAGCTGGCTATGAGGGCATCTGGGAAGTGAGAAACGAGGACTGTGCTTCTTCTGGCCTCCAATCTCTGACATCAGGATATCAAAGGGTTTGAGCCTAACGAGTGCCGTCTACCTTAGAGACACACTCTTCTAAATAGTTTGCAAAATGCCATAAAACTATCGGTTCTGTAGCTCTTGCCAAAGCCAAGGCAGACTTCTGTATTCTGAAGCCAGCACAGGAGACAAAGGAGGAATTTCAAGCCAGAGCCATCTCTTGAGGACCTTACCCCCTTTACACGGGAATCACATGAAGAAAAAAAAGACGGAAAAATACACCTTTCAGAAGAAGACTTTCTGTTTGTCCTCTGTTGTCAGTCCTACAAGACAGGGCCACTCATGGAAGAGAGAAAGGCTGTCTGAGGCTAGCCAAGGCTACTCCAGATCCTTGCTGAAGGTGGTGACTTCCCATTGATTCATAATGGAATTTTGTCCTTGCAGGGGAAAAAAATATCCTCAAAAAACTTCCTGCAAGACACTGTCCTCTGCAAGATACACAGCTTTCCAGGGCGGAAGGAGGCTCTTCCTTCCCTCCCTGTTTTCATGTTCATTTCTGAGGAAGTTGTACTCAAGTTTCCTGCCTATGGTCACTCCAAACCCATTAGCCTGTTACTCAGTGCTGAGGGGATTTTTGAAGCACAATGCCCAGTAGAATTTATTCCTCAAGAGAAGCCACAGCCCCTGAAGGGAGACAAGTTGAGGGTCCCTCCCAAGTGGTGCAAGCTGTGCAAAGGCCTGTGGGTTGTATACAAAAGATTCTGTCTGCATGATTAAGGGTTCAGCTCCCAGATGGGATGCTTTCATGCTGGTGTACAGATTCCTTTTTTTTTAATTCCTTAATTTATCTTTTGAGATCATAATATAAATACACGATTCTCCCTTTCTTTTTCCTCCCTGCATTCCATGTTCCCTTCCTTGTTCTCAAATTTACAGCCTCTGTTTCCCTTAACTGTTGTTACATACACACATGCATACATGTGGCAGGCATACACTTTGTGCGCCATCTTGCTCCAGAAAGTTACTTTTCAGTCCAGCATGACATTGCCCAGACTACAGCCATCCTGTTCCCCTGCCTCCTGCATGGAGGAGCTACGTGCAGTTGCCCTCTGCTTACAGTGACAAGTGACTCTGTCCCAAGCTCAACCCAGTAAGCAGTGTCTTTTAAACTCACCAGAAACCCCCAGAGTCAATTAAAGCTCAAGATATTCCTTAAGAGTTTTGAAATTTAAAAACTGCCCAGCACTTTGGAAAACATCTCTGCTAGGATTCTGTCCGGGGCCATTCCCTATCTCCCTCCCAAACCTCTCGACTTCCCTGTTCAAAAATCATTTCTACTAAACCTCACCGCACAGACTCTCACGGCCATCAGGAGAGTCACTGTAGAGCACAGCCTCACAGTGTAAGGTCAAAGGCAAATCAGATGGAAGACAGGATGGCTCTCACTCACCTGCAGCCAGGTCTGTCCTCCCCTCCTCTGCTCTCAAGGGCAAAGACTTTCACCTTTCTCAGGTACCCTTCATCAGCTCAGATGCAGAAGCCAACCTTGTGGATATTTGTTAAGTGACTCGCGACTAACTGAACACTTTTGCTATGCCTCAGCTGACTTGAGAGCAGTTAATTAAAGAGCAAGAATAACCTCACCTATGGAGTGCGACCCCTGTGTGCACCACTGGAGAGAAGAGTTGGGTGGATAATGCTCTGCAGCAGAGACAGTTGGAACAGATTGGAAATGCCCCATTAGGGTCCATTCGCCTTTCGCAGCTGCAGAAGTGTCTAACATATTTTAATCACACATACAAACACACATTTAAGGTTAATGATTAGCCTTGACTTGGAAATTGCATGTGTAAAGCTCTTCAGAGGATACCTATGGCCTGCGAGTCTCCAAGGTTTTTACATATCAGCAGTTCGAAGAAATTTTAATCTCAGAATTTGTTGATATAAATCTGAGGTGTGATTCAGTAGCTCTGCATGTGCTTAGAATGCGTGATGCCTCCCTTCTCTGCAGGGCTGGAGGGAGGCAAGGACAAAGAAAGGAGCCAGGAGGAGTCACTGACACCCATACAAGATTAAGTTTTTTGTGTATGTGTGCTGTGTCCCAACATTTACCATGCTGGCATCCTCTGCCGCCGAGCACCAGATCCGGGTGGCACGGGGAGGTCGCTGACCCCCCGGGAGTGTGGAGAGGCCTGAGAGCACAGATAGAGAGCACAGAACCAACCCTGCTGCCCGGAGGATCAGGCGGGAGCCTTCTGCTTTCTGTCTCCGGCTGGGAACCATCCTTTGCCACAGGGCGCCATACCCAGGTGGCAGAGGGAGATAGCTGACCAGGAGACAACATTTGAAATGTAAATAAAGAATATATCTAATAAAAAAAAAAGAGAGGACAAAAGAACTTAAGCTGAAAATATCTTGGTTTTAATTATGCTTTGCTTTCAAAAATAACAATAATAAAACAAATTTAAAATTGTTTAAACCAAGTTTTATATATTAACATGACTGAAACAGCATACTGTTAATATATGAAATTTATGAAACCTATTGTTTGAAACAAGAGACCTGGGATGGGGGAGGCTCCAGGGAGTCTATGAGGGTGACTCTAGTTGAGACTCCTAACAGTGGAGATGTGGAGACTGAAGTGTCCACCTCCTGTAGTCAGGCAGGACTCAAATCCACCCACAAAACTTTCAACCCAAAATTTTTCAATCCTATAAGAAGTGCATGGACAAAGATGGAGCAGAGACTAAAGGAATGGTCACCCAATGTCTATCCCAACTTGAGATCCATCCCATGGGCAAGAACCAATCCCTGACACTATTAATAATACTGTGTTATGCTTGCAGGCAGGAGCCTAGCATAACTGTCCCGTAAGAGGCTACACACAGCAGCTGATCAAAATAGAAGTAGAAACCCACAGCCAAACATGAGACAGAGCTCGGGAAGTTTTATGGAAGAGCTGAAGGAAGGATTGAAGAACATGGAGATAGGGACTCCACAAGAAGACCAACAGAGTCAACTCACCTGGATTCTTGGGGGTTCTTACAAATTTAAACAACCAACCAAAGAGCATACAAGAGCTAGACCTAGTCCACTGAACATAGCAGAAAGGCAGACAACTGGAGCTGGGTAGCTTACCCTGACTCTGGTGCCTGACTGTGGATTCTACTCCCCTAACTGAGATGTCTTGTTTGGCCTCAGTGGAAGAGGATGTACCTAGTAATGTGGTGACTTGAGATGCAATGGTGTGTTGGTACCCAGGGGGGAGACGTCTCCCTTCTCCAAGGCAGAAGGGAAAGGCGATGGGGGTCACCCAGTGGGGAGCTGCGATTAGGATATAAATAAATAAATAAATAAATAAATAAATAAATACATACATACATACATAAATACATAGATAGAGAGATAGGTAGATAGATAGATAGAGAGGTAGATAGATAGATAGGTAGATAGATATGTAAATGCATAAATATGTAAATATATAAATAAATAAATACATAAATACAATTTTTAGTGAAAAGGTAGGATTATTTTACAATTTTGCAAATCTCTAATGTTAGATTTAAGATAACATAAATGAGTCCTAATACATTTGTTCTGCTGTATGCTCTGTCAATTAATCTAAAGATAGGAAATCATTATATTCTCTTATGGTACTATACCATATCTCAGCATCTGTGCAGTAGATATGTGTGCAGTGGGTTTGTGTGGGAATGTTCTTGTGTGCATGTGCAGTGTATATGTGTACAGTGTGTGTGTGCACATGTGTGCATATGCATGTGCAGTGTATAGGTGCATGTGTATGTGTGTGTATGTGTGTGTATATATATATGCATGTGTGTGCCATGTATGTACATATATGTATACAGAAGCCAGACAGGACATCAGGTATTCTGCTGTATCACTCCCCACTTAGTCCCTTTGAAAGTCTCCCACTGAACTGTAAACAGCAAGTCCCAGCGACCTCACCACAGCACTAAGACTACTAGGATACTGAGAATTCAATTTCTGGTCTCCATATTTATAGAGCCATTGTATTTACCCACTGAGCTATCTATCTGCCCAGCCCAGAACTTATAGTCATTTCTTAAAGGTTAATTATAATATGGAATATAACATCATATCAGTTACCTTTTCAGGGTATGTCTTAATTAAGTTTCTATTTTCATTTTTTTAAAAAAAAGTCATGACCAAAACCAACTTGGTGAGAAAGGATTTATTTCATCTTACTCTTCCAGGTTACAGCACATCCTAAGGAGAATCTCAGCAGGAACACAAGGCAGGAACTTGGAGGCAAGAAGTGATGTGGAAACCATGGAAAACACAGCTTACTGGCTTGTTCTCCAAGACTTGCTCAGCCTGCTTTCTTATACAGCTCAGGACCATTTGCCCAGGAATGGCCACACTCACAAGGGGCTGGTCACGCTCACATCAATCACAGATTAAAAGAATGTATCAGTCAACCTTTGGACTGAGCACAGGGTCCCCAGTGGAGTCCCCAGTGGAGGAGTTAGAAAACGGATTGAAGGAGCTGAAGGAATTTGCAACCCCATAGGAAGAACAATAATATCAGCCAACTAGGCCTCCCAGAGCTCCCAGGGACTAAACCACCAACCAAAGAGTACACATGAAGAGACCCATGGCTCCAGCCGCATATGTAGCAGAGGATGGCCTTGTTGGGCATCAGTGGGAGGAGAGTCCCTTGGTCCTGTGAAGGTTTGAGATACCCCAATGTAGGGGAATTCAAGGGCAGGGAGGCAGAAGTGGGTTGGGTGGGGGAACACCCTCATAGAAGCAAGGGGATGGGAGATGGGGTAGGGGGTTTCTGGGGAAAAGAGAGAAAGGGGACAACATTTGAAAAGTAAATAAAGAAAATATCCACCAGGTAGTGGTGGTGCATGCCTTTAATCCCAGCACTTGGGAGGCAGAGGCAGGCGGATCTCTGAGTTCGAGGCCAGCTTGGTCTATAGAGGGAGTTCCAGGACAGCCAGGGCTACAGAGAGAAACCCTGTCTCGAAAAAAACAAAGAAAGAAAAAATGAAAATATCCAGTGGAAAAAAGATATAAATGAATGAATGAATGAATGAATGAATGTAGCACAGGTTTGCCCATTGGCTAATCTGATGGGAGTGTCTTTTCAGTGAAGTTCTCTCTTCTCAAATTACTCTAGCTTGTGTCAAGTTGGCATAAAACCAGCCAGCACTGTCTATTACACTAAGACCACCGGATTACCTCATTCTTTCAAGGAAACCATGCCTCCATTTTTTTTTTATCAGCCTCATCAGCCTCGGTTGGAAAATATTGGCTCATTGAGTCTTCCGATGTTGTCACAGCACATGTAGGTATTATAAAAAGATCTCCTTTGGTGATAGCATTACTCACCTCAACAGAATGAGTATTAGGAAACTCTCAAACTTACCACCATGCATCCAAGATTTCTAGAATTTTAGTTTTCATTTGGAAATTCAGATTTTATTTCTAGTAAAACATGTCTGCTACTTCTTAAAGAGACAGACACTAGTCGGTTTTTAGAAAAAAACATCATGTAGGTCTGAGTAGAGTTGGTTTCATGACTTGCCAATCATTCTCTCACTGAGACTGTGCAGGGGCTAGCTCTGGGCTAGCTCTGCTCTGACCTCAGTCACACTTCCATGCTTTCCCTTGACGTGACTGATGACGTTGCCATGGAGTAGGGTACCTACTCACTTCCCATTTCATTGCACAGAATGTAAAGGGTGCGCCTATAAGAGATTCTAATGAAAGTCATTCTTTACTAGCTCTACCAAGGACATTTTCAGGTGAAATTGACTCTCCCTACATCACAAAGGCAGGTAGCAAATAATTCAATGACTCACTGGTACAATGAGTGACATGAAGCACAGACTTGAAAAAGCCCCATTTTTGTTAATTTATCCTTGCTTTGAATGCTAACAGTAAAAAGTTATATGACAAAAATATGTATCATATATCATCATACTATGTATTGTAAGACCTGAAAAAAAACAAGGGCGCCCCAGTGCCTCACGCCTCCCCTATCACTCACGAGAAACAGTCTTTATGCAATTAGCAAGAGGATTTTTTATTACAGAGCTCTGGGGTCCACAGTCATACACCACGCAGGGGAAGAGGACTGTGGGACTCTGAAGTGCAACAGAAGTCAGGGGTATTTAAAGGGGAAAAAAATCACAAGACAAGGGGTGGAGGACAAATTATGCATGGAATGGGGAAGTACAGAATGAGGAAGTCAGGCAATAGTTTATGCCTTAAGGAAGGTTAGAGATTATCTGGAGCAAATGTCCTTGGGGCATTGTATAGTTAAACATTGGAACTAGAACCTGGTGAGCTATCTTTCTCAAGCTGAAAGCAGAAAAACAAGTTATTCCATGCTGGGCTAGTTGTTTAGGAGTTTAAAAACATTCAGTTTGGGTCTCTCAATATGATACATAATAATATATATCATATATAACATACGTGTTATTGTATGATATGTTAGTCAGGGATCTCTAGAGTCACAAACCATATGGGTAGTATGATGGTTTGTATATGTTCCTCCCAGGGAGTGGCACTATTCGAAGGTGTGACCTTGTTGGAGGAAGTGTGTCACTGTGGAGATGGGCTTGGAACCTAAATGCCTTAATATGCCCAGTCTGTTTCTGGATTCCCTTGGATAAAGATGTAGAACCCTCAGCTCCTCCTGCACCATGCCAGTCTGGATGCTGCCATGCTTCTGCCTTGATAACAATGGACTGAACATCTGAACCTGTAAGCCAGCTCCGATTAAATGTTGTCATTTATAAGACTTGCCCTGATCATGGTGTCTGTTCACAGCAGTAAAACCCTAACTAAGACAGGTAGTGTCTATATAGTAGGGGAATTTGTTGATGACTTACAGTCTGTAGTTCAACTCCCCAACAATGGTCAGCAGCAGCTGTGGATGGAAGTCCAAGGATCTAACAGTTGCTCAGTCCCAGGAGGCAAGCAGGCAAAGGAGAGTCAGTCTTCCTTCTTCCAGTGTCCTTATGTAGGTCTCCAGCAGAGGGTGTGGCCCAGATCAAAGGTGTATGTCACCAAGCCTTTAATCCCAGATGACCTTGAAATCAGAGATCTCCTTGTCTTAATCTTCTGAAATTCATAGCCACTATACTTCAAGATCTCCCTGCCAAGATTCAGGTCAGAAACTTGTATCTCTCAGCCTCCAGATTAGGATCACAGGTGAGTCTTCCAATTCTGGATTGTAGTTCATTCCAGATATAGTCAAGCTGACAACCAGGAATAGTCACTACATATGGTACTATTATATAATAATATATGATATTATTATATGTGACTATTATTATATATTTATATTGTATATCATAATTATTACATATAACAAATAGAAATATATATAACAAATATATATAACAAATATAAACATATATATACATATATGTATATATATATATACACATATATACACATAAAAACTTAGAGGTATTATGAAAAAAACCAATTTGACTTACATTCTATAACAGGATCTCCAGCAACACCAGAGGTACAAGGACTATGCTTTGTGAACTGTAGACCTCTATATGTTCTGGTCTCTAATATATATATACTCCAGAAATATAAACATATATATACAAATATATAATAAATATATATATGTGTGTATATATGTATACATATATACACATACAAACTTAGAGGTATTATGAAAAAAAACCAACTTGACTTACATTCTATAACAGGATCTCCAGCAACACCAGAGGTACAAGGACCATGTTTTGTGAATTGTAAACCTCTATATGTTCTGGTCTCTAATAGTCTTTAACCTTCCTCTTTGCTTATTGGCTGATCATTAGCTTTCCTAGCAGCTAAGAATTCAAAGACAAGAAGTAGGCCTGATGGCTCATGACTATAATCCCAGCACTTGTGAGGCTAAGGTTAGAAGATTGCTCTGAGTTTTAGGCCTGTCTGGGCTACACAGTGAGTTCTAGGAAAGCTTGAGTTACAGAGTAATATCTCCTCTCAAAAACAAAGAGAGAATTATGAGTTCAAGGACAAGTAGTTTACTTGTTAGGTATTGAAGTATTGAAATGAGAGAGGGTGATATGAAGACAAGAAGGAATCATGTATGATGTGTCCATGAGTAGCAGTCCCCTGCAGACAACTAGAGCTCAAACCTACAAAGGATATAGCAAGGCAGCTATCACATTCAAGATATGAGGATGCTGGACCATTAGCTTCCAAATCTCATTATCACCTTGCCTACACAAAGAATGCCAGAGAAACACTGTGTTAGATAGATTGCTCATTGCAAGGCAGCCACAATGTATTTGAAAGTAGAAGTACCTACCAGAAATATGGAGGGAGGAACCACTATCATCTAGACTTTTTGATACACTCCCAGAACATCAACATCCTTTCCTCAGGGTCTTCCCATGTGATGGATCCTCCTGATATAACCTTTATGTGCCCAACATTTGACCTGGAAATGCCTTCTGGGCATAAATGGTACCCCCAGACAGACATCCCTGAACCCTATGTGTCTTTCCCTGTAAGATGACTTTTCCTGAGGAGATTTAAAGAGATGCCTGTTCATTTACTCCTTCTGGTTCAAGACAGCAATGGTCATGTCCAGCCTGGAGGAAACAGCTTCACCACATTCACCATTTTCAAACAGGTGTCCCAGGCACAGCCATTGATGCACACACACCTTTTACCCTCCACACCCATGTCACCATTTGTATCTGTACGTCTGCTTTACCCTATGTGTACATTCTTCCTTCCTCCAATACATCAACTCCACAGTAGAAAGATAAGGACCTTATCTTTAATTTTTATCATCGTAAAATTCAGCCCTAGCCAGGCGGTGGTAGTGCATGCCTATAATCCCAGCACTCTGGGAGGCAGAGGCAGGTAGATTTTTGAGTTTGAAGCCAGCCTGGTTTACAGAGTGAGTTGCAGGACACCCATGGCTGTACAGAGAAACCCTGTCTCAAAAAAACAAAATCCAAAAAACCAAATAAATAAATAAATAAATAAATAAATAAATAAATAAATCAGCTCTATCCTCAAAGGTGATATAAGATTATTTACTCTTGAGCCAAACAGAAGTGACTGTGGCCTAGGAACAGAAATTCTTCACATTCCATGCTTTATTGACCAAGTGGTCAGAGGTGGTTGTCTTAGTCACAGAGAAAACACCAAATCAAGGCACTCAACTAACACCATGGTGGGGACCACAGTCAGGCAGATTACAGCAAAGCAAGAAAACTCTTCTAGGCATCCTCTCTGATGCTATCATTTGTGTCCTTTTATTTTTTTTATTAATATTTTGATTTTCTATATTCTTTGTTTACATTCCAAATGATTTCCCCTTTCCCGGATCCCCCCTCCCCATATGTCCCGTAAACTTTCTTCTCTCCATCCATTCTCCTATTACCTCCCTCCTTTTCTTCTCTGTCCTTATATTCCCCTCCAATGCTAGATCAATCCTTTCCAGGATCAGGACCTTCTCCATATTTCTTCATGGGAGTCATTTGTTATGGGATTTGTGCCTTGGGCATTCAGGGCTTCTGAGCTAATTAATATCCACTTATCAGAGATTGCATTCCATGTGTATTCTTTTGTGACTGGGATTCCTCACTTAGGATGATATTTTCCAGATCAAGTCATTTGCCTAAAAATTTTGTGAATTCATTGTTTCTAATTGCTGAGTAGTATTCCATTGTGTAAATATACCACATTTTCTGTATCCATTCCTCCTTTGAGGGGCATCTGGGTTCTTTCCAGCTTCTGGCTATTATAAATAAGGCTGCTATGAACATAATGGAGCATGTGTCTTTATTGCTTGCCGGGGAATCCTTTGGGTACATGCCCAGGAGAGGTATAGCAGGGTCCTCTGGAAATGTCATGTCCAGTTTTCTGAGGAACTGCCAGACTGATTTCCAAAGTGGTTGTACCATCTTACAGCCCCACCAGCAGTGGAGGAGTGTTCCTCTTTCTCCACATCCTCGCCAACACCTGCTGTCTCCTGAGTTTTTTACCTTAGCCATTCTGACTGGTGTAAGGTAAAATCTCAGGGTTGTTTTGATTTGCATTTCCCTAATGACTAATGATGTTGAGCACTTCTTAAGGTGCCTCTCAGTCACCCTAATTTCTTCATGTGAGAATTCTTTGTTTAGATCTGTACCCCATTTTTAATAGGGTTATTTGGTTCCCTGGGGTCCAACTTCTTGAGTTCTTTGTATATATTGGATATTAGCCCTCTATCAGATGTAGGGTTGGTGAATATCCTTTCCCAATTTGATGGTTGCCGTTTTGTCCTTTTAACAGTGTCCTTTGCCTTACAGAAACTTTGTAATTTTATGAGGTCCCATTGGTCAATTCTTGATCTTAGAGCATAAGCTATTGGTGATCTGTTCAGGAACTTTTCTCCCGTGCCCATGTCCTCTAGGGTCTTCCCCAGTTTCTTTTCTATTAGTTTCAGTGTGTCTGGTTTTACATGGAGGTCATTGATCCCCTTGGAGTGAAGTTTAGTACATGGAGATAAGAATGGATCAATTCACATTCTTCTGCATGCTGACCTCCAATTGAACCAACACCATTTGTTGAAAAGTCTATTTTTTCCCCCACTGGATGTTTTTGGCTCCTTTGTGGAAGATCAAGTGACCATAGGTGTGTGGATTCATTTCTGGATCTTCAATTCTATTCCATTGGTCCACTTGTCTGCCACTGTGCCAATACCATGCAGTTTTTAATACTATTGCTCTGTAGTATTGCTTGAAGTCAGAGATACTGATTCCCCCAGAATTTCTTTTGTTGTTGAGAATAGTTTTAGCTATCCTGGGTTTTTTGTTATTCCAGATGAATTTAAGAAATGCTTTTTCAAACTCTGTGAAGAACTGAGTTGGGATTTTGATGGGGATTGCATTGAATCTGTAGATTGGTTTTGGCAAGATGGCCATTTTAACTATATTAATCCTGCCGATCCATGAGCATGGCAGATTTTTCCATTTTCTGAAGTCTTCTTCGATTTCCTTCTTCAGAGACCTGAAGTTCTTGTCATATAGATCTTTCACTTGTTTGGTTAGAGTCACACCAAGATACTTTATATTGTCTGTGGCTATTGTGAAGGGTGTTTTTTCCTAACTTCTTTCTCAGCCTGCTCATCCTTTGAGTATAGGAAGGCAACTGATTTGCTTGAGTTGATTTTATAACCAGCCACTTTGCTGAAGTTTTTTATCAGCTGTAGGAGTTCTCTGGTGGAGGTTTTCGGGTCACTTAAGTAGACTATCATGTCATCTGCAAATAGTGATAATTTGACTTCTTCCTTTCCAATTTGTATCCCCTTGACCTCCTTATGTTGTCTAATTGCTCTAGCTAGAACTTCAAGTACAATATTGAAAAGATATGGAGAGAGAGGACAGCCTTGTCTAGTCCCTGATTTTAGTGGGATTGCTTCAAGTTTCTCTCCATTTAGTTTGATGTTGGCTACCGGTTTACTGTATATTGCTTTAATGATGTTTAGGTATGGACCTTGAATTCCTGTTCTTTCCAAGACTTTTAGCATGAAAGGATACTGAATTTTGTCAAATGCTTTTTCTGCATCTAATGAAATTATCATATGGTTTTTTTCTTTGAGTTTGTTTATGTAGTGGATAGCATTGATGGATTTCCTTATATTGAACCATCCCTGCATCCCTGGAATGAAGCCTACTTGATCATGGTGGATGATCGTTTTGATGTGTTCTTGGATTCGGTTGGCAAGAATTTTATTAAGTATTTTTGCATCAATATTCATAAGAGAAATTGGCCTGAAGTTCTCTTTCTTTGTTGGATCTTTGTGTGGTTTTGGTATCGGCGTAATTGTGGCTTCATAGAACGAGTAAGGTAGAGTTCCTTCTGTTTCTATTTTGTGGAATAATTTGAAGAGTATTGGTGTTAGGTCTTCTATGAAGGTCTGATAGAATTCTGCACTGAAGCCATCTGGTCCCGTGCTTTTTTTGGTTGGGAGATTTTCTATGACCCTTTTTATTTCTTCAGGTGTTATGGGACTGTTTAGTTGATCGATTTGATCCTGATTTAGTTTTGGTGTCGGATATCTATCTAGGAAACTGTCCATTTCCTCCAGATTCTCCAGTTGTGTTGAGTATAGGCTTTTGTAGTAGGATCTAATGTTTTTTTGAATTTCCTCAGTTTCTGTTGTTATATCTCCCTTTTCATTTCTAAGTTTGTTAATTTGGATACTGTCTCTGTGCCCTTTGGTTAGTCTGGCTAAGGGTTTATCTATCTTGTTGATTTTCTCAAAGAACCAGCTCCTGGTTTTGTTGATTCTTTGTATGGTTCTCTTTGTTTCTACTTGATTGATTTCGGCCCTGAGTTTGATGATTTCCTGCCTTCTACTCCTCCTGGGTGAAATAGCTTCTTTTTGTTCCAGGGCTTTCAGGTGTGTCATTAAGGTATTAGTGTATGCTCTCTCTATTTTCTTTTTGGAGGCACTCAGCGCTATGAGTTTTCCTCTTAGCACTGCTTTCATTGTGTCCCATAGATTTGGGTATGTTGTGTCTTCATTTTCATTCAGTTCTAAAAAGTCTTTAATTTCTTTCTTTATTTCTTCCTTGACCAAGGTATCATTGAAGAGAATATTGTTCAGTTTCCACGTGTATGTGGGTTTTCTGCTGTTTTTGTTGCTATTGAAGACCACTTTTACTCCATAGTGATCTGATAGGAGGCATGGGATTAGTTCGATCTTCTTATATTTGTTGAGGTCTGTCTTGTGACCAATTATATGGTCGATTTTGAAGAAGGTACCATGAGGTGCTGAGAAAAAGGTATATTCTTTTGCTTTAGGATAGAATGTTCTATATATATCTGTTAAATCTAATTCATCCAAAGCTTCAATTAGTTTCATTGTGTCCCTGTTCAGTTTCTATTTTCCTGATCGGTCCATTGAGGAAAGTGCAGTGTTGAAGTCACCCACAATTATTGTATTAGGTGCAATGTGTGCTTTGAGCTTTAATAAAGTTTCTTTTATGAATGAAGGTGTCCTTGCATTTGGAGCATAGATGTTCAGGATTGAGGGTTCTTCTTGTTGCATTTTTCCTTTGACCAGCAAGAAGTGTCCCTCAGAGTCTCTTTTGATGACTTTGGATTGAAAGTCAATTTTATCTGATATTAGAATGGCTACTCCAGCTTGTTTCATGAGACCATTTGCTTGTAAAATTGTCTTCCAGCCTTTTACTCTAAGGTAGTGTTTGTCTTTGACCCTGAGGTGTGTTTCCTGTATGCAGCAAAATGTAAGGTCCTTTTTAAGTATCCAGTCGGTTAGTCTATGTCTTTTTATTGGGGCATTGAGTCCATTGATGTTAAGAGATATTAAGGAATAGTGATTGTTACGTCCTGTCATTTTTTATGTTATTTTTAAAATTTGATTGGTTAACTTCTTTTGGGTTTGATGAGAGAAGGGTACTATCTTGCTTTTTCCAGGGTGAAGTTTCCCTCCTTGTATTGGTGTTTTCCTCCTATGATCCTTTGTAGGGCTAGGTTTGTGGAAAGATATTGGGCAAACTTGGTTTTGTCATGGAAAATTTTTGTTTCTCCATCTATGGTGATTGAGAGTTTTGCTGGATATAGTAGTTTTGGCTGGCATTTGTGCTCTCTTAGAGTCTGCATGAGATTTGCCCAGGATCTTCTAGCTTTCATAGTCTCAGGTGAAAAGTCTGCTGTGATTCTGATAGGTCTTCCTTTATATGTTACTTGGCCTTTTTCCTCTTACTGCCTTTAATATTCTTTCTTTGTTTAGTACATTTGGTGTTTTGATTATTATGTGACAGGAGGTAGTTCTGTTCTGGTCCAGTCTGTTTGGAGTTCTGTAGGCTTCTTGTATATTCATGGGCATCTCTTTCTTTAGGTTAGGGAAGTTTTCTTCCATAATTTTATTGAAGATATTTGCTGGCCCTTTAAGGTGTAAATCTTCACTCTCATCTATGCCTATAATCCTTAGATTTGGTCTTCTCATTGTGTCCTGGATTTCCTGGATATTTTGGGTTACATTTTGCATTTTCTTTAACTGTTGAGTCCATGGTTTCTATGGTATCTTCAGCATCTGAGATTCTTTCTTCTATCTCTTGTATTCTGTTGTTGATATTTGCATCTATGTCCCCTGATTTCTTCCCAAGGTTTTCTATCTCCAAAGTTGTCTCCCTTTGAGTTTTCTTAGTTGTTTCTACTTCTGATTTTTAGATCCTGGATGGTTTTGCTTAGTTCATTCACTTGCTTGTTTGTGCTTTCCTGTAATTCTTTCAGAGATATTTGTGTTTCCTCTTTCATGACCTCAGCCTGTTGACCAAAGTTCTCCTGTATTTCTTTAAGTGATTTTTGCATTTCCTCCTTATTGGCTTTCTTATTTTTCCTGAATTTCTTTCAATGATTTTTGTGTTTCCCTTGCAAGGGCTTCTAACTTTTGATCCATTTTCTCCTGAATTTCTTTAAGTATGTCCTTCATGTGTTCCTATACCAGCATCGTGACCAGTGATTTTAAATCCATATCTTGTTTTACTGGTGTGATGGGGTATCCAGGACATGCTGTTAAAGGAGAATTGGGTTCAGATGCTGCCATATTGCCTTGATTTCTGTTAGTGACATTCCTGTGTTTGCCTTTTGCCATCTAGTTCTCACTGGTGTTAGTTGGTCTTGTCAATGCTGGACTTACCAGTGCAAGCTGCCTCTTCCCAGGTGGCCTCTGGTGCACAGCTGACCTCTTGCACTGCCTGGAGACAGGGTGCTGTGGCCCAGGCTCCCAGTCTGCTTCCGGGTGCACACCAGGTCTCCTGCACTTCCTGGAGACAGAGTGCTGTGGCCCAGGCTGTTCAGATCCCGAAGCAGACACCTGAAGGCTTCCACAGGGTCCTGCTGGACCTACCAGAGCACACTGATTCCTCCCAGCTGGCCTCCTAGATGCCCCTCCCGCCTCTTGCAGGACCTGGAGATGTGGTGTTGCAGCCCAGGCTGTTCTGGATCCCAAAGCGGAGATCTGAGGGCTTCCGCCAGAGGTCTCAGGACTGGAACCTAAGCTCTGTGCCCCGGAGCAAGCTGTGTGCTCCCAGACTGCTTCCGGGTGCACACCAGGTCTCTTGCACTTCCTGGAGACCGAGTGCTGTGGCCCAGGCTGTTCAGATCCTGAAGCAGACACCTGAAAGCTCCCACAGGGGCCTGCTGGACTCACCAGACCACACTGACTCCTCCCAGCCGGCCTCCTGGATTTCCCTCTTGCCTCTTGCAGGACCTGGAGATGTGGTGTTGCAGCCCAGGCTGTTCTGGATCCCGAAGCAGAGATCTGAAGGCTCCCACCAGAGGCCTCAGGACTGGAACCCAAGCTCCGTGCTGCTGGAGCAAGCTGTGCGCTCCCAGTCTGCTTGTGTCCTTACTTCTTAGATAGGAAAATAGTGGCTTGCTAAGATTACATCTTAAATCTTTTAACTGCTATCAATAGGATGTTACATCAGACCAAGAAGTGGACAATTAAAGAGCCTCAGAAAGTGGCTATTAAGTAGCTAAAGATAGCCCAAGACTATTTGGCTCTGGACCTGCAATATCCCAACTTTCCACAATCATGAAGTCCTAATTGGTCCTTTAGTCTTGTCAATCTCTAACATGAGTGTGCCTTCTCCCCCCGCCCAGACCTTTAGCTTACAACTTGGTTCCTGCTATTGTATCATGCCTGGCACACGAATGCTCATTGTACATCTATCAAGTACAAGTGGTGGTGTTTTGGTTACTGTTCTATTGTTGTGAAGGGACAGCATGACCAAGGTGACTTGTAAGAGGAAGCATTGAATTTGGAGCTTGCTTACAGTTTCTGAGTCTGAATCCATGAGCATCACAGCGGGGAGCATGGCAGCATGCAGACAGGCATGGCACTAAAGCAGAAGCTGAGAGCTCACACCCTGACCCACAGCAGCAGTTAGAGAGAAAGTTGACCTGGCATTGACCTGGCTTTTGAAACCTTGAATCTATCCACCAGTGACACACCTCCTCTAACAAGTCCACATCTCCTGATCCTTCCCAAACAGTTCCACTAACTGGGGAACAAGCAGTCAAATATATGAGCCATATCATTCAAACCATCACATGTGATAAGTACAAAAGTAAAAGGCTCATAAGTAGACTTTCTAAAAACAATCCAAAAGCAAGTAAATGAGACACTAGAAACCCCAGGTGCTCTGCTGATCATCCGGCTTAATAGCTGATGGTTGATTTTTGTGGTGCCTGAAGAAATTACACCCTTGTCTTATGAGAAATGCAAGCTCAATAGCAGGATAGGATGGCTCAGGGACAGTCCCCTCTTGCTTCCGTTAGCCATTAGTTCACTGAAGATCTGACTCCATATTAGGAATTGGATCTCATAAACACACATTGCTAGTTAGGTTTTTTTTGTTTTTGTTTTTGTTTCTTTTGTCAACTTCACACAAGCTCCAGCTATTTGGGAAGACTCAATTGAGAAAAATCCCTCCATAAGATTGGCCTATAGGCAAGCCTGTGGGGGTCTCTAATGATGGCTATGGGGGTAGGCGACCAGATTACTCTTTTGGTGCCACCCCTGGGTGGGCTGTCCTGGGTTTTATAAGAAAGATCTCTAAGCATGGGGAGCAAGTCTGGAGGCAGCATTCTACCAGGGCCTCTACTTCAGTTCTTCCAGGTTTATAATTGAGTTCCTGCTCTAACTTCCCTGGATAGTAGACTATAAGATATATGACAAAGAAAACCCTTTCCTCTGTAAGGTGCTTTAGGTCATGGTGTTTCATCACAGGAAAAGACATCTAACTAACTAAGACCCAATGGGCCTCACACATGTAAATGAAGAAAAAGGAGTCTCCAGGGAAAAATGTTTTGTAAAACCTTGATTCAGAGAACCATCATAGCCTTGAATGCTGCTTCTCACAAAAAAAAAAAGAAAGAAAGAAAGAAAGAAAGAAAGAAAGAAAGAAAGAAAGAAAGAAAGAAAGAAAGAAAGAAAAGAAATCACCAATGAAACCCAAATGGATGATAAGATCAGTGGAGCAGCTAGAACTGAAGTCTTCCTGCCACTATTGGCACCAGGGAGCCGGGAGACTCCATAGCCTTCTGTGCACAACCTGCCAGGAGAGAGTGATCTCCCAGCAGCACTTTCACTTCTGAGCACAGAGGTGAGATCTCCACCTTCTCTCTGGAGAGGATCGGCTAGGAGCACATAGGGCATAAGATCAGTGGAGTACCTGGGACAGAAGTCTTCCCGCTGCCATTTGCACCAGGTAGCCTGGAGACTCCACAGCCTTCTGTGCATAGCCTGCCAGGAGAGAGTGATCTCCCAACAGTGCTTTCATGGCTGACCTCAGAGGAGTAAGGACACAGGCTTGTAGGCCCACAGGAGGAACAAACTCCAACCAGAGACAATAGTACCAACTAGCACCAGAGATAACCAGATGGCGAAAGGCAGGCACAAGAACCCTACCAACAGAAACTAAGGCCACATGGCAACATCAGAATCCAGTTCTCCCACCACAACAAGTCACGGATACCCCAACACATCGGAAAAGCAAGAGTTGGATTTAAAATTATATCTCATGATGCTGATAGAGGGCTTCAATAAAGACTTAAATAACTCCCTTAAAGAAATACAGGAGAACATCGGTCAACAGGTAAAAACCCTTAAAGAGGAAACACAAAAATCCCTTAAAGAAATACAGGAGATCATGGGTCAACAGGCAGAAGCTCTTAAAGAAGAAACACAATAATCCCTTAAAGAATTCCAGGAAAACACAAACAATCAAGTGAAGGAATTGATCAAAACCATCCAGGATCTAAAAGTGGAAGTAGAAACAATAAAGAAATCACAAAGTGAGACATCTCTGGAGATAGAAAACCTTGGAAAGAATTCAGGAGTCATAGATGCAAGCATCAACAACAGAATACAAGAGATAGAAAAAAGAACCTCAGGTGTTGAAGATACCATAGAAAACATTGACTCAACAGTCAAAGAAAATGCAAAATGCAAAATGCATAAAGCTGGTAACCCAAAACATCCAGAAACTCCAGGACACAAAAAGAAGACCAAACCTAAGGATTATAGGTATAGACGAGAGCGAAGATTTCCAACTTTAAGGGCCAGTAAATATCTTCAACAAAATTATAGAAGAAAACTTTCCTAACTTAGAGAAAGAGATGCCCATGAACACACAAGAAGCCTTCAGAACTCCAAACAGACTGGGCCAGAACAGAAACTCCTCTCGGCACATAATAATCAAAACACCAAATTCACTAAACAAAGAAAGAATATTAAAAGCAGTAAGGGGAAAAGGGCAAGTAATTTTAAATGCAGACCTATCAGAATCACACCAGACTTCTCACCAGAGACGATGAAAGCCAGAAGATTCTGGGCAGACTTCATACAGACCCTAAGAGAACACAAATGCCAGCCCAGGCTACTATACCCAACAAAACTCTCAATCATCATAGATGCAGAAACCAAGATATTCCATGATAAAACCAAATTTACACAATATCTGTCCACAAATCCAGCCCTACAAAGGATAATAGATGGAAAATGCCAACACAAGGAAGGAATCTACACCCTTGAAAAGGCAAGAAAGTAATCTTCCAACAAACCCAAAAGAAGATATTCACACAAACATAAAAATAACATAAAAATAACAGGAAGCAACAATCACTATTCCTTAATATCTCTTAACAACAATGGGCTCAACTCCCCAATGAAAAGACATAGACTAACAGAAATATTTCTCATGTAAATCTTCAATTTTATCAGAAAATGTTTGTAATTCCCCTTTTAATTAATTTAGTATTTTTTGTCTCCCATTTTATCTGCACTATTTTTCATGATAATCTTCAATTTTCATGTCTTTCTATATATTTCCTCTATTTTATCAGAAATGTTTTCAATGTAAATCTTTGATTTTATCACAAATGTTTCTAATTCCACCTTCAATTAATTTAGAGTTTTTATATCTACCATTTTATATGTAAATTTTTCCATGAAATAGTCAATTTTAACATGCTTGTCTATATATTTCTTGAATTTACCAGAAATATTTTTCATGTAAATCCTCAATTTTATCTGAAAATGTTTATAATTCCACCTTCAATCAACTTAGAATTACCTTTATGCCTATTATTTTATCTGTATAATTTCCATGATAATCTTTAATTTTAACATGTTTTTCTATATATTTCTTCAATTTTATCAGAAATATTTTCCATGTGAATCTTCAAGTTTATCAGAAAATGTTTATAATTCCACTTTCAATCAACTTAGGATTACTTTTATGCCTACCATTATTATATCTATATAAAATTTTCTATGATAATCTTCAATTCTTATATGTTTTTCTACATTTTTCAGCAATTTTATCAGAAATATTTTCCATGTAAATCTTCAATTCTATCATAAAATGTTTCTATTTTATATTTCAATTAATTTAGCAATGTTTTACATGTCTACCACTTTACTCTTAAGTTTTCCATGAAAATTGTCAATTTTAATGTGTTTTTCTTTGTATCTCTTCTATTTTATCTGATATATACTTTCCATGTAAATCTTTAATTTTATCATAAAATGTTTTTATTTCCGTTTTCAATAAAAAAAGAAAGAAAGAAAGAAACCCAAATGGACAATAGAAAAAACTTAGGAAAGGCACCAGGAAGCAGAGTGTGATGGTATACATCTATAATTCCAGAGTCAGGAAGATCAAGAGTTCAAAGCCAACCTTAGCTACATGAATTCAGAGCCAGCCAGGGCTACCATGAGACCCTTGCTCAAAATTTCCAGAGCGATGGAGGATAGGAATATGATGATAGTAGGGAAAACTTTCCATTCTGGATTTCACAAAGTTCTATTTTACTTTCCCAAAGCATGTTGTTAAGATATTTGGAGGGGGGGTGCAACGTCTTTGCAGCCATAGACAAATAGCATCAACTGAAAGAAAAACTTAACAGAAGGACCTTTACAAAACATGCTGGACATTCTGTGTCTGTTACAGTTTTCTAATACCTTGCTGGCAGAATAGAAATTCCCATGATATCTCATTCCTCCGCATGATGCTAATGCTGTGAAGCTCTGTGATGGCCAAAAGGGCTTGCACGCCGTTCTCCAGGGTTATTAAAACTGCTGCCAGGTAAATGCTAATTCTCCAAAGCCTCTTTTCTAGCTCAGGCCTGTTGGAAACCTGATCCCAAGTTTAAATGCCCAGGTGCATGATTTCACATGTGTGTTGAATAATAGTGTCTGTGCTCAGGGAGAAAATATCAAACAGAATTATGAAAAGCAATTGCCAGTGGAGATTTTCATTTTGTATTAGTGACATGAGATCATTCCTATGCCACGGCCTCTCAGCAGTTCAGCATTGTGGAATTAGAATCCTATCTACAAATCCACCCTAGAATTCAAAGCATTCATTTTCCTCCTCGTGTCCACGGCGAAGGGAAGCACCAGCTGATATGCAGGCAGAGGCAAGGTAAATGCAGAAGCCATTTGCTTGGTGAAAAACACACATGTAGTTTTTTCCTTACAAGAGGGAGTCAATATTTGATTTTAATTACTTCTATAGTCTAAGGAGTGTTGGGTCTGGGTCAGGGAAGATGAATAACCTCAGCAAAACACATTGAAGCAGCAGAGGGAGGAAAATGAGTATGAAAAGGGAAAACACAGCACGATAA